>NC_044549.1:12393222-12740306 GCF_007565055.1 Rhinopithecus roxellana | reverse complement strand
CAAAGGTCAATGCAAACACACTGAGAAAGAAAATAAAAGAAGAAATAAACTCTGGATTCCAAATGATGGGATCAAACAATCCTGAAAACAACCTGACCTTTGCAGTTCTAGTTATGTGAGTGAAAAAATATCCTAATTGCTTAAACCTATAGGAATTTTGTGTTTGTTTCTTGTGGAGGAAATCCTACTGGCATTCTTTCCACCACGGAAGTGCCAGACTTGTTTCTGATTTAAGATATCTTCAATGATTACTACTACTTCTTAAGATCTCTTTCTCCAAATCTTAATTTGTCTGTCTCTATGGCATTGAAACCTCAATTCAAATACTTCTTCAGATAGTCCTTTTCCAACCAGCCTAACTAAAATAGTTTCTTGATCACTCTCTAGCCAGTTTTTCTATTTTGAACTTCTCATTATGTGATATTATGTAACTTCAATTTTTCCCTTGTTTTGTCCATCTTCTCCAGCAAAAATGTCACCTGCATGAAGGCAAGCGCTCTGTTACTTGTTACTACTGTATCCTCAGTGCCTAGAAGAGGACCTGACAACCAGTAGGCCCTCAATAAATGATTATTAACTGAAAAATTGAAAAACAGCTCAATTTGGCTGCAGTTTTAACAATGAAACTCATTCCCTATTAGAATAGAATTCCTTCAAACTTACATTATAAAACTAGTTTACTTATAAGAGAAAATGTTAATGACATTGTCTGAAGTCCATATTGTTTAGCTCATAGCTTTTTGATTCCCATAATTCTTTGGAAATGTATACTCTCCAAAATATTTGCATATGCATTTTCACAACAGAATGCTCACTGCTACTTTAAAACTAGGATTGAAGGTCAAATTTCTGATAACAAATCTTTTTTCTTGAAAAATAAACCAAATGCTATCCCCTTAACTGTTACTCAAAAGACTTGTATTTTTAATAAATGCATTCCAAATGAGGTTTTGTTCAACCAGCCTTTGCAAATTAGCAATAGTTCATATGCCCAAAGAACAAATTATTTAGATAACCCAGGATTTCCATTCAGCAGTATCAGATAGATTATTCCTGATGTGCATTTTGTTGATGTGAATGGTTTGCATTAACCTGTTCAGACTTCAGAATCTGTTTTCCAAAGTATTTTCTTCAACAAAGTGAAAGGCCAGTTTTGAAAACACAGATTTCTGAGTGTTAAGGAAATGAATATGTGCAATGTGGAGACCCCTTAGAACTTCTTTTTTGTTGTTTTTCTTATCTCCAAAATCTTTTTTTATCTTAATTACCAATACTGTAGGACAATAATGCATGAAAAATAAAACATCATGTGTTAAGCCATTCTCATAACCTCAAGCATTCTCTCTACTGCTTTCTTTCCCCAATTCCCTTGTCTCTGTCCCTATGACAGCTTCTGTACCTCAGCCTTAAATCACCAGTGCCTTCATACATGGTTAAGGATTGCTGTGAGAATGACTTTCACAGATGAAGCTTCGGCTTCCCCTGAAACTATTGGACTCTTCTTTTTCACCTTTATATCCTTTTCTATTTCTGTATATCAGGAAGTTCCTTTTGATAGCAATGAGGGAGGAGGCTCAAGCACAAGTTAAGTTTCTGAAAATAAAATTTCAACTTGCAATTTTGATTATGCCCTGATGTGGTTTGGCTCTGTCCCCACCCAAATCTCATCTTAAACTGTAGCTCTGATCATTCCCATGTGTTGTGGGAGGGATCCTGTGGGAAACAATTGAATCATAATGGTGGTTTCCCCCATAGTCTTCTCATGATAGTGAGTAAGTCTCAGGCGATCTGATGGCTCTCATTCTGTCTTGCTGCCACCATGTAAGAAGTGCCTTTCGCCTTTGGCCATGATCATGAGGCCTCTCCAGTCACGTGGAACTGTGAGTTCATTATACCTCTTTTTCTTTATAAATTACCAAGTCTCCATTGTGTCTTTTTCAGCAGCGTGAAAACAGACTAATATATGCCCCTGTTTAAGAAAGATTTCCTTGTCCTTTGCATTGACTCCAATGACACATTTCACCCTTACTTTGCCTTGCCTTCCCCCTCCTTCAATATAACCACTACCTGTTTCTCTTTCTTAGTCCTAGAAATTGGTGGTAACTTTAACACTCCAATTAAAATTATTCTATATGTGTCCGTTCTCTGCTAAAATATAAACATGGCAGGGGACACAGAATTATAGTTTGAGGATATAAAGTATTCTGTTTTAACTTCAAGAATCATTTTCAGATCCAACTTTAGTACTTGCTGACATGAAAATTTCAAATCTCTTTTAGAAAAATAAATTTTTCTCTCCTAATTTGCTGTATAGGTTGATTTTAAGCCTTCCCAGCTTCATCTGGTTTTCAGTTGACTCACTCCAGAACATGATGACAACATGATATCCACAGACAACTGCGGCTTAGCCATTATACAAACTCCCCAAACTGGAATGCCAGTTATGCCTTGTCACTCCTGTGCCCTGAAGCATTTTAACCATGAAACTGGCCACAAATGAAAATCCACGGCCTGGCACAAGTCTGTAGGTCTGTGAGACCTCAAAGTGCTGGAGTTTAAAATCCTCCGCCAAGGACCAAATGCTACAGAGCAGGAAAGCCACACTAAACAAAATCAGATGAAAGAGAATATTGCCAAAAGGCAGTAACGTTTGGACTGATTTTCACATTATAATCCCATTGGGTACAGTATACAATTGATGATGATCTCCTTTCTTAGTCTGAAATTGGCACCACCTTTTCATTCAATCCTCATCAGAAAATTTAAGTAAATAATAACCCCCTTAAAAGAGTACATTATTAAGATGATAGTAATTATATGTTTGCCTGAGTTAAGATGATATTATAGAGCTGACCTTCCATGAGATTATCACATAAATATTAAATCAACAGCCAAGAAACTTGGGGATTCCACAGGCATTGGCCCTTTGATAAAGACTCCTTCTTGTACATTCCTCTATCACAAGAAGAAGCTTCAGGTGGCCCTATGCCTAGAAGGCGTTGGAGTTCCTCTCTATCCCTGCTGAAGGAACTAGCCAAAGAAGCCAAAACGGTCACTGCATAAAGATTAAGTTCTAACCAATGACATCCAGACCTTTTCTTGGGAAGGGATACGTGACTGAGACCCAGATTACTTTAGGAGTGATGACAAGTAATGAGCTCCAGAAAAGCCAATATATCCATTTATTAGATTTTCTGCTGGCAGGCTGAGGACCTGGGAAGGTTTCCTTACCCATAAAATGGGGTATCCCTCAACTTCTTAAATATTTCTTATCCTTAAAGCCCAAAGACACTCATTCAATATGACAAAGTACAAAAAAATTTCCGTAGTCTTAACGCTCCACCTCCAATTCAGCCAATATCATGTGTGATCTGAATGTTCATAGATATGAATGATCAAAAACCCTGCCTAAAAGTTATTAATTTACCTCAGTTTTAATTACATTCACTTCAATTCTACTTCCCTTAGACTTAAAATTACTCAAAGCTGCTCTTTCCCTGGTATTGTTAACAATAATGTTCTGCTTTCTGGCCATAACCTCTAATTCTTCCAGCTGTCTTCTATATTTTGATCTATTTATATTTTAAACTCATTGGCAAGATAGTCAGTGATTAAGTGTGTGGGCTCTTAAATCAGGCTGCTTGGATCCACATCCTGGATCAGTCACTTCCTAGCTGTGTAAACTTGGGCAAGGCCTCAATTTCCTTATCTAAAGAAATTGGAATTATATTTAATCTAGCAGATACTCATAGCTGCATACTAAATTTGTTACAGAGATAAAATGAGATAATCTGGAACAGTTAGCAGAGTGTAGGTGTGGCACATTGTAGTTGCTAAATAAATGTTAGCTATTTTTCACTCATTTATTCCTAAATTTGTTAATTTTCTTACGATTTCTTCCATATCCAGCCTAAAATCTGTGCTTCATTTTTTTTTTCCACATAGATAAATTTAGCCAACTGACTTCTCTGCTCCACAACAAGTCTGCTGGAAACTGGTGGAAAAATTATATAACTCTGGGAATTAATACAATCACTAATTTCAGACCTTAAAGTAGCAACCATTCTATGACTAAGGTTCAGTAAGCCTTCTACAAGTCATCAATCAACAATATCTCTAAATATTGACATGTATTACCAACTTTTAACCCACTCTTCCAACGTCCTATATTATCTCCTTTCTATGAAAATTTTAAAAGATAATAATTCTTTATCATTACTTAAATTATCTCTCTTTTTCCCTTATATTTTTATACTCCTGTCTCACATTCTTTTATGTCTGCCCTAACGTTTGCTGAATCCAGGGCAATAATACAAATGGAAGCCCCCATACAATATTTTTAAATATTTAAAAGTTATATTTTACAATCTCCTGATTTCACCCAAAACGAAGTAACAATAACTAAATTTACCATCCCACCTGAAGCAATATGCTCTCCAAAAAAAAAAAGGTCAAAAGATATAAAATGATGTGTTTCAAAACACTGGACACAAGCCAGCAAGTAACAAAAATCCCTGAGAGGTGGGAGACATTTGAAGTGAAATTTACACTTGATTTCATTTACTACCCTGAGCGAATTCTCGGACCATGGCATGAGGGAGAATTCAGGAGGATCCCAGTGAATTCCCTGAGTTCAAGAGACAAAGTCGAGAGTGCGGGGAAGATAGGCTTCTAGACTGCAAAAGACAGGCTATCAGAGAAGAGAGAATTGCACAGAAGCATGACCTGGGAAATCCACAAAGATCTCCTTAAGTATTGTGCAGAGAGATGACCAGTGTGAGGTAACTATCCAAAGCCAGGGGAAGAAAACCTCAGGAACAATGCCCTAGCACTAGCATAGGGTTAGGAAGCATGCCTTTTCCTACCAGCCAGACTAAGAACGTTTACTATGTACATGTGATTTGGTGGAATACTCAGAAAGTCTTGCATCAATGGTGAGGAAAAATTAACTCAGAGCACTAAACTGAAACCCAGTGAACACGTCATAAAAGGAAAACCAGAAAGGATAAAACTGTTTCCAAGTAACTTAACTGCGTCCTGGAATGACATTCAAGAATATTTATAAATACAAAACGTATCTAGCACCCAGAGAGGTAAAACTAACAATGCATGACATGCCATCAAAGTTTATGAAACATGCAAATCAACAATGATCGAGCATGAAAGTAAAGATACCAAGCAAGAAGAGAAAAATCAGTAAAATGAAATTGATCCCCAAAATTACACAATTATTAGAAGTAGCAGAAGGTAATAAAATGGTTATACTACCTGTATTCAATTAAAATTAAGTAGAGACATGAAAGATACTTTCTAAAGGCCCAAATCTAACTCCCAGAGATGAGAACTTTAAGACTGAGGGGAAATACACTGAACAGGATTAATGGTAAATCAGACATCGCAGAAGAAAAGATTAGTAAACTTAAGTATGTAAGTATAGGAAATATTAAAAAGGAAACACACAGAAAAATATGAAAAATTAAAGAGCATCTAAATATTCTGGCTTAACATATAACAAGAAAAGAAGCCTTGAAGAAGGTAGGGAGGACAGTCTTGTATTGCCTACACTGCCCCTCCCCTCTCTGTAGACAGTGTAGCTCGGAGAGAAAAATTTTGTGCTTGAGGGAAGGAAAGTAAAAGTGTTGTGGGACTTTGCTTTGGAACTCATTGCCACTCTGTCACAATGGAGCATGACTCTGGACAGAATTCCACTGGTACCCAAAGAGGGAGCATTTAGATCAGCCTTGGGCCAGAGGGAAAAACCTTAGCTACGGTGGCCACAAGAGTGTGGGTGTCACTTCTCCCCAACTCCAGGTAGTGCAATGCGGAGAGGAGTCTTAGGGAAAAGAGAGGGAAGAGTACAAAGGACTTTGTCTTGCAACTTTGGTACCAGTTCAGCCATGTTAAAATAAAGCACTAGGCAGATTGCTGAAGCTCTTTATTCCAGGCCTTTGCTCCCGAACATCATTTCTAGATCCACCTAAACTGAAAGGGAATCTGCCACCTTAGCATGGTAGACCCAGCCCCAGTGAGATTTACCACCTGCTGACTAATGTGACCTTTGGCTTTGAATAAACATCAGGCAGCCAGGCAGTAACAGCCATGGGCCTTGGGCAAGCCCCAGTACTGTGCTGGTCTAAGAGCTCCTGGGTGTCATGTATCAGTGTGGTGTCAGCTGTGGTGGCTACAGGAGCATCTATGTCACCCCTCCCTCAACTCCAGGCTACTCAGTGCACGGAAAGACTCCTTTTCTTTGGGGAAGAGTGGGGGAAGAAAGAACAGGACTTCACCTGGAAACTCAAGGAATTCTCCCTTATCTTCCCCAAATGCACCAAGGCTTTCTATCTAGAAGTCTGCAAGAATCACAGCATTGCTGAGTTTAGAGCACTCCCTAGTGATGAAAAAGCCTCAGTGAGCAAAGGTTTTGGTAATAACCCTCAATATTTATTAAATTCTTGGAAAGTTCTCTTAAGAAGGACAGGTGAAAACAAGCCCAGACTGTGAAGATTGGAATAAATACCTAACTCTTCAATGACCAGATATCAGTGAATGTCCAGCACCAAGAACATCCAGAAAAAACATGACCTCTCCAAACAGACTACATTGTCACCTGTGATCAAGCCTTCAGTGACAGAGATATATGACTTCTCAGATAAGAAATTTAAAATAGTTGTCAGTGTCTTGAGGAAGCTCAACAGACTTCAAAATAACATAGAAAAGGAATTCAGAACTCTATCAGAAAAAGTAAAAACAGAGATTGAAATAATTTTTTAAAATTCTTGAACTGAACATTTTAATTGAGAAATGCATCAGAGACTCTGAACAACAGAACACATCAAGCAGAAGAAAGAATTTGTGAGCTTCGAAGACAGGCTATAAGAAAATAAACAGAGGAGAAAAAAAGAAAAAGAAAAATGAAATATACTTACAAGGTTTAGAAGAAGGGCAAAGTAAAACTTACTGGCCTAAAAGAGGAGGCAAAGAAAAAGATCAGAGTAGAAAATATATTTAAAGAAATATTGACAAAAAACTTTCCAAACCTAGAGAAACATATAAATATCAAGGTACAAAGAAGGTTAAAGAACACCAAGCAAATCCGACCCAAATAAGACTACCTCAAGGCATGTAATAAACTCTCAAAGGGTAAGGACAAAGAAAATATTTTAAAAGCAGCAAGACAAAGGAAGCAAAGAACACATAAAATAGTTTCAATATGTCACTTCTCAGTGGAAAACCTACAGACCAGAAGTGGGATGACATATTCAAAGTGCTGAAGGGGAAAAAATAACTTCCAACCCAGAATAGTATATCTGGCAAAGTTATTTTTCAAGTAGGAAGAAAAAATAAAGACTTTCCCAGACAAACAAAAGCTGAGGAGTTTCACCAAAACCAGGCCTATCTTACAAGAAATGCTAAAAGGAGTTCTTCAGTCTGAAAGAAGAGAACACTAACAAGCAAAAAGAAATCATTGAAGGTATAATACACTCACTGGAAAAAGTAAATACACAGGGAAATACAGAATACTCTATCACTGTAATTTCCACATCTAAACCACTCATAAATTTAGTATGAAAACTAAAAGACAAACCTATCAAAAATAGCAACTACAACAATTATATTTTAAGAGACAGAAAATATAAAAAGATAAATAAAGACAACAAAATATCAAAAAGTGGAAAGGGAATGGATATAAACTGTAAAGAGTTTTAGTTTTTTCTTTGTTTTTATTTTTTTATTTTTTTTTGGTTTATTGTGATAAGATCTAAGTTGTCTTCAGTTTAAAATGATTGGTTATAAGTGTTATTTGTAATTCTCACGGTAACTACAAAGCCAAAATCTATAATGAAAGCATTAAAAATTTTAAAAAATATTAAAACATACTACCAGAGAAATCCACTTATGCGCAATAAAAGACATGAAGAAAGGAAGAAGGTGAGATGAACAAAATAACCAGAAAGCAAATAGCAAAATGGAAGTAGTAAGTTCTTGCCTATTATTAATAACCTTGAATATCAATGAACTAAATGATCCAATCAAAAGACACAGAGGGCCTGAATGGATAAGAAAACAAAACCCAACTACATGCTCCCTACAAATAACTCATTTGCCCTGTAAATACATACATAAACTGAAAATTAAAAGCTGGAGAAAGATGTTCTATGCAAATGAAAACCAAAAAAAGAGCATAAGTAGCTACACTTACAGGAGATAAAATGGATTTAAAGACAAAAATTCTAAAAAGAGACAAAGAAAGTCATTGTATCATTGCAAAGGGGTCAATTGAAAAGGACATAGCGGTTATAAACATATATACACCCAACACTGAAGCACACAGATGTATAATGCAAATTTTATTGGAGATAAATAAAGAGATAGACCCCTACACAATAATAGTTGGGGACTTCACCTAATTTTCAGCACTGGACAGATCATCTAGACAGAAAATCAACAAAGAAACAGACTTAATCTGCATTATAGATCAAATGGATCTAATAGGTATTTACAGAATATTTCATCCAACAGTTGCAGAATACACATTATTCTTCTCAGCACAAGGAACTTTCTCAAGGACACACCATAGGATAGGCCACAAAAAAAATCTCAAAAAATTATAAAAATTGAAGTCATGCCAAGTATCTTCTATGGCCACAATGGAACAAAACTAGAAGCTAATAACAAGAAGAACTTTGGAAACTATACAAACACTTGGAAATTAAACAATATGCTTCTGAATGACCATTGTGTCAATAAATAAATTAAGAAGAAAGCTTAAAATTTACTGAAACAAATGAAAATGGAAATACAACATACCAAACTCTAGCGAGTACAGCAAAAGCAGTACTAACAGGAAAGTTTATAGCAAGAAATGCCTACATTAAAAATAAAAAGACTTCAAAAAATAAAAAGATACATCTTTAGGAATTAGAAATGCAAGAGTCTACCAAGCCCAAAATTAGTAGAAGAAAAAAAATAATAAAAGATCAGAGCAGAAATAAATCAAAACCAAAACAAAATACAAAAGATAAACAAAATGAAAAGATAAACAAAATCAACAACCTTTAGCTAGACTAAGAAGAAAAAAAGAACCAAATAAAGAAAACTAAAAGTGAAAAAAGAGATTTACAACTTATGCCACCGAAATTAAAAGGAGCAATAGAAACTATTGTGAGCAACTATATGCCAATAAACTAGAAAACCTGGAAGAAATGAATGAACTTCTAGATATGAAAAAGTACAAATCTGAAAAGACTGATAAAAAGTAATGAGATAGAAAAGAAAGAAGCATAAGTAACTATACTTATAAAAAAAAAAGAGCATCAGTAACTACACTTACATAAGATAAAATTGATTTTAAGACCAAAAAAGTGTCCCCGAAATAACAAGCCAGGAGCTGATAACCTCACTGCTGAATTCCACCAATGTTTAAAGTGGAACAAATACCAATCCCATTCAAGCTATTCCAAAAAATCAAGGAGGAGGAAATACTTTCAAACTCATTCTACAAAGCTAGAATTACCCTGACACCAAAACCAGACAAAGGCACAGCAATAACAAAAACTGCTGGCCAGTATTTCTGATGAACATACATGCAAAATTTTCAACAAAATCCTAGCAAGCCAAATTCAACAACACATTAAAAAGATTCATTATCATCAAGTGGGATACATCACAGAGATGCAAGGATGGTTCAGCATGCACAAATCAATAAACATAATGCATCACATCAACAGAATAAAAGATAAAAACCATCTGATAATTGCAACAAATGTCAGAAAAACCATTCAACACAATTCGATATCCTTTCATGATAAAAAAAAATACAACAATCAGTATAGAAGGAACACACCTCAAAACAATAAGGGGCATGTATCACAATTCCATCTATCATACTGACTGTCCAACAACTGAAAGCCTTTAGTTTAAGATTTGAAACAAGTCAAGGATGCCTACTTTCATTACTTTCATTCACTATAGTATTGGAAGTCTCAGCCGAAGTAATTAGATAAGAGAAAGAAATAAAGGGCATCCAAACTGGAAAAGAAAAAGTCAAATTATCTTTGTTTGCAGACAATATGATTATATATTTTGAAAATCCTAAGGACTCCACCAAAAAACTATTAGAGCTTTTAAATGAATTCAGTAAAGTTCAAAGATACAAAATCAGCATACAAAAATCAGTAGCATATCTATATGCCAATGGTAAACAATCTGAAAAGGAAACCAAGAAAGTAATCCCATTTACAATAGCTATAATTAAAGCAAAATACCTGGGAATAAACTTAACCAAAGAACTGAAAAATCCCACAATGAAAATTATAAAACATTGATGGACCGGGTGCAGTGGCTCAAGCACTTTGGGAGGCAGAGGTGGGCAGAACACTTGAGCTCAGGAATTTGAATCTAGCCTGGGCAACATGGTGAAACCCCATCTCTACCAAAAATACAAAAAAATTAGTTACTTGGGAGGCTGAGTGGGGAGGATCGCTTAATCTTGGGAGGCAGAAGTTGCAGTGAGCCGAGATCATGCCACTGCACTCCAGCCTGGGTGACAGAGCCAGACCCCATCTCAAAATGAAAACCACTGATGAAAGAAATTGAATAGGACACAAAACATAAAAGATATTTTATGTTCATTAATTGGAATAATCAGTATTGTTAAATTGTCCGTACGACCCAAAGAAATCTACAGATGCAATGCAATCCCTATCAAAATAACAATGATGTTCTTCACATAAATCAAAAATAATAATCCTAAAATTTATATGGAACCACAAAAGACCCAGAATAGTCAAAGCAATCTTGAACAAAAGGAACAAAGTTGGAGATCATACCATCTGACTTCAAATAATACTACAAAGCTATAGTAAGCATAACAGCATGATACTGGCACAAAAGCAGACACAAAATAGAACCCAGGAGCACTAATGGAACAGAATCCATGAATAAAATAATGCATTTAAAGTCAACTTATTTTTGGCAAAAGTTCCAAGAATATACACTGCTAAGAAAATTGGATATCCATATGCAAGAGAATGAAATTAAACCCCTATCTCACATCATATAAAAAACTAAAATGGATTAAATTCTTAAATTTAAAATCAAAAACTATGAAACTCCTAGAAGAAAGCATTGGAGAAACACTCCAGGGCATTGGACTGGGCAAAGATTTCTCCTAAAACCTCAAAAACACAGACAACTAAAGAAAAAATAGATAATGAGATCACATAAAGCTAAAAATATTTTTGCACAACAAAGGAAACAATTAACAAAGTGAAGAGACAACCCACAAAACAGGAGAAAATATTTGCAAACTATTCAGCTGACAAAAGATTAATAACCAAAATATAAAAGAAACTCAAACAACACACTAGAAAAGTAATTATCAGCATCATCATCATCATCTAGTTGAAAAATGGATAAAATATCTGAATAGACATTTCTCAAAAGAAGACATACAAAAGGCCAACAGATATAAGAAAAAAAATGATCAATACCATTAGTCATCAGAGAAAGTCACATCAAAAGCACAATGAAATATTATGTCAGCCCAGTTAAAATGGCCTTTATCAAAAAGACAAAAAATAACGAATGTTGGTGAGGATGTAAAAAAAGAGGAACACTCCTACACTGTTGATGTGAATGTAAATTAGTATAACCACTAGAGAAAACAGTATGGAGGCTCCTCAAAAAAGTAAAAATAGAACTCTCATGTGATCCAGAAATCTCACTGCTAGGTACATATCCAAAATACAGCAAGCCACCATTTGCCTAGGTGTAAGAGAAACACTCAGAATATACATATGATAAGTCTCTCCCATTTAAAAAAAAAAAAAAAACTTTCTTCCCTCTGTGTACCCAATTATCCTCTACGATTTGTTCAAACTTTCTGAAATTATAGTCTAAACTCAATCTACTCTGCTTCTGCAGCACCATCACCCTTTCTTATTTATTTCTTGCCTTTAACCTCCTTATAATTTGCCTTTAACCTCCCCCAATCTTAAGTTACTCCATGCAAATCAGCAATAGCTTCCTGATTCTCTAATGATATAAACACTCTTAGGAGAGTATCTTACTTTTCACTGCTGGCATGTTTCACAAGGTTGATCATCCCCTGCTCACATTCTCCCCTACCTTGGTGTCCATGATAGCAAAGGTTCTTGGTTCCTATCTCTCTTTTCTTCTCTGCCCTTTTTATTCTCCCCAAGAACACTTTGCTTTATGTAGTAGCCCTTTGAATGTTATCAGTATCTAGGCTTCCATTCCTAGCCTTGACATCAAGAGATCTCTCTTTGTAAAATTATACACATCCATAGTTTTAATTATGGTTAGTATAGTATCTGCACACATTTCTTACTTGGAAGACTTTAGTCATATCCTTAGAGCTATTTCTGTTTCCAATCTCATGGGTTTTTTTTTTTTTTTTTCTAATCTCTTTTCCATGCTGCAGCTTTCATGATGTTTCTAAAATGTTCAATTGGTATTAAAACATTTAATACTTCTCTACTACTGTCAGGGTAATTACTACATCCTAGCCATGCTGGACAGTTGCATTTTCCTTCAGTTCTTGCCTACTTTTCCAGCTTCATTTGTCATCACTCATCTGTGTACTATGCATAACATCTCTCACCTAAAATATTCACCCATCCTTCTGCCTACAATGCCTGTTTCACAGTTTACTAACTACACAGTTCCTCAACCTTTACATTTCTGTTCAGCATGCCTTAAATTTTGTTGTATGAGTATTACCCATTCTACACCACATACAGATTTTAAAAATGTTAATAGTAATGGCAACTACCTTTTACTGAGTGCTTATCATGCAGCCCACCTAATTACTACAACCACCCTATGAGATAGAGAATAGCACTCTTACCCATATTCTACACTATTGAAAGTGGACTGTATTAGTCTATTTTGTATTGCCATAAAGGAATACCTAAGGCTGGGTAATTTATAAAGAAAAGAAGTTTATTTAGTTCACAGGTCTGCAAGATATGCAAGAAGGGTAGCACCAGCAACTGCTTCTGGTGAGGGCCTCAGGAAGTTTCCAGTCATCATGAAAGATGGAGAGCAGGCATGTCACATGATGAGAGATGGAGCAAGAGAGAGAGGGAGGTGCCAGGCCTCTTTAACCATCAGATTTCATGGTAACTGATAGAGCAAGGGCTCACTCATTTCTGCAAGGACTGCAACAACCTGTGATGAGGTATCCACCCCCATGACCCAAACACCTCCCACACTGGGGATCAAATTTTCACATGAGAGTTGGAGGGGATGAATATCCAAACTATATCACAGGCTTAGAAAGTGTAATGACTTACATACAGCTAAAAACACAAAAGTCAAGATTTCAACTCAAGACTATCTGACTCCTAAGCCTGACCGCATCAACTCCTCAAAATTCTTTCCTTAGTCCTTCCATCACATAAAGCATATCTTTATAATAGATATGATTAGAGTGTAATTGAAATACTTCACTATTATCTCTACTTCACTTAATTAAGGGGATCTTGAAAGCAAGGATTTTCTGTCGAGATAAGCTAAGTTAAGCTCCAATAATACCCCTAAAATCCCAGTAGTTTAATACTCTCATCCTACTTTTCCAGCATTGGCCAGGAGAATAGCTGTGTTTGTGGCAGTTGCTCAGAGACCCAGACTCCCTCTTGACATATGCTTCCATGGCAGGGATGTGAAAGGCCTGCAGAGCCAGGCACAAGCAATTACATTTTAACAAGCAAGTAACAAATTCATATCTAATGGTAAGGAGGCGGACAAATCCAATTTAATAATACTATCCACTTATAAACAGAAAATGAGAATATTGTGAATAGCTCTAATGAGTATCACAAGTTTTGTTTTTTTATATTTGTTTCCTCTGTGCCTTGCAGTTTTAGTGCAAAGTAGCAGTTGACTCAATAAGTACACGTTTGTTGAATGAATAAATGAGTGAATGCCTTTCCAGAATCCAGAGGGATGTGGGGCTGAAAGACTAGAGGGAGTGGGGGGAGTTGAAGCCTAAATCATCTGAGTAACTTTCCCTAAATAAAGAAGTATGATACAGAAAGCAGTTTCTATCCAGACAACAAAGGGAAGTATTTCTCAAGAGACTTTGCCCTTATTTTTTTAAACAACAAGTATTGTAAGATATCCTAAGAGAAGCTTGAGGGGAATTTATCCTGAGTTTGAGTTTGCTAAGCTGGTAGAATTTATTAGAATTGGTCCTTTGCAGGTGTCTCTCAATTTCTGAAGGAAGTTTCGGATGAATTTGTTTTACACCTCAATATCATATTGAATAGAGTAATAAACTGTCGAGAAACCTGCCTAATTTGAACTCACCCTGTAAATGCCTGTGAAACTTGAGAGGTTTGTTTGCCCTGTTAGTCTCACTATTTCTTCATTTTTAAAATACAATAATTAAGCTGGGTGTGACATCACAAGCCTGTGGACAGCTACTCAGGAAGCTGAGGCAGGAGGATCATCTGAGCCTGGGAGTTTGAGGCTGCAGTGAGCTGTGATCATGCCACTGCACTCCATCCTGGGTGATGGAGCAAGATCCTATCTCAATAATAAATTAATTAAGTAATTAATCTATAAAACTATTTTCAGATTAGAACTCTCTTTTTTAATCTTCTCAGTGTCTAATTGTGGAGTATAAAATGCTTGTATTGAGCATTATACAAAAAACTCAAATACATATTTCACATGATCTTGCCATTTGCCTTAATATAATTTATATGACCAAATATAAGATAAATTTCTTTTGCCCAAAATGACACCTCAAAAAAATGAGTTAGTTTAAAATCAATTTTTTCAAAGGTTGCATTCTCAATTCCTTTGTCTTGGATGGCATTTCAGGGACTGAATGAACACATTAGCCCAAAATTACCTTTGCCAATGTGAGTTTTATGTCTGCATGTATTCAGATAGATAGATAGATGAGAGAGAGAGTTAACATGAACTCACTAACACTGAAACATTTAGTAAAAGCTAAAACATTTTTATCATTTTAGTTTGCAAGACTAAAACATTTAAAAAATTGAATTGCAAAAATTAGCATATATTTAATAGTGATTCCTGGAGTCTGACCACACCATATTCAACTGCTGGGTACTGTGGTAAACAAGATTCCTTTAAAAGCAATATGATAAATGGTTGTATTGTGGAGATTAACAAAAATAATAAAAGTTTTAATGCTATGTAAATGGATACTTATGGCTTGGGACAAAATTTCCAGTAACAGCATCAGAAGTAGATACAAAATTATAAATGATGAACTCCGAAAACCTGATGACTTAAAAGAATCTTTCCTTTGATGAAAAACCAGTGTTTCATGGAATATGGAATTTTTTAATATTAAAGTTTCAACATAAATTTAATAGATATGAAAATATGTGGTATTAACTGCATCTTTGTAGCTAAATAAATTGGCTTTCTCATAGGAAAATGAGGAATTATCTTACATTTAGTGTTGCTTTGTATTGGACCTAAAAGGTTTAATAGATCATAATATTTGACATGGGAAATTACTACATATTGTTAAGTGAAATTTTTTAATAGACAGTATACAATTAACTACACAAAATTACATCTTGATAAGATGTTCACCAATATATTGACTATAGTTATCGCTAAATAGTGGGATGGGATCAAGGATAACATTTTTGTTTTGGGTTTTTGCCTCTGTCTAAATTTTCTACTATATATTATAATAATTTTGAATTTAGAAAAAAAAGAAATTAAAATCGTCTTTGAAGCCATGTCTACTTCATACCTCATTATTTGATCTACAAAAGCAGATGTATTTATCTAACAAGATGTCATTCATTTGTAGCAGTCCTCTCTGGTATATTATTTTTAATTTCCATCTGTAGTCTAAACTTTTTAATATGAGTGAAGTTTTCTCTCTTTGAATTTGTTATTAAAGGATAAGAAAAATTCTGTATTTATTGTACATGTTCAAGTAATAAAATACATTTAGTGAGGAAAGTGAATCCAGTGATGAGTATTTCTTCATTTTCTAATATTAGATAATTAACTCAGTTTTAGTCTTTGCCTTATTTCTAATTCATCAGAGTTAACGGTGTTCTTAGTCCTCCGGTGAGATTCCAGAATTCTGTGTTGAGGATTAGCAGGAAGAAGTATCAAATTACATTTTCTAGCTTGCTGTTCTGCCTGACAGAAAATCAAGCTCATCTCTCTTTGGATCCTAAAAATGTGAGTGTGCATGTCTACCGGGGTAAGAGTTGGGAAAGTGAAGTACAGTAACCAAGAGATCATATGGGAGCCTAGAGAGCTCTAGCAGCAGCAGCCGTCGATAGTAAAGAAACATACTGACAAGGGCTGTCTGGATATGTCTTCTGTGTTGAAATCTGTAGCTTTACCTTTTTACTCAGTGTCCTCTATGGTTTCTTTATGTTTATTTTGGTTATTTGTCGTAATTTGTCCCCAAAGAAGAAAGCTGAAAGATAGTCTGATAAGCTTCTCTTTCAACATCTGGTGTTTACCATGGCTCTGTGAAGTTCATTTTTTTTTTTTTTCATCATCTTTGAATTTAGTGTATTTGTTCCCTTAAGACCAAAAATTGCACAGACATTGGAATAAAAGAAACTACTCATTTTCCAAATTTTCTCTTTTGCTCCTCTCATCCTTTCACCCCCTTCCCATCCCCATACACAAGAAGACAGTCCTGGCAATGAATTCCTCAATGAAGGCATGCCAATTAATCAACCAGATTATACTTAGAGTTGAGCCACTCTACAAAAAAACTTTCCTTCACAAGGAGATTAAGTCTTCATGAGGCGTTAAAACCAGTTCAGGAAACAATTAAGGTATAAACTAAAACTGAATTGGTAACTCAGAGAAAGGGAAAAATGAAAAAGAAGAAAGCACCATGGAGAATCTGGCCTTTCAAGAAAGGAAAAGAGTTTCATGATAAAGGAATAGTTACCAGAATGTCCTCAGTGGAGAAAGAGCATGGGGAGAGGGTAAAGGTACAAGTATTGGTTTGGAGTGAACAATTCTGACTAGATAAGGCTGTGTTTAGATACTGAAAATGAAGGCACTTGATGAAAGGAAAATCATATTATTCATTTTATTGAGCAGTGGTGACAAGAAGGTACATAGGGATTATGGATGATCCTGAAGACCAGAAACAAAAATGTGGCCTTGTATAATAAACTCGAACTACCAAAGTGTTATAAGAAGTGATGCATCAAATTACCATTTTCTGCTCAACATCACTAATCATCAGGGAAATGCAAATTAAAATCACAATGAGATACCCCTTTACTCCTGCAAGAATGGCTACAATTTAAAACACACACACACAGAAATAGATGTTGGCATGGATGTGGCGAAAGGGAACATTTTGACACTGCTGGTAGGAGTGTAAATTAGTAAACCAGTACGGAAAACAGTATGAAAACTCCTTAAAGACTAAGAGTAAATTTACTGTTCAATTCAGCAATCCCAACACTGGGCATCTACCCCCCAAAAAAGAAGTCATTATATGAAAAAGATACATGCACACTCATGTGTATAGCAGCTCAATTTGCAATTGCAAGAATATGGAACCAACCTAAATGCCCATCAACAAATGAATGGATAAAGAAAATCCAGTATATATACACCATGAAATATTACTCAGCCATAAAAACGAATGGAATAATGTCTTCTGCTGAAACTTGGATGGAACTGGAAGCCATTATTCTAAGCGAAGTAAATCAGGAATGGAAAACCAAATACCATATGTTCTCACTTATAAGTGGGAGCTAAGCTTTGAAGATGCAAAGACATAAAGAGCAATATAATGGACTGTGGAGACTCAGGAGGGGAAGTTAGAAGTGGGGTGAAGGATAAAAGACAACATATTGAGTACAGTATACACTTCTCGGGTGAAGGGTGCACTAAAACCTCAGAACTCACCACTAAAGAACTCATCCACATAACCAAAAACCACCTGCACCCCCAAAACTATTGAAATAGAAAAGTAAAAAATAAAATTATTATTTGTATTAGATTGGCAATGAACTGTAAAAAGAATGGAAAGGGGGAGAGAAACATCAAGGAAACTTGGAAAATCCATGTAGTAATCGGGGTGTGAGGAAACAGAGCCTGGATTAGGGTGGTAATGATAATGGAGCAAAAAGAGGATCTCAATAAAACAATTCAGGAATAAAAATAATAAATGGTGACATATTTGGAAAGGGCAGAAGGAAAAAAACATAAAAGAATTGGATATATCCAGAAGCATAAAAGGACTGTGGTACAACTGACAGAAATAGAAACATTGAGATGGAGCTCATTTCACAGGATTTGTACTTGTCCATATTCTTCTTACTATTTTTTGGTTCTCTAGGTAGCTGACAGCTAGTAAAAAGGACTTTGTTGTACTGACTTGAATGTGGTACCCAAAAAAGGGCTTTTCTGGTCACTCAGTTATTAAGGGAGTGTTTACACAAAAGAATACAAAAGGATTTTCAGGAAACCCTAAAATGATATTTTCCAATACAGAGAGCTGAATGTTCTCACTACTCTTTACATGTATCTGGTAAGTCAAATGTTAGCTTTTCTGTCTTACTTAGATGATATTTAGATTTATCATGTTTCACTTAACTTAGAATAAAAACAAATATGTGTATTTTCTATAGTGTCTTCTGGATTTACAGGTACATCCTCTGAGTTTTAATAGCCCTTTTGAAGTCTAAGTAGAATAGGCAACACACTGTGTTCACTGATACCGTTTTGAAACTGTCTGACCCATTATTACATAAAGATGAACGTTTCACTTAATAAAGCCTTAGAGTAACACAATTTGTTACACCATAATTAAAGATGGACACGTCTGTTCCATTTTAATTCAAACCCCTTTGAACATAATTACATAAAGCTGCAAGAATAGAAATTCTCAGTCTTAGATATTTCCAATCAAAAAAAAAAAATTCTGTCTACAGAAACTACCTGGTCAAAGGACATTTTGTAAAATGAAGTCAAATAGATGTCTCTCAGTCTCTGTCAAAGCATGAAATAAAGCAAACGCCCCAGATTAAAGTACTGTCCCCATATAAAACCTGTAATTAGTTCAGGAAACCCAGGTGAAAGACAGTCTTTACAGAAAGTATTAGCATTCCATCTTTGTGGAGAGGTACTATTTATTTATATTCTCTTAGCCCATAGGGAGATAAAAGAGGAACAAATACTAAGAACAAAGGGAAAACAAATGCAGGAGATACTGAGCATGTATGTGTTACCTTTCAACTGCCTAATAAATTCTAAATTTTCAGTCATATTAAACGTATAGAGGATATACAAAACAGTAAATCACCTTGATTAGGTGTTTCTATCCAAAACACAGGTATACCTTGGAGACACTCCCTGTTTTGTTCCTGGCCACTGCAACAAAGCAAATATTACAATAAAGTGAGTCAAAATAATGTTTTGGTTTCTCAGCACATACAAAAATTATGTTTACACTACACTGTAGTCTATTAATTGTGCAATAGCATTATGTCTAGAAAAGTGTACACACTTTCATCTAAAACACTTTATTGCTAAAAAATGCTAACAATCACCTGAGCCTTCCAGGTAGCCTTCCAGCCTACCAGAATCTTTTTGCTGATGGAGGCTTTTGCCTCAATGTGAATGGCTGCTGACTGATCAAGGTAATGGTTGCTGAAGGTTGGGATGACTGGCAATTCCTTAAATAAGGCATACAGTGAAGTTTGTTGCATTGATTTCACAAAAGATTTCTCTGTAGCATGAAATGTTGTTTGATGGCATTTTACCCACATTAGAACGTCTTCCAAAATTGAAATGAATCCTCTCAAACCCTGCTACTGCTTTATCAACTAAGTTAATGTAATATTCTAAATGCTTCATTGTCCTTTCAGCAATATTCCTAGCATCTTCACCAGGACTAGACAAGAAATCACTTTCTTTGCTCATCCATAAGAAGCAACTCCTTATCCACTCAAATTTTATAATGAAATTGCAGCAATTCAGTTGTATCTTCAGGCTCCACTTCTGTTCTAGTTTCTTGCTATTTCCACTGCATCTGCAGTTACTTCCTCCACTGAAGTCTTGAATTTCTCAATGTCATCCAGGAGAGTTGGAATCAACTCCTTCCAAATTCCTGTTAATAGTGATATCTGACCTCCTTCCATAAATCATGAATGTTCTCAATGACATCTAGAATGATGAATCCTTTCAAAAAGGTTTTTAATTTAATTTTCCTAGACCCATCAGAGGAATCACTATCTATGGCAGCGATAGCCTCACAAAATGTATTCCTTAAAAAATAAAACTTAGAAGTCTAAATTACTCTTTAATCAATGTGCTGCAGAATGGATGTTACGTAAGCAGGCATAACAACAATAATCTCCTTTACAATTCCATCAGAGCTCCTGAGTGACCAGATGCATTGTTAGCAAATGGTAATATTTTCAAACATTTTGAAAATATTGTGAACAATACTGAAATTTTCTTTCTGAGCTGTAGTTCTCAACATTGGGATTAAAATATTCAGTAAATCACACTGTAAACAGATTGCTGTCATCCAAGTCTTTGTTATTCCATTCTAGTGCGCAGGAAGAGTAAATTTAGCATAATTATTAGGGGCTCTACAATTTTTGAAATGGTAAAGGAGCCCTGGCTTCAACTGAAGGTCACCAGCTACATTCACCTCTAACAAGAGTCAGCCTGTCCTTTGAAGCTTTGAAGCCAGGCATTGACTTCTCCTTTGTAGATATGAAAGCCCTAGATGGATTCTTTTCTCACTGTGAAGCTGTTTCATTTACATTGAAAATCTGTTGTTTAGCGTAACCACATTCATCAATGATCTTAGCCCGATCTAGAAAACTTGCAGCAGCTTCTCCATAGACACTTGCTGCTTAGCCTTGCACTTTCATGTTATGGAGATGGCTTCTTTCCTTTAACCTTATAACCAATCTCTTCTAGCTTTAAACTTTTCTTCTGCAGCTTCCTCACCCCTTCCAGTCTTCGTAGAGTTGAAGAGAGTTAGGGCCTTGCTCTGGATTTGGCTTTGGCTTAAGGGAAATGTTGTGACTGATTTGATCTTCTATGCAGAACACCAAATTTTTCTCCATATCACCAGTAAGGCTGTTTCACTTTATTATTTGTGTATTCGCTGGAGTATCACTTTTAATTTCCTTCAAGAACCTGTTGTTTGCATTCTCCAGTTGGCTGTTTGCTGCAAGAGGCCTCACTTTCAACCTGCCTCAGCTTTCAGTACACCTTTCTCTCTAAACTTAATTATTTCTAGCTTTTTATTTAAAGTGAGAGACGTGCAGCTCTTCCTTTCATTTGAACACTTTAGAGGTCATTGTAGGGTTATTAAATGACCTTATTTCAGCAATATTGTGTCTTATGGAATAGGGAGACCTAAAGAAAAGGAGAGAGACGGGGGAATGGCCAGTTGATGGAGAAGTCAAGAACACATACGACATTTATCTAGTTCACGGTCTTATGTGAGTGCAGTTTGTGGCATCTCAAAACAATTAATACAGTAACATCAAAGATGACTAATCACAGATCACCAGGACATATAACAATAATGGAAAAGTTTGAAACATTGTGAGAATTACCAAAATGCTACACAGAGGTATGAAGTGAGCATGTGCTGACGAAAACATGGCATTGATAGACTTGCTCAGTCCTGGGTTGTCACAAACCTTCCATTTATAAAAATGTATTATCTGTGAAGCTCACTAAAGCAAAGCGCAATAAATGAGGTATGCCCATAGTTTTTAGGTTAATAATAATCAAATGTGTAATTAAAGAAAGCAGAGGTAAAGGAAACTCTGTGATTTTAGAATGAATTCTGAGAATTTAATAACATGAGTTAAGTGGCAAGCCATGCACACAAATATCCCTGAAATGTAGGTTGTTCATCTGCTTTATTTATGTTTCCATATCCTGAAGATGGCTTAATGAGGGGATGCAATCAGGATTAGGTAAGCAGTGAGAACTTGGAGGGATCAGGGGTGACAGTTAGATTTATATAAATATTTGCAGAGACTGGGAAGAGCAGATGCTCATATAATCCAGACAATGTGTGTGCACTTGATTTTAAAATAAAATAAAACAGTTGAAAGCTAAAATATAATTAATCAGAGGAAATGCTTTAATCAACATCTTCCAAATCCTTAAGCACTGCTGAAAAGATTAAAGAAACATAAAATAAATTAAATTATGACATTCAAAAGGAAACCAAAATTAGTCTATTTCTGGTAGTTTTCTTTTATTTCAGATGTGGGATAGAGTATGCAATTCATTTGCATTTTCAGTTGCTGTCAACTAGTGAAATTTCCTAGGTGTTTAAGGTACTAAATAAATTACCTAAGACTTACCGCATAATTTACAATGTGGTGGTGATATCTGTCCCTTTGTTATTAATTTCTTACAAGAAATAGTTACATTTGCCCTTATTTCCTATAGTTCTAAACCGAGATCTTTCCAAAGGAAAGGGAGACAGCAAATTTAAATGAGTGTCAGTTTCATGTTAATAGGTTAACTACATAGACTTTTTAAAGTTGCATATCAAGAAGAAATTGGTACATCAAATCCATATAGTTATCCAATTTCTATCAAGAAAACTCAAAATAAGAGCAATTAGCTTTGAACTAGTTTGGGGCGCAGTTCTTCTCAAGTCAGTAACTCTTGCTATTATTTCTGTTGTTTTCTCCCAAAATATTTGATGAGCTGCTCAATATGAATCTGTAGTTATTACTAAAGTTCAGAGACAATATAAATAGAAAATTTTAAAACAATATATGAAGGAAATAAAAAACACATGCCTTCATTACAAGTTTCAAAAAATATAAACATTTAATGCTCAAAGCATTCATTTTTTCTACAAAAAAAATTTTGTTGGTAATGGAAATGGCTACATATGTCTCACCAGAGTAGTATTAACAGTTTGTAAAAGGAAGGTGAGCCTCTACAGCTAGGATAGTTAACAGCTTGCTACTTTGTTAATTTCAAGAATATCTTTCAGTAGAATGGGAGCCTGGTTGCAATTTCTGGCAGAAATATTATCAGCATCTACTAAAATTCTACCACAAAGTTTCTAGCACTAAAATATTTGAAAGCTTGTTCTTGCAAAAACATTGTGGAAATATTCTTATTTAAATGATAGGTGTCAGAATTTCTCATTATGTGCCATCCTATAAATAAATCTTAATAGTAGGGAAAACTATTTGAATAACCGAGAAGACTGTGAAATCTAGACCGAAAAAAAAAAGCAGCTATGTGGCATTTTGTTGTGTTCTACCATAATTAAGTTAACTTTGAAGAGCACATTGCACTAATTTGCTTATATATTCACTGTTTGATATTTTCTTCTAATAAGAGAAAACAATCTGAATTTAAATGAATGAAAGGCATACAGATTCTTACGTCAGTCTCCCAGTGACTTTTGTTTAGTCATTTATGTGCAATGGCCCTTTGATCCCCGAATCACTAACCTTATGTACTTCATTTACAATAAGTTCACTACTATTGAATAATTTATATTTTATCATCAGAAAATAATTCTAAAAGTATCCCTATTTGGTTCCTATACCAATGTCATTCTTTATCAAATGGCATTGTATTACTCAAATTAGTGACTTTCACATAACAAGCTAAATTAATGACTGACAACCAAGCCCAATAATAATGCTGAATAAGAATATGGCCATTTCTATCAACAGACTTACTGGAGGGATAAAGAGGAGAGACTAGTCATAAGAATCCTCCCTTGGTTCTATCTCCTTTTTCTCAGTTCTTATCACTGTACCACAAAAAGGGACATAGTGTTTAATTATTATGGTTGTTGAATGCCATCATCACCACCTTACCAAGCTCATCACTTGTCAAAAGGAAATGAAAAATTAAGTTCTGGTGGGGACTCTGAGACAGGGACACAATATCTGGAGATCTGAACATCATCTCTGCCATTACATTGCTTTGTGCTCTTCTGCTTGGGCCATTTCTGTACAATGAGGGAGTTGGTTAAGGGATATGCACTCCCAGGCACCTGTGTTCTGGGCATCGTCAGAAGTAACCCATGGCATAAATGTAACCATATATGAAAATTGCTCATGAATCTAGAAGTATGCTGTCCTGGATTATGTCTCCTACCCTTATGTGGCTATTTAAGTGTAAAAATAAAGAAACTAATAGTAAATATTTAAAATTCAGTTTCTCAGTAATACACGCCGAATTGCAAGTGCTCATAGCTCCATGAGGCCATTGGCTACCAAGAAAAGAGAAAATTCTACATAAGTAACTATGCTATGTGTATTATTTTCTGGAAACAGAGGTAATTATCAACCTACAAAAGTATTAATTTGTTTCCAAGAACTAATGGAGGTGGTAGAGTCATGTATATACAGTTTTGCATTTTGGGTTTTTTTTTTAACCATGCTCAGATCCTTTTCTTTTTTTCTGATGATATAGACATGTGCAAATCTCTTGCTTCCTTTTTGACAAAAAAGTTCTGAGTATTGCTAAAAGAAAACTTCAGCTGAATTACATTTCAAGGAGTTTCATTGACCAATGAATGATGAGTGAATCAGGCAGACCTCAGAATCACAGCAGATTCAAGAGAGACTCCAGCACAGCCACATGATGGAAGACAATTTACGGACAGCAAAAGGAAAGTGACCTACAGAAAACGGAAGTGAGGCACAGAAACAGCTGGATTGTTTACAGCTTGGCATTTGCCTTATTTGAACATGGTTCAACAGCTGGCTACATTTGATTGGCCAAAACTCAATGATTGGCACAGGTGTGGGCTATGATAGGTTTACACCTCGATTGTGATAATTCATGATGTACAGAAAAGCTTTTAGGCCTGACTTAATACGGAAGAAAGCAGCTTTAGGCTAACTTTGATTTAACAAAGTTAAAGCCCCTGAATTCTGAAGCATTTCTTAATAGTCGTGCAGAACTCTGAAGGCATATACCTATATAATATTGTAGCGAAGATATGTTTTGAATATTATTTACTGTACCAGACTGCTTGCTAACACTAAAAAAAGGCATACGCATATACAAATAAAAACTATACACCAAAAACACTTAAAAAATATTTATGCTGGTACGTATGTCAGCAATCTGGGAATGATCTGTTTCATGACTTAGATTTAATAATACCTACTGACATTTAATTTTCTATAATCCTCTGCTTATCAAGAGACAATACACTAAGTAAAAACACATCAATATATGAGTGATCATAGAACTTCACCATTGTTTTCAAACATACCAAAATGTATATATTCAAATATATTTTGACTTTCTCAACTAGTTGCTTTTCAGAAAAATGAATTCCCTTCAGAGTCTCCAAAAGTTTATTTTAAATAGCATTAATGTTATCAGGTATTAATACTTCAGGAGCATAATTTTGTGTCTGAAAATAGTCCAAGGTCATCTAAAGCCAAATCTGGGGCATAATTCCGGATACAATCAAAGTGAAACTAAAAGCAGTAAGACTTTTTTCTTTTTTTCCTGTGGGAATAATAATGAGGTAGGATTTATTGAGTATCCATGAAATACTAAGAAATGTTTACTGTTTAACATAATTATTCTTGTCTTCATCGCTATTTTCCTGTAAGGAACACAGGAAACAGCTGCTTACAGAAGTCTTATAACTTACCTAAAGCACATGTCAGGCACGTTTTAGAACAGGAATCCACACACAGAAATATCTAGCTAGTCTAAATCTAGGATGCTGAGGTTAATTCTCAATGAGACATTTTAAAATTCATTTCTTGTTTATAATCATTCTTACTTTTACAATTTATATTATAAAAATGCATATATTAATAATGATTCAGGTCAATATTTATCGTACATTTTATGATTTTGGTGTTTGAAAGAAAACAACCTCTGACCACAATTATTCCTCCAGACATACCTTGATTTTTTTATATAGAATAGCAATAAAATCCTAAAATGAAAATAAAAGCCTTCAAATACTTATTAAACTTTTTTGTAACATTTTCATATTATTTCACATAAAAACTTGAATTTGAATTGAAAAGTAAATATGCACTTGCCTAAATTTGAAATGTGGAAAAAATATGAACCATAATTTGGATGCATATGTTTTAGTATGTTTACAAAAGACTAACAAAATTTGACATAAAATAATATTTGTTCAAGTCTGGAACACAAACATTGATTCTAACGTATTTATTTATGAAGTTGGAATACAGCTTTAAAATATGACTTGCGATGGTTATCTCACACGCAGTTCAGTAAGACAAAGGCTCTTATAAATATCATATACCATTGAACACTATCAATTAAGCATGTAAACCCAAGATAAAGCTGTTCAGGTGGCATACCAGACTAAGTAGAATTATTACAGACAGTTTGTATCAATTAAGAAAGTTCAAGCAGTTATTTAAATACTTGAGGCTATTCATTAGCCCTTCAAGCTCAAAGAAATCACCAAAGTGTAATTATATCCAGCCTAGTGATTGGCACTTCAGTTTATAAGAGGTTAAGAAAGGCCCACAGGTCATGATTGAACAAATAGCTCCCCCTCACAGCACAAGTGGTATCTTAGAAGAACGCAATGACAGGGGAGAGATCTTGGTACTGAAGAATATGCAGTTTCTAAAAAGTGAGGAATTTGAAATAACTATTATTTGAGAAACTTGCCAGTGAATTAGCAAGATAAAATATATCATCATGAAGAATTCAGTTCATCTCTAACACCGGGTACATAAACTACATGCAACTTTTAAAAAATTTAAAGTGCTATGAATCCTAAATTCAATCACAGAAGCAATGTTAACAAGTACATTCCCTCTTGGAGGTTTCCTTTCTGTAGATGTGTTTTCACCAGTTTAACCATGCTCCTAAATACTATCTCATGGTAGGCAATTAAGACTCTGTAAGACTCAGAATATACATCTGTGTACCCATTTCTTTTGAAAAAAGGAAAGAAAATTGCTTAGCTATAATCACAATGACTCTGAACCTTTTAAACCCAAGCTCTTTCTTGGTACATATAGAAATTACTTTATCCAGGAAGTTTAAAGTCATTCTGTGTCCTTGCAAATAGGCAACTATACATCAAATTCTTAAGGTCCAATGCATATCTAAAAATATTAGCTTTATAATTTTAGATAGGTAGAAAATTGTGAATGGAGACAGTTATAATAATGGCCCAGAAGAACAACAAAGAAAAGAAAACAAAAACTGCTTCAATAGGTCTTAAAAAAGTGTCTCTCCACTTAAGGACACACCATAAGTTCTCACCGCCATGATTGCTGCTCTGGTTAACATTCTTTCACAGAAAAATTATACAGTTCGTCAGTGTTCAAAGATTTACAAAGAGCACTTACTAAATCTATGCTGAAAGTAATTTAACTTTGAATGATTCGGAAGTTTCTTCAGAATTTTTTCCTGTCCCAAGTATCATCATTACATACATACACCAGTTATCACCGAACAATCTTATAGGTAGAGAATGCATCAGAAATGGACTTTTCCTGTCCATACCTTAAAGTATATGTGAGTGCTGGGTATAAAGCTTAAAGAAGAGAAATCAACATATCAAAAAGGTACCTGCACTCCCATGTTTATTGTAATACTACTCACAAGAGCCAAGGGATGGAATCAACCTAAGTGTTCATCAGTGGACAAATGGATCCAGAAAATGTGGCATATATACACAATGGAATGTTATTCAGCCATAAAAAGGAATGAAATCGTGTCGTTTGCAATATGGATAGAACTGGAGGACATTGTGTTAAGTGAAATGAGTCAGGCACAGAAAGATATTATCACACATATATGAGAGCTAACAAAAAAAAATTGAACTCACGAAGACAGAGCGGAATGATGGTTACCAGAGACTGAGAAGGGTAATGGGAACTGAGGGATAAAGTGAGGATGCTTAATGGGTACAAAACTACAGTCAATAGAAGAAATAAGACTTAGTGTTCTATAGCACAATAGACTGACTATAGTTACCACTAATTTAATGTATATTTTAAAATAATTGAAAGAGTGGAATTAGAATGTTTTAAAATAATAATAATGGTTTGAGACGATGGACACCCCAATTACCCTGGTTTGAACATTACACATTGTAAGCCTGTATCTAAACATCCCATGTACTGCATACACACATACAACTGTTATGTACTCATAATAATAAATTTTTAAAATTAAATTAAAAAAAATAAGTGGGAATAAATCTGCTTTTAGTTTATTTAATGGCCACCTATCTTTTACTCATAATAGCAGAGACCTGAACAAAAGTTTATTCACTGACATTTTTTAGATGTTGGGTTTACAGGTTAACAAGACTTCCGCATATACTGAAAAAAATAGCCCACCAATTTGCACACTCATACATATGCACACATAAGCGTACACAATACAAAAGGACTTTAGCACACTCTTGTACAGAAGCAGCCATGTAGCCAGGAACTCACCACCACACTCTAGCTGCTGAAATGTCCTTCTCATCCCTGTAGCTGTAGTGATTTCTGAGTCTTCATTTAATTTTCGCTGGTGAGGAAACAAATGTCTAGAATCTCCATTATCCCATTGCCTTGATCCTTGATGACATGAGAGCCTTAATAGTCTACCTTCACTGCTGGAAAACGAGGGTGTGGAGTGTGAACAAGAGATTCTGTTTCCACTCCCACCCTGAGGCTTACTTCATAATGGGAGATGTGTTCCAGAATCTTGGGCTGGAAATTAGAATAAGTTTCATCACAGAAATAAAAGTCTGAAGACCTGAAACTTCCCAGATAATCAGTAATACAATTCAGCTACTTTATACAATTTTATGAACTAACCAGAATAAACTACTTCATATAATATAAATATTATTAGAAAAATGCATTCTAAGTCTTTTAAAACTTAAAAAACAGTTTTTGAAATACATCCTGTTCACTGTTTAAAGAATGTTCACAAAATAAAATCACAAAGGAACAAATCAGTTACTACTCTCTAAAATCATAGAATTTTACATAATTTTTAATAGACACACTTTTCAAATATTACATTGTAAAATGAACAAATTATAGGGCGGGCACGGTGGCTCACGCCTGTAATCTCAGCACTTTGGGAGGCCAAGACGGGCGGATCACGAGGTCAGGAGATCAAGACCATCCTAGCTAACACTGTGAAATCCGGTCTCTACTAAAAATACAAAAAATTAGCTGGGCGTGGTGGCGGGAGCTTGTAGTCCCAGCTACTCGGGAGGCTGTGGCAGGAGAATGACGTGAACCCGGGAGGCAGAGCTTGCAGTGAGCCAAGATCGTGCTACTGCACTCCAGCCTGGGCAACGTTGCGAGACTCTGTCTCAAAAAAAAAGAAAAAAAAAATGACCAAATTGTAAAAAGTAAAGGCTAGGAAGGAAAGGGCTTTGCACAATATAGAGGGGAAATGAACATTGAAATTACATATTTTTGTGTACAATTTTTTTATTCTAGTTCAACTGGCTATTTTATCTTTTCTTCTACAGACCTGATAAACTGGATAATTCTCCCTTTTTATCCTGTATTTTCACTTTTGTCTTGCTCTTTACTGGATTATGTTAATTAGCATGCTAACAAAACAAAATCTTCTCTTGATCCTACTCTCTACATTGACTAGCACTCCATTTCATTTCTCCCTGTGCAAAGTAAAACTCTTTGAGTTGCCTTTACTTAATATTTCCAAAAATTTTCTTCTCATTTTCTCCTAAACTCACTGCAACCAAGTTTTAAGCCATTCCACCAAAACTGTTCTTGCCACGATTATTATTTACTTCTGCATTCCTCAATCCCATGGTCACTTTTCTGCCCTTGATCCAATAGCAACATTTGACGCATTAGATCATTATCTCCCTCTAGATACATTTTCCAGAACACCTCCCATTCTTGGTCTCTCTTGTATGTCTGATCACGTCTAATTGCTCGGTTCTTCTCTATCTCCTCCCTTAGTGATCTTAAAACCTCGTTCCATGACTTACGTTAGCACTTTAAAGACATTATTCCAACATCTTCGGGTGTCTATGGTTTCCGATTAGAAGTCAGTGGCTTTGTGTATCATTGTTTCCCTGTAGGTAATGAGTCACTTTTCCTGCTTTCAAGATTTTCTCTTGACCTTTGGCTTTCAAAAGTTTGACAATAATGAGATCAGGCAGAGTTTGGGTTATGCTTACCTTGATCTGCGTTTGCTTAGGTCTTTGAATCTGTAATATTGAGTCTTTCACCAAATCAGAGAAATGTTCAGCCATTTTTATTTCAACCAATTTTTCTGGCTCATTCTCTTTCCTCTCTTCTGGACTCCAATTACAGTTGTGTTAGACCTTTTGATGTTAGATTCTTAAATTTCTGTTCAAATTTCTGAATCTTTATTTTCTGGCTTTCCCAGATTGGATAATGTCTTGATCTTTCTTAAAGTACACGGACTCTTTCCTATTTATCTCCATGCTACTGTTAAGCCTGTCCAGTGAATTCTTTAATTCAGATGCTGTGTTTCTTAATTGTAGAATTTTCATTTGGTTCTTTTTTATGTTTTCTGTTTTTCTGTTGAGAATTTCTGTATATTCATCCATTATAAGCATCTTTAGTTTTCCTCATTGAGCACTAATATGGTTTAGCTCCAAATCTTACCTTGAATTGTAATAATCCCTACATGTTGTGGGAAGGACCCAAGGGAGGTAACTGAATCATGAAGGCGTGTTTTTCCCGTGCTGTTCTTGTAATAGTAAATAAGTCTCAGGAGATCAGACGGTTTTATGAAGGGGAGTTTCCCTGCACACGCTTTCTTGCCTACTGCCATGCAAGACATGACTTTGCTTTGTGGAAGCGACTTTAGAATTGGGTAACAGGCAGAAGTCGGAACAGTTTGGAGGGCTCAGAAGAAGACAAAAAAATGTGGGAAAGTTTGGAACTTCCTGGAGACTTGTTGAATGGCTTTGACAAAAATGCTGATAGTGATATGGACTTGTTGGGAACTGGAGCAAAGGTGACTCTTGCTGTGCTTTAGCAAAGAGACTGGTGGCATTTTGCCCCTGCCCTAGAGACATATGGAATTTTGAACTTGAGAGAGATGATTTGGGGTATCTGGCAGAAGAAATTTCTAATCAGCAAACGTTCAAGAGGAAGCAGAGTATAGAAGTTTGGAAAAATTGCAGCCTGATGATATGATAGAAAAGAAAAAAAAAAAAAGCTTTTTCTGGGGAGAAATTCAAGCTGGCTGCAGAAATTTGTGTAAGTAATGAGGAGTCCAATGTTAATCACCAAGACAATGGGGAAAATGTCACCAGGGCATTTCAGAGGTCTTCACAGCAGCCCTTCCCATCACAGGTCTGGAGGCCTAGGACGGAAAAATAATTTCCTGAGGCCAGGTCCAGGGACCCCCCTAACCACTGCCCCAATGTATGCAGCCTAGGGACTTGGTGCCCTGTGTCCCAGCTGCTCAAGTAATGTCTAAAAATGGCCATGGTACTGCTCAGCTCATGGCTTCAGAGGGTGCAAGCCCCAAATCTTGGCAGTTTCCACATGGTGTTGAGCCTGCAGGTGCACAGAAGTCAAGAATTGAGGTTTGGGAACCTCCACCTAGATTTCAGAGGATGTATGGAAATGCCTGGATGTCCAGGCAGAGGTGTGCTGCAGGGACAGAGCCCTCATGGAGAACTTTTGCTAGTGTAGTGCAGAAGGGAAATGTGGTGTTGGAACACCCACATGAAGTCCCCACTGGGGCACAGCCCAGTGGAGGTATGAGAAGAGTGCCACCATCCTCCAGACCCCAGAATGGTAGATCCACCAACAGCTTGCACCATGGGCCTGGAAAAGCCACAGACACTCATTGCCAGTCCAAGAAAGCAGGAAGGAGGGAGGCTGTACCCTGCAAAGCCACAGTGGCAGAACTGACCCAGCCATGGAAGCCCACCTGTCACATCAGCATGACCTAGATATGAGACATGGAATCAAAGGAGATCATTTTGGAACTTTAAGATTTGATTGTCCTGCTGGATTTCAGACTTGCATGGGACCTGTAGCCCCTTCATTTTTGCTAATTTCTCCCATTTGGAACAGCTGTATTTACTCAATACCTATACCCCCATTGTATCCAGGAAGTAACTAACTTGCTTTTGATTTTACAGTTCACAGGCAGAAGAAACTTGCCGTGTCTCAGATGAGACTTTGGACATGGACTTTTGGGTTAATGCTGGAATGAGTTAAAATTTTGGGGAACTATTGGAAGGGATGATTGGTTTTCAAATGTGAGGACAGGAGATTGGGAGGGGCCAAGAGTGGAATGATGTGATTTGGTTCTGTGGCCCCACCCAAATCTCACCTTGAGTTGTAATAATCCCCGTGTGTCATGGGAGGGACCCAGTGGGAGGTAACTGAATCATGAGGGTGAGTTTTTCCCATATTGTTCTAGTAATAGTGAATAAATCTCACAAGATTGAATGGTTTTAATAAGGGGAGTTCTCCTGCACACCTTTCTTGCCTGCCACATGTAAGACAAGACTTTGCTCCTCATTTGCCTTCTACCATGATTGTGAGGCCTCCTCAGCCATCTGGAACTGTGTGTAAATTAAACCTCTTTCCTTTATAAGTTACCCAGTCCTAGGTATGTCTTTATTAGCAGCACGAGAACAGACTAATACAAGCACAGTTAAAACAGCAACTTTGAACTCCTTGCCCACTAATTCCACCAATGAGTCATCTCAGGATTGGCCTCCGCTGCTTCTTATTTCTCTTGAGAATGGTCACATTTTCCTGATTTTTTTATATGTTAAGATTATATTCAGAACATTGCAAATGTTATGTTGTAGAGACTCTATATTCTATTTTATTCCTTCAAAGAATGGAATTTTTGTTTTATTAGCTAATTTAATTGGACTCAAACTGCAAAATCTTTCTCTCTAGAGGTAGCTCAAATGTCATTCACTTTTGTTGTTCTTAGCCAAAGTCTTTCCCACATATGAATGGTTCAAGTGTCAGCCAGAGACTTGAAAGAGTTTATTCACAGAGATTAGGCCTCCCTCTTCTGGTTCTCTGTTTCCCATTCACTTTCTACTATCTGTGGTTGCCCCAAATTCTGTCTTCTAATCCTTCAGGACAAAAAACTTTGAGGTTTTCCACTAGAGTTTAGACACTCTTTGCAGAAACTATTGAAGATGACGTTCAGGATAAAATCTACAAACTGAGAATCTCGCCCAATGCTTTTTACACATTTTAATTTTCCTCCATAATCGGCCTGGCTTGTAAACTCCCATAACCTTTGAGTCATTCTTTTGGTATTTTATCTAGAACTTACGGTTATTTGTAAGATGGTCGGTTAAATTACTCAAAGATATTAATGGAAAAGCAGCCCTCAGTTCAGCTCCATGACTTTAAAATCTCTATGCTGAAAACTTCTTAATTTCAAATTGAATGTTCCAAAGTTAACATGCTCAAGATTAATCTCCTGATCTCCTCTCCAACCCCAACCTGCCCCACAGCCAACCTTCCTCATCTTAGGAGACCTCAGCTACATTCTTTCAGTAACTCCAGACAGAAAACTTTGAAGTTCTCTTGACTCCTCCTTTCTCTCATATCCTTCATCCGGTCCAGTAGGAAAATGTGTTGTCTCCACTTTTAAAATAAACCCAAAATCTGACCACTGTGCTCACTTACACTTGTGGCTATTATCATCTCTTGCAAGGATTATCGCAATAACCTCCTAACTGATCTCTTTGTAACCAGTTTGTCCCCTTGGTCTATTATATTCATGGCAGCAGGCAGAATGATCCTTTACAAAGGCAAATCAGATCATTCTCCTTTTATTAACACTCAAATGGAGTTATCTTCTACCCAAAATAAAAGCCAAATTCTGTCAAATGAGCTGTAAGTCCCAAAGATGTGTCCCCATTACCTCTGTGCCCTCTTCTATTACTACTAATCCCCTAGTCTACTTTCCCTTAAATGTACCTAGTGTGCTCTTGCCCTAGGACTTTGACTCCACCTGTTCCCTCTCACCTAGAATGCGCTTTCTCCAAATCCCAGGTTAGCTAACCATCTCACCTCTCTCAAGAGTCTGCTTAATCTTACCTCCAAAATGAGGCCAATTTTGACCCTCATATGTAATACTGCAACTTTCCCACTCTCTTTCCTGTGTCGCCCTGCCAGAATACAAGATTCATGAGCTCATAGCCTTCTGTCCTCAGTACGTCTCAAGTATCTAGAACAATGGCTGGCTCATAGCAACTGGTCAATAAATATGTCGAACAAATGAATGGTAAGCCCCATCCTATCTGATCACAGAAAAAAAGAATTTTAGTCATTCTGTGCTATTCTTGTTCATTTCAAGTTTAAATGCTTTTCATTCAAAATGTCCCTTTTTCTTTCTCTCAACCTGGTACCTAATTTTTTCAGGGACTTATACGCAGAGGAAGGAGGCCAGGAGAGGATGTCTGTCTGTGACTTTCCTCTGAAATACATGGTCATTTGTTGAGATGGCCTCCTCCTTTCCTGGCCTCTGTCCTTGTATCTATTCCTACTGCCAGTCTCTGACATGTGTATTATCACTCCATGATCTGCAATAGCATCAAACAACCAAAACTGAGAAATCAGTTTAGTCTACTGGTTCTTTCCAATTGTGTCCCCTCTTTGAAAGCAGTGGAAAGTTTTAGCTATGTTTCTATGTTTCTTTGGAGTCCAAAACCCCCTAACTCTTTTTTTTTTTGTTCTTAAAGACAGGACCTCACTCTGTCACCCATGCTGGATTACAGTGGTACAATCCTAACTGAGTATAACCTCAGACTCTTGTGCTCAAGCTATCCTCCCACCTCAGCCCTCTGAGTAGCTAGGACTCCTATTGTACATCACCACATCTAGCAAAATTCTTTTAAAATTTTGTTAGAAATGAGGGTCTTGTTATGTCGTGCAGGCTGATTTCCAACTCCTGACCTCAAGTGATCCTCTTCCCTTGGACTTCCAAAGAACTAAAAGTGCAGACTTAAGCCACCACGCCCAGCCAAACCTGAAATCTTTATCAGGACTTTATTATCTTGGTCACCACAAAATGCCATCAGGACTCACACTCTTGTCAACATAGGAAATACCTACAAGAGTAGAGTCTGAGACATTCCAAAAACTGGTTTCCCCTGCTTTTGGATATCCCAGCTTCTCTTGGGATATTTTTTTTTTATCAATACCCCCTTTATCTGCTTTGAAATAACCCTGGGTACAGAATAGAGGCAAACCCCTAAGCAGGTTTAACCATTTTGCTTTCTCTCTTCTTCTATTCCCCTCCACATTTCAGAGGCGCTCTTGGCAGAGTGGAGAGTTCAGAACTGGATAAGAAATATTCTTTGTAAATATTTCTGTCTTGCATAAGAATTGAAGATTTTGAGTTTAAAAGCCAAGGATTTGACACTTTTTTCCTTGGTCTTTTTTCCCCCCAATTTTTTGTATACATCTGTGAACCTTGAAAATCTGAGACAAGTCTCAGTTAATTTAGAAAGTTTATTTTGCCAAAGTCAAGGACACACACCTGTGACACAGACTCAGAAGGTCATGACAACATGTGCCCAAGGTGGTCAGGGCACAGTTTAATTTTATACATTCTAGGGAGACATGAGACATTGATCAACACATGCAAGATGAACATTGATTTGGACTAGAAAGGCGGGACAACTCGAAGCAAAGGTTGGGAAGACTCCAAGTAGGAAGGGGGCTTCCAGGTCCTAAGCAGAGAAGGGACAAATGGTTATACTCTTTTGAGTTTCTGATGAGCCTCTCCAAAGGAGGCAGCCAGGTATGCATTCATCTCCGGGAACAGAGGGGTGACTTTGAATAGAATGAGAGGCAGGTTTGCCCTAAGCAGTTCCCAGCTTGACTTTCCCTTTAGCTTAGTGATTTGGGGGCCCAAGATATTTTCCTTTCACACATCCCATGACTAATTTCTAGATGCCTGCATTGGAAAGAAGGGTTTCAAGGCCCAGGAAAAGAAGATGAAAGAAGTTTAAATGTAGGGGAGTAAAAGAAGGCAAGAAAAGGGGAAAGTGACAGTGAGATTTCAGTTGACGCTTCAAAATATTCACAATTTTTACATCTAATCTTTATCACTTGAACAACTTCTTATGCCTCACTTAGTTTTCTGTTAAAAAAAATGTAACAAGAATAAATGAAGATGAAAAAACTCAGTTAATCTTTTCTCACAAGGTGGATTTCCACAATAATACTAAACTTATCCAGTGCTTTTAAGACACTAAAGAACAAGCCATATGCTGGCTCTTATGGTCTGATGAATTAAGGAAAAGAAATTCAGATAGGATAAGAGTGTAAATGCCTGCTGAGCCTAAGTATCACTTAGAGATTCAGGCACACATAAGTGAAGAAAGAAAAAGTATTATCCTCCTTTGACATAAAGTACTGGGAAACCCAATATTAGCGTTCTATAAAGCCAAAATCTAAATGAAGAAATTCTTAACCTTAATGAAGGTCATATGTAAATATACAGAGAATGCCACACGAGTTTTACAAGGAAACTTGGGAAATTAACTTCCACACATGATGAACTTTGAGGTTTTTAGAGGAAAGTAACTGTCTATATCCCAAATAATATATAAAATGTAGTTTCTTTTGCAATTAATGAAGCAATTGAAAGTGGTTACCTTTTTATTGCAAAAGAATAATTTTTTAAAAATTAGATCCTCAGGATGTTTGTATAGACTTTTCCTTTGGCCAGGCACAATACCCCTAGCCCGAGTCTCTGCCGCAGTTGAAACAGTGCTTACTCAGAGAGGCCTTCCCAGATACACTGACCAAAAAGGTCAATTCCACCTCAGCCCTATCATCCACTGACTCTGTAGTCTGTTCATATAATTTTGTAACTGTATGTTTGCTTATGTATTTACTCCTATATCATTGGCATTCTATGTCAAATTATAAACTCTAAAATACAAGCTGTGTCTCTACTGAATTCTTCAAAGTGTATCTATCACTTAGCATCACGCTTAGTAGATAGCAAGTAACATGGTTTGGATCTGTGTCCCTACCCAAATTCTCATATCAAATTGTCCTCCCCAGTGTTGGAGGTGGAGCCTAGTGGGAGGTGATTGGATCGTGAAGGCGTTTCTCATGAATGGTGTAGCACCATCCACTTGGTGCTATCCTCATGATAGTGAGTGAGTTCTCACAAGAACTGGCAGTTTAAAATGTGTCACCTCCACCCTCACTCTTGTTTTTTATCCCTCCATGTAAGAGACCTCACGCCCCATTTGCCTTCCACCATGATTGGAAGCCTCCTGAGGTATCCCCAGAAGCAGAAGCCATTATATTTCCTTTACAGCCTGCAGAACCATGAACCCAACCACTTTTCTTTATGAATTACTCAGTCTGGGGTATTTCTTTATAGCAACGTGAGAATAGACTAATATAGCAAGTAATTGATTAAACATCTATTAAATGAATGAAAGAAAAAATAGATTAAAAATGTGAGTTGCTGGGCGCGGTGGCTCAAGCCTGTAATCCCAGCACTTTGGGAGGCCGAGATGGGCGGATCACAAGGTCAAGAGATCGAGACCATCCTGGCTAACACGGTGAAACCCCGTCTCTACTAAAAATACCAAAAAAACTAGCCGGGCGAGGTGGCGGGCGCCTGTAGTCTCAGCTACTCCGGAGGCTGAGGCAGGAGAATGGCGTAAACCCGGGAGGCGGAGCTTGCAGTGAGCTGAGATCTGGCCACTGCACTCCAGCCCGGGTGACAGAGCGAGACTCCGTCTCAAAAAAAAAAGTGAGTTAATTGCTCTGAGAATTTTTTAACTGATTGATAGTTTTCCAAATGACAAGCATTCTAGTACTTATTAAACATAACAACCTTTTCCATTTTTATCTTTTTTCAAAAATTCATTAGTTGTGAAATTGTTGTGTAATAGTGTGCTGCTTAACAACCTGCTCTCTAAATACAAAGAAATGTATGTATATATGTAACTAAGTTTATTATAAATTTACTGGCATGAATGATATGTGCTATACAATTTATAATTAGTAATAAAATATATCATATTCTTTATTGAAAATTTCATGTAGCCAGTTAGTTCTCACAGAATATTTTTGTGGATTCTTTCTAAACTCTTGTATCTATATTTGAAACTGCCAAATTAGTTTATTTCTAAGGTAGGTATCAGTTGATACTTTTACTTATGTTACTGAATACAATAAAAATAACAAAACAGAGATATGTCCGAAATCAGAACTTTATACATCTCTGCCAGTGGTGTGAGCAACATTTGCTGAATCAGGTAATAGCTTTCAAATACTAAAAAAAAAATTTCTCAAATGTTATGGTCTTCATAATGTAACACCTGTACACAGAGCACATTTGAAAATTTAATCTGCATTATTAATATGTTTTCCACCACTTTCTTTTGTGAGGTCAAGAGTAGAGAAATTTTTCTATAGTCAGATAGTAAATAGTGAGGCTTTATGGGATAGGTAGTCTCTGTTACAACTACTTCTTTCTGCCTTTGTAATCTAAAAGTATCTACATACAATGTAAACAAATGGGTGTGTCTGTCTTCCAACAAAACTTTATGTACAAAAACAAGAAATGAGCTGGCTTTTGCCCAAGGGCTACAGTTTGTCACCTCTTTACATAGATAATTAACACAACCACAAATCGGGGCTGATTTTTAGCACGTGCCATTTTCATGGTGCAAATATTCTCACCATTACTAATTTTAAGTTAGCAATATAACATCATCGTATGTGAAATTAGAAAGAGACGGGAAATAAAACACCATTATCTAGTATTTCCACATCATAAATAACATGTAGAAATAACCTAAGGAGTATGGATAATCGGAAAAGGTAGTAAAATAATTAGAAATGATGAGCTTTTGAGTATTTATTAACTTAGTTATTAACATATTTTATTTACTTGGAAACTTATATAATTTAATGTATTTAATTGCTGTGCTTAAAAACGGATGCATAAAATTCCTGAAAACTTAAGAATCTGCTTTCCTGAGCTGATAAGAAGTATGGGTTCTTGCACATCAGAGCCATAGTTGTATCTCTTTCTTGAAACTCTCTCTATTCTCTGCATCTCCTACTTTAATCTGGCTGCTTCTTCCTTCTTTGAATTTCCTTTATTTATTCTCAGGCAGCTTATTTTCCATTCTCATTTTCAATTTGTAGAGTTCAGTGTGACTCTGTTCTTCCACCTTAACATAATCCGCCAGCAAGCTACCCTGGCATAAATTCAATTACTGCTACATTGTTATGTTCAAAAATATATATTTAGCTCTGCATTATCATTCACACTTCTAAATGGCCTGCTGATTTTTGAAAAATATTTTCATCGCATGTTTTGATTCTTTACTGTCATTTCAAATTTAGTGAGATTAAAACAAGTCATCAAATTTTCCAAGTTCCTCTCCCTCATGCCTTAATTGTTCAAGATTATGCCACCATTTTGTCAGTCAGATCAGGTTAAAATTTTGAATTCAACGTCTCCTTTGCCTATACTTAGTCTCATCAATACGTTCTGCTAAATATCTTCTATTTACATCTCTCTATATTCACATTTCTACCATACAGCTCACCAGCTCACAATGAATTACAGCAATAGCCTCTCAGCTGATTCCCCGCTGTCTTTAACTTTATCGTTCAGTGGTTTCTTGTAAGGGAGTGAGATTCATTTATTCTAAATCCCGAGTTTATCATACTTAAACCCTTGATTAAGACCTAACATTGCCCAGTATGATGGCTCATGCTTGGAGTCTCAACACTTTGGGAGACTGAGGCAGAGGATCACTTGAGGCCAAGAGTTTGAGAACATCCTAGGCAACATAGTGAAACCCTATAAAACAAAAACAAAAACACGGTTAGTGCCAGCTACTCAGGAGGGTGAACGGGAATCACTTGAGCACGGGAGCTGAAGACTGCTGCGAACTATGATCATGCCACGGCCCTCCAGTCTGGGTGATAGAACAAGACCCTGTAGCAAAAAAATAAAAATAAAAAAACTTAAAATAGATTTTATTGCTTACCTCACGAAACCTAAATTTCATGCCTTGTTTCAAGGGTTTAAGAAATTTAAACGAGTTTATCTTTACTAATCATTGTCATTATTCAATATCTCCTCAAGTCGATAAAATTTTCAGGTATTGTAACTTGTATTTGATTTTTATATGACTAGCCAATAAATAACTTCTTGATTTATTTATTTATTTTTTTATTTTTATTTTTATTTTTATTATTTTTTTTTTGAGACGGAGTCTCGCTCTGTCACCCGGGCTGGAGTGCAGTGGCCGGATCTCAGCTCACTGCAAGCTCCGCCTCCCGGGTTTATGCCATTCTCCTGCCTCAGGCTCCCGAGTAGCTGGGACTACAGGCGCCCGCCACCTCGCCCGGCTAGTTTTTTTTTGTATTTTTTTTTTTTTTTTTTTGAGACGGAGTCTCGCTCTGTCGCCCAGGCTGGAGTGCAGTGGCCTGATCTCAGCTCACTGCAAGCTCCGCCTCCCGGGTTTACGCCATTCTCCTGCCTCAGCCTCCCGAGTAGCTGGGACTACAGGCACCCGCCACCTCGCCCAGCTAGTTTTTTTTTTTTTTTGTATTTTTTAGTAGAGACGAGGTTTCACCATGTTAGCCAGGATGTTCTCGATCTCCTGACCTCGTGATCCGCCCGTCTCGGCCTCCCAAAGTGCTGGGATTACAGGCTTGAGCCACCGCGCCCGGCCGATTTATTTTTTAACTGCTAATATATTTTAAAACGATTGGACTTGCATTAGGAAACTCAAAGCTGTTTCTATTTGAGCAATAAAAATACAATAATTTTAAAAGCTGTAGATATTCTAAAGATGCTTTACATGGAAAAACATATCATTCATCAATTTATTCAACAGATTGGTTAAATAAGCCAAGTTCTAAGAATTCTGCTAGGAGCTAGAAACACTAGGATGAATGAGATGTACTTTCTGGCTCCAGAAAGCTACAATCTACTCAAATAATATAATAATCAACATACTTTTAAAATAGTGTTGCTTCAGAAAATTTGCACATTTGGGGAAAAGGGTATTAAAAACTAAAAACCCATGTGTCATTTAAAGGGCTATTTATACTTTTTTTTTTTTTTTTTTTTTTTTTTTTTTGATACGGAGTCTCACTCAGTCGCCCAGGCTGGAGTGCAGTGGAGCGATTTTGGTTCACTGCAAGCTCCGCCTCCGGGGTTCCCGCCATTCTCCTGCCTCAATCTCCCGAGTAGGTGCGACTGCAGGCACCGCTACCACGCCCAGCTAATTTTTTGTATTTTTAGTAGAGACGGGGTTCCACCATGTTAGCCAGCATGGTTTCGATCTTAAAGGGCTATTTAAAGGAAGAGTCCTTTACTGAAGAATATTTTCTTCGTTAGGCTAATTAAATAAATCATTTAGCAATATATTTTTATAATTAACTTTTTAAATATATATTTAATTCTAGGCAATAAATAAAAAATGTTGTGAAGATATTTGAAAACAGTTTATCTCGTGGGATAAAATAATAACAGTTTTCATGACTCAAACATTTGATTTAATATACATTTTTAAAAGAGAAAAAGATTTACATTTATTGTTCAAAGCTATTTTGATTATAATATATTTTACCCAGCAAATCAATAATACTATTCCCACAACATAGATTTTTACATGTGGCAAAAAATAATCTTTAGTTTTACTGATCCAGTAAAAAGTCTTTAGTTAAAATAAAATTGAAGTTTTACTATGAACAACTGTCAAAATTGTTAAACTATTTATTATAAAGCTGTTGGACAGACATTACGAACAGGTTCTTAACTCAGTTACAGGACAGTATAACACAGGTAATATTTCTACATCATAAAAATAATAGTAAAGAACAATGATTAAAATCCAGAGTATTTAAATCCTTATCTATATTTTTAAATAAAATTAAAACACGTTTAGGGAAAGTGAATACTTTTAAGGATATAATATCGATATTGTTTATCCACCTGGATTTTGTGAAACTCTTAATCTTCATTGTTATATTAAGCCTTAAAAATTAGCTTTCTTTATTTCAGGGGGATTAACTAGAAATCTGTCTTCACTGTTTCATTCACTCTAGTGGTAGATATTAAATCTCCTTCTTGGAATTAAATGTCTAACGAATGTGTAAAGACAGAAAAAAATATTTTTGGTGGACATTTTCTTGAATAACTTTGTGTTTCTAATGTGATAATCTGTATGTTATCTTTAAACCACTTGAAAGTATCTTTGGGCTGAAAAAGGAAGATGGACAAAGATCTGTTTCAGTTCTGGAATGCTATGAAATCACACTTCAAGTCTTTTTCTTAAATAGTCTTAAGAGCTCTTAACATACTTTTTTCCCTAAAGTCAATGGAGATGTGATATCTTTTATCCATTGAGAATGTTTTTAAATTATCTACTAGTTATCCAATACCAAACTTCATGCTTATTGTCGGTAACCAATTCATTGTCGATTTTAGACATATATGATGTGAGAAAACATGAAATAAAACTCTTCTTCCAGGCCTCATAACCTGCCTTTGAAGGCAAATGCTGAAGGGTGCTCTAAATTTGTTTTGTAAAAAGTAATATTATTGGAATATTCACACAGTTACTACTTCAAAGACAAAAAAATTAGCATGGTCTATAAATTATGTATATTTGTTAAAATAAATATTGCTGCTGTAGAAAGAAGGTAGAATCACTAGTGGAAACAAGGGGGAGAAAGAACAGAGGAGAAAGAAAGAGAGAAATCTGCATTCAAAAACCATCTCTGCGATTACTAGCTGCCTTACCTCAGAAAGTTCCATCCCTTTTAAGCATCATTCTTCTCATATATTCGTTGTGAGAATGATGAAGAAACATATGAAAACATTTATTATAACTGGGTTCTTTTACCTTAACACTGAAATAAACAATAACTTAATACTGATCCCTTTTTTATTGCAGCTTACTATATACAGATATTCGCAGGGGATTTTTTGGGTTTTTATTTTTTCTTTCAGTTTTTAAATTCTTTATAAGGAAGCTGCATGGACTCATCTGTTTAGCAGCCAGTACCTAGAAAGTTGGTCGTGCATCTTGAGTATGGGTTACTTTTTGTGCTAGTGAATCATAAATCAATATTAAAGTGAGTCCAAAGTAAAAACTGTCAGTATAAATGTATTGGTTAAAGATTTACAAAGTTTTTGGGAGAGCGACCTCCATACGGTTTTGATTCTCCACTTCTTTATGTCTATGTCTCTCCGTGGCGCTTGCCCTCCTCTTCCTTCAAAACTCACCAAAGTGAAAATAAATCTCCCTCCTGAAACTGTAAGATCGCACTGAGCAAAACTCAGCTAGTGACTTTGAAGCAAATTGGTACCAAGTCATTTAAGGAGGTAAGGGCATCTGGTCACAGATTTCTTTTGAGCTATCCCTCGTTTCTGCTGCATGGCCCAGCCAGATCTGATAGTTCTGCTGCTTCTAAGCCATGTTTAGGGGCCATAGGAAACTTTGTTGATGCTGCTTTTTTTTTTTTTTTTTTTTTTGAGACGGAGTCTCGCTCTGTCGCCCAGGCTGGAGTGAGTGGCGCGATCTCGGCTCACTGCAAGCTCCGCCTCCCGGGTTCCTGCCATTCTCCTGCCTCAGCCTCCGGAGTAGCTGGGACTACAGACGCCCGCCACCTCGTCGGGTTAATTTTTGTATTTTTAGTAGAGACGCAGTTTCACCGTGTTAGCCAGGATGGTCTCGATCTCCTGACCTCGTGATCCGCCCATCTCGGCCTCCCAAAGTGCTGGGATTACAGGCTTGAGCCACCGAGCCCGGCCGACGCTGTTCTTGATCCTCCTGCCAAGGCAGCCTGCAAGTCATTCTACCCTTTGATTTTGCAAACTCTCCAGCAATGCTAATTGACACAGACAGTAGATTGTTGCAAATCTCAGTACCTTGAAATTTCTTCCTCAGCTCCTTCCCAAAACTTCTAAAGCGTGGGGAAATGTTTCCAGTGTGGAAGGGAAACACCCCTCTCCAGTACAATGTGTTCAACACATTTTGTGTATATAGGTTTGAATCACCTTTTTTTTTTTTTTTTTTTAAATCTTCCATCATTTCTTCAAATTCTTCTAGACTTCAGCTTTCAGAAAACGAAATCCAGACAGACTTGGAGTCTCTCCTTTGCATTCTGTCCATACCTGGTTTGGTGTCCACAGTGGAAAAATGCCTCCTAAACAGACAAAAGAAAAAGGAAAACACAACATAGAAAAACATATTCAGATTAACATTGTAAAATTGTGTTAATCCACAAAGGTATCATTGCACCTTTTTAAAATTTCACCGAAATCATTGGAAGTATATGAAGCCTCTCAAGAACTCCTTACTGTTCTTATCCCAATATATTGTTTCTGCTTTTTAAGTAATTATTCTAGAACCAGCTGTGATACCCTTTATTAAAGTCTGCGATAAAAATGGCCCCTGGCTTAGCTATTTTTGCTTTCCCAAATTCCACTTTACAGAAAACTGGGTAGAGAAGCACATAACATGGTGAGAAAAGTCTGCCTTCTGCCTCAACCAGTCTTACCTCAAATGGAACTTCAAAGGATGCTCAATCCATTCTTTACTTGAAGTTCAAATTGTATATAATTCCTATCCTTACAAGTCCATGGGTTTCACCTATTTCCACACCTAAGTATATTATTGTATATTGTGACTGTTCCTCCTGTATCTTCAACCCCTCTTTACCCTGATTTCCTGTTTAGCATGTGAACTTGAAGTACAAGTCTTCCCTTCACCCTTAAGCCCTGTATTAGTCCATTTTGACACTGCTATAATGATACCACCTGATACTGTGAAATTTATAAACAAAAGAAGTTTATTTGACTCAAAGTTCCACATGACTGGAGAGGCCTCAGAAAACTTACAATCATAGTAAAGGCGAAGCAGAAGCAGGCACCTTCTTCACAAGGCGGGAAGAGAGAGAGAGAGTGAAGGGGGAACTGCCAAACACTTCTAAAGCCATCAGCTCTCGTGAGAACTCACTTGCTATCCTGAGAAGAGCATGCGTGAAACGGTCCCCATGTTCCAATCTCCTCCCACCAGGTTCCCTCTCAACATGTGGGGATTACAATGCAAGATGAGATTTGGACAGAGATATAGAACCAAACCATATCACACTCCTTTCACCTTCAACCTTCACAGCAGAACTTAATGAAAATGTCTGTAGTCTGTCTCCAAAATCCACCTCTTTTTCTTCAAGTCATCACAGTAACTAATACTTTAAAGAAGAAGCTCCTACCACAGCAGCTTCCTCATTGCTATATCCAGTGTAAACTCTTCAGTTCTTACCTCATTTCTAATTTACTGTTTCCTGGTCTGTGTCCTCTATTCAACTATCAGCTCTACAAGGGCACCTACGTATAGTGACATGGACATGGTACTCACTCCAAAACCCATTGTCTAATGAATGCATAATAGAAAGGAACAGAAAGCAGTAGTCCTACATATCTCTTAATAAAACAAGAAAAATACATTACCTTATAGAAAAAAAAAAATTTAGACCTCAGCCTTAAAGTAATTCTGATATGCCTAGTATTTTAGTTTGTTCTTATTTTTGGTTTTGTTTTATTTTGTTGCTTTGCTATTGCTACGGCTCCTTGTTGATACTGCAAAATATTTCTTCACTGGACATTAGGGAGGACTTTTCAAATATTCTCCTCAAACTTCCATACCCAATATTCTCAGGCTCTAATTCCAAAGTAAGAAGAATAGAACACCCTATCAAATCATTCAAAATATGTAGTGTAACTAATGAGTGTCAGGCTCATCATGAAACAATCCTTACATTATAACATTTCAAGCTATTTTTATCTTGAGGATTATATTACTTTTGCTTTAAAGTACAGAATTCTCATGGTGTGGCAATTCTTGTCTCATGTTCCATTTCATAATGCAAGTATTTTTTATAATAATTCAATGGATAGTACACATTTAATGGAACCAAACTGGTGCATATACATAGATACACATATATGCATATACTCAAGAAAGGAATCCAAGCAGGCAAAACTTTGTTTTTCATGATGAAAAATTATTTGAAATAATGAATGAAATATTATTTTTATACTTCTTTTCTGATTATCCTTTTCATAAATAAAACTTTGAGCATATCACCATTAATTTGATAACATTTCAAAAGTAATTAAAAGCAAAAGTAATAGCATATATAATATTTAGGAGGAAGGAAGAAGATACTACAAAAAAAGAGAGGGAATTTCAAATTCTGAAGAAAGAAGGATGCATTTTTTTTTACTTTCTTCTGATTTGGAAATATAAGAACCACAATGATCAATTTTGTCTCTCAGATAAAAAGATCACCAAAAATAATTTTAAAATAATATTACAGTGACAGTAAATAAATTTTTACAAATAAACTGATTGTTTTGTTTAAACTCTTTAATTCTAATTCCACCATGATCTTCTATTGTCTCTCCAGGTTAGGGTTGGGGTGGATAGGGAGTGAGGTGGGAGAGAATTCTCTCCATCTGGGTAATCACTGTTGACCTCACAAAACGTTGGGGGAGAGAGAGAAAGTGAAGGAAGCAGGTTCACATAATTCATGAAATTAATATCATTTATGACTTTCCTTAATTCCTTTTTACGATTTTCAACTCCAAAAAATACATAAATTTGATCATCTCATTTCTATCACTAGTGCCCCGTTGTCTATAGGGAATCACGGCCAGAATTACAGAACCCGGGAGGGTCAGGCTGTACCTCCCTCTCCTATCCATATGCAGGGCTGTAGCAGTTTTAAAACATCTGCCTGGCTGCTTCAGGCCCTCCCACATTTTCCTGCATCTCCACAGAGTAGAACTATTCAAGACATCTACCTTTCCTAGGAAGGCTTCTAGCCCTCACAAGCACTCCCTCTCCTCTGCACCCTTGCCAGAACTCTGTTATCCTAGAGATCATGTTGCAAGACAAATGTTTATTTCCTGCCACTTAATTTCAGACTGCTGAAGGGAACAAAAAGAGTTTAAAATTAATCATCTGTGTATCCCTGTGATCAACTGCAGTGTCCTGTATAACCCAGTAATATTAAAAGAATGAAGATAGCAAGTTTATGAGCCACCTCACTTCACAATTAAGCTGATATGATCTAAACCAAATATTTATTAATAATTGAAATGTCAGTAGTCAAAGATATAAATAACGTTCAAATGTGAAGTGTGAATGATAAAAGGAAGCAGGTCATTGATAGAGAGGGCACAACGCTTCTCCTGCCTTTGGTCCCATAGCCACTGTGATCTCCCACTTAGGTTTTTTCTTCTTTGTTACCCTTCAGAACAGTGTAATGCTGTGTTTTGATGTGACCCTGAGCCTTCACTGAGCCACTGGTGAGCACGGTGTTAGAAGCCTCTTCCTAGACTCTGTCATCACCTCACTCTGCATTCACCACCACTGAGTAAGGCAACTTTTGGAACCAAAAACCCTGAGAAATAAGTCATAATATAACCTTTCAATTGTATTAAGTCCTCTTCACACTTTATTCAGATGTTGAAGAAATCAAAAAACCTAGAGTCTGAACAAGTGACACTAGGACTTAGAGACTTTCATCCCTAGACTTAGAGAGTGATCTGGTATCCCCCAGCCTCCTGTGTGATCCAACAAGGCAGATTCATATTCTAGTTTCCCATGCAGGAGGACTCAGCAGGGAGGTTTCATCTGACAGCCTGATACACTTTTGGTTACCTTTGTCCTCTAAATCTTACCTGTAGGTGTAAAAACAAAGGTCTTATACATTTACTCAGGTGAATGTATCCACATGTTCTCTGCCTGAATGTATTTTCTCAGTCCAGCCCTAAATCCTCACCTCTCATTCTGTCTCCTGACTAGCTGGATGATAGAATAGATTCAGCTTTGTGTGAAGTGCCATGAACAGCCTAACCCTAAACACCCGACTCACATAAGCTCCTCCAATTATGTGGACCAGGGCAATTTCTAAATAACCTCTGGGCTTACACATCGCCACATCAGTGACCAATTAACGCTATGCCACATTTCCCAGACAACACTCTGTAGTTTTCTATTACCTTGTCTCGCCTGACTATCTATAACATCCACGCTGGCTTGGAAGCTCTGTTACCTCTGCTTTCTATGTCTCTCTCTGCTGAATGTGATTTTATTATTTTGTGCATTTAAGCAACTCTGACCCTTCTTGATTCTCTGTGGGGTGGAGAAGCATCATCAGTGCCTCCCTTCACCACCAAGAGCATCGACCTCGCACCTTGACTACTCTTGTGATTCTGATTCACCAAACTTTGACATTTACTCAGCTACCCTCAATTGTCTGAGTTTAGGGAAAGTGTGGGAGTATAGTGAGGGTGTTCCTTTACATTAGTTCTTTCTTTTCCTGTATATACATATTTTATTTTTTTTACTGTGATAAACATAACATATACATATATCTGAGTCCTTGATTTATTTATTTATTTTTTGGGGGGAGGGGGGACCGTGGCTTTCTCTTTCTTTATTGGGCACTTGGTAGATGTCATGCAGATCTAAAAGTTACACTGTTAAATAATTATTTAAAAACTGAGCAGGATGAAGGTCCTGGTCCAGAGCTCCAAACCAGAAGCAAAAAGGAATGGGGGCAGTGGATTGGGGGGTATTCCTCCAATATCACCAAAACTCAGAAAATGAGGATCCTAAGCTCCTCCACAAGCCAAATCCGGGGCTTGGGCCCTTGGGCTAATCCGCAGGTACCTCTGACTGCATCATGTTCAGAGTAAGGTAACCAGCAAGAGGCTGGAGCGAATGGCTAACCAGTTCCAGACATGGACAGATGTAACTGAAAGGAGGACAAAAAATGGACAAGTACTGTCCAGCTGTAGATAAGAGAGTGCAGTTAAGGGAGGTTGAGGGGCAGGGGAGAGGCTGGGGAAGGGAAATTGCAGCAATGCAGGAGTGTAGCCCCAGGGTCCTGTGCTGAGCAGCTGGTCAGGGTAGTAGATGTTAGTTCCCAGATGGAGATCCTGACCCAAGCCCAGGTAGAGGCCTCACATGTTGTGGGTCTTTTTGGTGAGCTGGGGCTCCTCATCCACCAGCTTGGACTTGAGGTGCTCCTGGTAAGCCAGGATGTCTCCAGGCCACTTGGTGATTGTCTGCCTCTTACACACCCAAATTTCCTGTGCAAACTGCTGAATGCATCTGAAACCATAGCTGACCAGCAGCTACCACCCTCAAACTCATTGATGGCATCTGCCAGGGTGTCGATGGTCTCAATATCCAGGTGATTGGTGGACTTGTCCAGGAAGAGCACATGGTGGTTTGGCCAGGCCAGCCAGACCAGACACACTTGGCACTTCTACCCATCTGACCAGTTCCAGATTAGGCTCACTTGTTGGTTCCCAGTGAGACCATATGACCCAATGATCTTCTTCATTTCTTCCTGATCTCTGGGTAGCACTTCATGTACTCCAAAGGCAAGAGATCTAAGTCCAGCTGCTCTTGCAAATGCTGATGGTAATGCCCTGTCTTGACACAAGAGTGTTTTCAGACCATGCCATCTGTGAGTATTAGCTCTCCAGTTAGCAGCTTCAGAAGAGTTGATTTCCGTGCTCCATTGGGCCTTACCAGAGCCACTCATGTGTCAAGGTCAATTCCAAATTCTAGATTATTGTGGATGCAAGGCCCATCCTTTGTATACTTGAAGCTCACATTTTACACCATAATGATGCATGGAGGGATCTTGCCATATGGTAGGAAATAAAATGACAGTGTCTTTTCACTCACGATCCTCTCTGTCAGTCCTGATGCCATCATTTTCTGTAGCGTCTTCTCCTTGGTCTGGGCCTGCCAGGCCAGCTTGCCACTGCCATGGCCAAACATCACAATGTAGTTCTTCATGTGCACAATCTGATCTTGCTCCCAGTGAAACCTCTTCATCTGGTTCTTCTCCAGCTCTAGCCACATCTTCACATACTGATCATAATTACTCATATAATACTTCAGTTTCTTGTGCATGTGAATGATGTTGGTACAGACACCATTCAGAAAATCCTGGGAATGGGAGACAAGGACCAAGATATTCTTATAAGTTTTTAGTTCTTCTTCCAACCACATGCAAGCGTCTAGGTCCAGATGGTTGATGGGCTCATCCAGGAACAGCATGAAGGGCAAAATAAAGAGGGCTCTGGCAAGGGCAGCCCTCATCCTCCAGCCCCCACTGAAGTCTTTCAGCTTTTTGCGCTGCATGGCAGGTGCAAAACCCAGTCTGTGCAAGATTTGCAAGGCCCTCATCTCTACCTTATCAGCATCCAGCTTCTCCAGGTACTCATAGAGTTCCATGAGCTTCTCACACTCTGCATCTTCACGAACCAGATGCTCTGCCTCTCTCTCCAGCATGGCCAGCTCTGTGTCAACTTCCATCAGACACTGCAAGGGTCTTGTCATTAGGGAGCATCTCTCGAGTCAGATGGTAGATGCCGATGTGCTCAGGGATGGGCACTTCACGTTTCCCAATAGCAGAGAGCAGCATGGACTTTCCAATTCCTTTTAAGCCAATGAGGCCATAACAACGGCCTGAATTCAATTCCAGCTTGATGTCACTGCGCAGCTTTTGACTGTGAAAGGTGAGTGAGAGGTTGATAATGTGAACGTCGGTACTGCTGGGATGAGAGGCCAGGATGCCAGCGACAGCTCGAGCAGTAGCTTTCTTCATTTCAAAGTCCTCTAGCTCCTTGGTCAGCAAATCCACTTCTGTGGTATCTCTGCCATTGGCCTCATTTCTGCCACCTGTGGTTCTGTGACAGCATCTCCATTTTCTTCATGTCCTTTTCTGGGCCACTGTCGAGTTTTGGCAGCCTCCTTTTTGGCTGCCTTCTTCTTTGCCAGATCGGAGGGTATGATGATGACCCACAGGGGTAGGTTACTGTTCTTTCAAGGAGCTGGACCTTGCCACTCGGCCTCTGAGTCCGTGTTTTTTTTTTTTTTTTATTATTTTAGATATAGATACCCAGAAGTGAAATTCTTATATCATATTTTAATTCTATGTTTAATTTTGTGAGGAACTGCCATACTGTTCACATTTCTTCTTGTATCCCCTGTACACCAAAATATCTCCTTAGGTCTGGTATAAACATCTGAATAGAAACAATGAGGGCAACTGTATTCATTATTTATGGCTGTGTGTCAAATTGCCCTCAAAATGTGGCAGCTTAAAACAATAAACATTTATTATCTCAGTTTCTCTGGGTCAGGTCTGGTTTCAGCTTAGCTGGGTGCCATTGACTCAAAGTATCTTGCAATCAAGGTATTAGCAGAGGCCGTAGTCAACCCAAGGCTCAAATGGAGAAGAATCTACTTCCAAACTCACTCATACGTCTAGTTAGGAAGTCTCAGAAGATACGCTTCCAAGTTCCCTTAGATGGCCATTGGCGTGCACCCACCAGGTTCTCACTGGGGGAGCTGATCAGAGATGTCAGTTCCTTGACACATGGGCCTCTCCATAGGCTGCTCACAACATGGCAGAGTTTTCTTCAGAGTGAGGACTCCTGGAGAGAAAGAGAGCAGGAGAAAGCTTGAGCAAGGCAGTCATTTCATAACCTAATCTTGGAATGGCATCCCATTACTTTTCCTGTATCATATTCATCAGAAATGGATCATTAGGTTCAGCAAACACTTGGGGGAGGGTATTACACAAGGATGTGAGTACCAAAAGGCAGAGATCACTGGGGACCATTTTAGAGGCTGCCTACCACAGCAAGAAATGTGTTTTGCTTTTGTATTCATTGCTGTAATCTAGAACAATTAGGATCTAGAAAATAACAGTTTAATAATGAATGAATATTAGTAGGAATGTAACATCTGAGCCTTCACATATTTATATGGTGTTTGAAATCAGAGAAAACATAGTATACCCTAACTTATGATGCTTTTAAAAACTGAAATATATCTTTATCTTTTTTATTATGTTACAGTAAAATTCAGAATCAAATTTAGCAGTAAAATTCAGAATCAAATTTAGCATCTCTCCCAAAAGACATGAAGAAAACAATACCACGTACTGACTCCTTTTGTATATTTCCTGGTATTCTGGTGGAAACTTTGTCATTGTATGACATATGGGAATAGATAATATGGTTGAAGATAATGCAGTCTATTTTAAGAATTTTACATCAGTTACTGAAAGGCTTTTATGCTCCATGTTAAGGAAAGCAAAGAATATTACACTAAATATATGCATGCTTTTATGCTTGGATTCTTTTTCTCAAATGTCATATTGATCTTTAGAGGAGACTTTTACATTACATCAGTAATAGTAATAAGGAAAAAATACGTATTTATTAACATAGGCTGCTATATTGGGTACCAAAGGTATATCTAAATACGCCCTTAGCCCCTTAATTTTTTAAAATAATGTTATTTGGTGTTCTTGTCTAACCGAATTACTTCTTATACTCAGAATTTTATAATTGGTGATAATTTGTTAGGCTTCCTGAAAGTTGTTAGGTATGTTATACCATGTACTCTCTATAAATATGAAAGAAGTATTATTGTATTTATTCAAGAGACATGGGCCAGTTTAAGGAGAAAGCTGAAATGTTTAGCAGCAGTGCATTGGACAATCCCAGAGAAAAAGTTGTATGATACACTGTTCAAATCTTTCCAACAAAAAAGGATATAATTCTTAGCCAGACAAGATCATAAGCTATGATATATGTGTTGTACTATGGATACAGAATGGTAAGTTTCACCTATTAGCCAACTCAGATCAAGTGAAAGTGATAATTTTAAGGAAAGTATCCAAAGTATTATGAAACCACTCCCAGGTTTTAGCATACATATGTAGTTTTCAGTTAGTAATGACTGCCAGGACAGCAGTGTGGAAAAAGAGAACAGTAGCAAAAGGTTTATTCCTCTTGCTGTATGTTGTATGATAATGACCACAATAAAATAGCATCATATACTTATCTTATACTTCATAGATCCTAACACAGTTAATGACTAAAAATATTTTTGGATTTTTTTATCCCAGTATTGACTACTCCCAAATATTTATTGTACTTAATTTATAATGAAGCAAGCTCTAAAATCACCTCTAACTCTAAAAGTTTACTATAGTATGATAGAAACTTGTGCCAATGTTAGTTTCGGTAAATAAAAACATTTCTTTCATTTTAGCAATAAAATGATATTATTGTATTTACTTAATAACTTCTCAAATTCTGACTTTGCTACCTATTTTTAAAACAATTCCACAAACACATATGTTTTTTAGCTTCTTTAATATTCCTAACTCAATAAGACTTTTAAAAATCCATTGGTACATGCCTACGGTCCCAGTTACTTGAGAGGCTGGGGTCTTGGGAGCGCTTGAACTCAGGAGGTTGAGGCTGCAGTGAGCAATGCACTCCAGCCTGGGCAACAGAGCAAGACTCTGTCTCAAAAATAGATAAGTAAATAAAATACTTGATCTCTTAAATCATAAACCATTCCAAAATTTAGAATTCCAAGTATGATAGTTATAATCCAAAAGTATGCTAATTATTACTAAAATTTCTTTAAAACTTCCCAACTTTGCTATAAGAACACATAGATACATCTAGAAGAGTCCAGATTCAATTTGTTCTATTCATAGCAAGTAAGTTTTACCTCTGCTTTCTCAGAGTGTTGATAGTCAATATTTCAATTGAAATACTGTAATTGTTAATTGTTTTAAATTTGGGGGCATTGATTTAAAAGCGGAATCACTCACTTATAAATGATTAAATATTAAAGCCTTAAAATAAAAACATAATTCCTTAAGAAATAATATTATGAAAGAAATGGAAAAGTGACATAACCAAGAAAATCCAGATCCCTTATTATTGCTTAAAACTAAAAACGATAAGCATAATTATTGAGCAACAAATAGACTGTCATAGTTCTAAAGTCAAGAACTAAGAATCTCAAGTGAAGGTTTTACAGACTCAACAAAGTTTATACGATAATAGTGCAATTCCACATTGTATAATAAAAATGTTCTTGGTTGCTGTTGATTTACCTACCAAAGTACGATTCCCGCTGCTAATTTCTTTCTAAATTTCTCACATCTTTTTCTTGCATACACGGTAGTGACACTCTTTTCATATTGCAGTTGTAAATTAGCTTTAAAACCTGGTGAGCCACAGAAGCCCTATCCTTTGGTCATACCATTAATACCCAAGTTTTCTAGAATTGGTTAAGGTAGATCCGTAGTCCCTTGACTGACTCTTAAGTACCTTCATGACTAATTTTCCACACAAGGCTTTCTCATTACCAGTACTTGGAAAGAAAATGAGAAGTGCCAATTAAGGTAATATTTCTATTGATTAAAATAACCAACTATTAATGTATCATTTATTTATTAGAAAGTAATTATATTTTATTTTATATCATTTTACAGTTAAAACTTTAAAACACATTGTGATTATAAACTTGGAAGAGGCATTTGATAGAGGTTCTTAACCTAAATTACATAAAATTTCTAGACTTCAAGGTATCTGTGAACTTCCTGAAACTGTAAGATATTTTATGTTAATGAACATATTTCTAATAACATCCAAAGAGAGAGAGAAGAGAAAGACAGAAGTGAAGGATGAATGACTCCAAGGTTAGTAGCCTGAGCAACAAAAAGAATGGAATGTGCCATCAGCTGGGAAGGGATGATTTCAGGTGGAGCCATTGTGGAAGGGCGGGGTCAGGTGTTCAGTTTTATGTGGGTTAACTTTGAGATATGTATCAGATAAACTAATGCCACATGAACTAACCACAGAGAGGCACAAGATGGTAAGAAAAACAGAACTCCAAAAAAATATGTAGTGTTCACATAAGTAATAATACTATTAAGGATATGCTACAAAAATGGTAGGACACCTTTCCCGAATTTTGTGTAAATGTTATTCTAATTTCCCTCTAAGGTACATTTAAAGACCAAGAAATCAGTTTTGCCTTTGAAAGAGAAACCATTTTCTTTCTATATGTGTTTTTTTTGTTATACCAGTGATACACAGCTATTAAATATGGTTATAAATATTTAACCTATTAATGGTTGTGTTACACATTATAAATAGCTTTATGAGCTCATCAAGCACTGAAAGTGGTATACTCTGGTTCCCCAAGGAACCACTGATAAAGTCACTGCCACAGTGGACAACATTATGTGCATTCACCAGTGACAAATGAGTGCTATGTCAGTTACAGATAGTATATTGAGTTTATTTTAGTCAGTAAAGTTGGTGGCAAAGAGAAGATATGGTGTAAACTCATCTTGTCTAACTGACAGCACACTAAGAAAAAAAAACCCTTCTTTTGGAATTAATTTTACTCCACAGTAATGAAATAGTGTGTGTGTGTGTGTTTTTTTAATCCTGAAATTAATGTAAAGAATGTGTCAATGGTGTTGGTTATTTAGGACCCCCACATACCACATTTTGAACTTTTCTATTCTTATACACTTCTTTCTTCTTGGTCTGCCCTCTTTTTTTTTTTTTTTTTTTTTTTTTTTTTTTTAATACTTTTCGCTTTTGGAGAGATTTATCTTGCTTATACTTAGGATCACTGCTAAAGGGTAAAATTAATAAGTCATCGCAGCAGACAGCTGTAGCATAACATGCAAAAGGGAAGACAAGCCAACTTGACAGAGGTCCAGGTCTCTATGCACAAGCTTTGTGGCCTTGGGTTGGATACTTAATTTTCATGAGTCTTGATTGTGTTACACACATCCATTAATCTCTCTCAGTATCAGTTTTCCCAATTGTAAAACAGAAATAAAACACCAGCCTAGCATTGTAGTGAAATTAAACGAATAAATGTAGAGAGTTGTTTAGTGTAAGCTACTATACTAATATAATTAATATAATACAATATGGTAATAATCACTATTTTCTAATTGAGATAAGTAAATATGTGTAAAAGGACTGCCAGCTAATTATATTATTTAGTCCTCAATGATGGACCTCCAGACTGCATATCAGCCTCTACACTGTGTATTTATGGTACATTATCTGTAATCTTTACAGCAACCCAGAAAAGCAGGCTTTACTTCTCCATTGTACAAGAAACTAAAACCGAAATGCAGATAACTGATGTACGCAAAAGTCACGCAAATAGAATGTGGCAAAGACAGAAGTTGGCTCCAGGCCAAGCCTGCCTAATTCCCAAACTTATGCTCAATCCCTCACCCACAAAGAGAGTGGTGAGATGACCAGTACACTTGAATGAGCAGCCCACCAGCTTAGTCTTGTGCCCCAGCAAAGTTACAGGAATGTATTGAAACTCACTGTTCTCATCTATAAGATTACGCTACACAATCTTCAGGAACCCAGAAAAGTACATTCTTAGAATGGGTGGGAATTCTGGAATCCGCACTTTTTAAAAAATGTGGTTTGTTTTTGCAAAGTCAGTTACTGTTTGGATGAATGGAGGCAAGATGGTGCACTTCCGGGTTCTTCATCCCCCCAACTTTTCCCACGCGCGCGAAAATGCAGCCGGCAACCCGGGAAGGTGCAGACTAACTAGGCATGCGCCAGGTGATGTCAATCTGAAGAGACCAAGATTTACCTGGTCGCACCTGCAGAACGCCCCCTGACACGCCCGTGCCCCGCCTATTGCCCTCCCACTCCTAGAAAAGCCGCTCCCGACGAGCGCCAGGCACGGACTTCCCAGCTTCCCCACTGCGGTCAGGACTGTTGGAACTCCGTCCGAGAGCTCCACGGGTGACTCTGTTGGCCTCATTTGCCGGAGGCCAACAGACCTCTCCCTACCCACCTTCTTCCCCTGAAGCTAGGTGACCAAAATAAACTTGCAGTTTTGCTCCTACCCTTGCCTAGTCGCTGGTTCTTTTGTACCCGCTCTGGTGGTCTTAGAAAAACAAATCAGTTACCTAATTAAATCCTTTGCCATTCTCAGATTATTCTCATGAAAAAATTGACGTCAACACAGAGAAAAAATGTCCTTAGATCTACAAAAGCAAGAGAAAGCTATCTAGGCTACACATACTGTTTGCTCTTTCATTCTGTCCGTTATATGCTTTAAACATTCCCCCAAGAAAGTGAACTTATATGCTATCACAAAGACTGCAATGTATTTTTATGTATTTGCATTATCTGTGTATGGTATTTTTAAAGAATACTTTATTTGCTATTTTAATAACAAGGAATTATTTTCTAGTTATCATTCCCTCATTTCTACATTAAATATAGATGAATAAACTTGATTTAATGTGTCACTTCTGCACAAAGATACGAACGTCCTCTGGAATTTAAAGAAATGAAAAAGAATTTGTGTTTCTTACCTTCGTTATCAGTACAACTGGGCTTAGAGTCCATATACCTGGGTCTCTTTCAGCTGTTTTTAGATTACATCTACTAGATACAAAAATCACCTCATAGTACCTAAAATCTATACTACAAAATTCTTGCCACTTATTTTTATTAATGCAAAGCCATTTATTAGATTTTGTAAAGATACAAGGATAAATTAATTGTAACTCCAGCCCTCAGACATTCTTTGAAAGCCAGCAGCAATACTTTTGGAAATTAGATGCCGTATTCACAATTCAGGACAACTATGGAGACTCCATGTTAGATTATTGTATGAGCATTCACAATACATAAAATTAAAGTAGAAAGTTAAAATAAGAAATGTTTCTTGTTTTTGGTTAAAGATGAAAATTAATACTGGATACAAACTAAAACACTAAATAGATAAATCAGTGTAACTCTGATCCCTGCTACATATTTGTAATTTATAAAATTTCTGCTAATTTTATGACAAAGTTTCAATTTCATTAGAACTCTCACATTAACTAAATTACTATATTTGAAGTAGCAAGAGATTTTGAACTATAAAACATTATGCTGATTGATTGTGATACTCAAAAGTGCTTAACACTTATTTAGCGCTTTACATTCTCAAAGCACTTTACAAACATTAATGAATTAATCATGCCACTGTGATGTCAGGAAGGTGGTAGAATCACCATTCCTGAGATGAAGGAGTTAATTAAAGTGGCTTATGGCAATGAAAGATTTTAAAAGTCTAAATATTGAAACCTCAGTAAACACCTAAATGACGAGAGCAGTGACTTGACTGTATATGATATAAAGAAAGCAGTGCAAGTTGATACAATATTGCAATACAATCAAAGCCACCTTTCAACTGTGGCACATAGAGTATATAGCCATTGCTGACTACCCATATATGCCTACTTACCTTTGTTATTCTCAAAGAGCTATTATAGAATTAATTTTGCTAATATTTTAAAATTATAACAGCTTCATAAATAAAATGCCCTGTGAATTAAAACAATTTATTTATGAATTTGTGATTTTTCATTATTAATCATGTTTTAGAAAAAAAATATCAACTACTAGAAACAGTTTTTTAAAATCATTTAAAAAAGAACAAGGGTAACTAAGAAGTCTAAGTTATTTCCAAGGCAGAATTTTTTACTGACAACTTTCTAAAATACTATCAAAAAGTTTACAGATTCTTAAAATAATGCCAATCTAAACTGGTCTTCTGAAATCACAGATATATTTTAGAAAAAAATTTAAGTAGATATAGATATAAATACAGACACATGCACAACACATACATATACAGACACATATGTACGTGTGTGTGTGTGGTCTGTCTCTGTGTGTGTGTGTGTGCAGACTGGCCTCCAACTAGACAGCCACAGTCAGAACATTTTCAAGAGTAAATTACAATTTGTGTGATTACCTTCTTGGTCAAACATTAAGTAGTCCTAGCTTTTGAGCTTTGAGTGAGCCCTTAAGCGTCATCTGAATAAACCTGAAGAGAGGCATTTAGGTCATTATCACCATCACAAAGTATACCCTCTTATCAATTCAGATGCAAAGTTATTTCAAATATTTTCTTTTTTAGTTTCAATTGGTTCCATATTCTAGCCAAATAAACAAAAAGTTCAGATCTTGAAACCAGACGAAAATAAAAGAAGTATTAAGAGAGTTTGATTATTTTACAAGATTAGGAAATCCATCTGAATTCAAACCTTATTCTGAATTTCTGGGCTTTATATTGACCACAGAGGTTACTGATATTGCAGTCTTGTGTAGGTTCGTAACACTGAAACAGGAGACTGAAAGAAAAAAGGAAATGCAAATGAATAATATGCAAACATTTGAAAGATATTCTGCCTTATTGGTATTTAAATACATGTAAAATAACGTTACCGTAAGATTGACAAAACTTAAGAGAATGCCGAAACTTAGGGATGATAAAGGTGCAAGGAAATAGGCCCTCTCACAGACGTTCTTGAACTGAAATTAATGGAATCATTCTATTTAGTGATATAAACAAAAAAGCAAACAAACAAAAAGAAAGAAGCCCACTAGGAGACAAAGGTTTGTCTTAGGATGTTACTAAAGCATCCTTTGTAATGGAAAAGAAAACAAAAACTAATTATATACCAATAAGGAAATCGTTGAATAAATTATGGTATAACCATATTATCAACACAATTCCATTTTTGAAAAGTGTGTTATATTTGTATATATGCGGATACTTTTGATTAAAATTTTTAAAAATTTCAAATATAGGCACAAAATATTAATTATAGTTACCTCTGGGGATTGAGATTTTAAGAATAGGAGTGGGCAGAGAAGCTTTTCACTTTTATTGCTTTAATTATTTTTAAGTCTTAAGTTATAGGTGGCTTTGGTTTGTTTATTTTATTAAACAAATAAAAACATGGAAAACATTTTAAGACTAACATAATTTACATTATGTTCATAAGTTTGTGACTTGATTAAAGCTTTGGAAATAAACACACTAATTGATATTGCCTTGTATAAATGGCAGAGAAAAAAATCTAATAATCAAGAAGGTGTAATTTGGGATTCTACTGGCCAACTGATAGTTAGCCAACACCTAAAATAAAACTTTTCAATAAGGTAATAGAGAAACAAACCCCTAGTCTATTCATCATATTACCATATTTCCCACATTAACTACATTTCAAAGATCCAACCTGGTTTTATTTTAGTTTCTCACTTCTTGCAGTAATAATTTGTCGTTGAATTTTGGGGGTATGTCAATATGATGATGAAGTGCCAGGTTGCCGTGGAGCAAACATACCCCAGAAGACCAACTCGAAAAGACAGAGAACGTTGACATGTTCATGCTTCTGTGAATTCCATGTCTACGTCAGCCCTAAATTGCACAAAATTTGGCAACAAAGCTAAAAGTTTGTTAGAAGTACTTTTTAAAAAATTGTACATTTATTTCCTAACGACATTGAAAGTTCTGTGCCTTTGATTTTTCAAATGCCAAAAATATGGCCCACTTAATTGATGTATCAATCAATGGCAATATTTGTTTTAAATATATGTACTGTATTTTAAACATATATACACGTGCATACTACACATTTGGTTAGATCTAGAGAGGAAAGATGCTAGATAAATAGACAGATGTAGAAAAAAACAGATTCTTGTCACACGACCAGGAAAATTTAGGAACGTGGACACATTGTAGGGTGGGTAAGGCAGGGCTTATTGGGTGAAAGGAAACAAGGAAAGAGGGACTCTGGACAAAGGGAGACAGCGCCCCGCTGCAGGACTCCCGCCTCACAGATGGATTCCCAGGTCACCACCCAGGAACTGAAGAGGCCAGGCTGCTCCCCACTGCAAACGCCCCGAACTTCTCGAGGCTCCACCCCGTCCTCCCAGTGCGCAGGTGGGCATTGTTCAGAGAGAATCAGTCCCAAAAGAGCCAGCGTCAAACCCGGATCTGCAGTCCGGTTTTTCAGCCTTCAGGCTGTTTTAGGCTTTAAGGCGGGGTTTCACGGGGGACTCTTGGCTGTCTCCTGTCTCTATCACAGACGCATAGATACACTGAAGCATATTCATCTGAAATTTTTCAGTTGCTCCTTACTTTAGTTTTCTATATAACAATTGAGTTTTGACATTTAAAACATTTTTAAGTAAAGAAAAATAATTAATGCATACTCAAGTTCTGCTCAATTTTGCTATTTTTTATTCTTAAATTCTAAGAGAAATTCTGAAAAGACCTCTACAAATGTGTTAAGATGCACAGATTCTATCACAATGGAAAATAAATCAATAGATATTCTGAAGAAGAAAAATGAAAAGTGGAGGTTTTTTTATGAAATGCCAGGAGGCTGTGTTTGTGTTAATGAGAAACATTATCTTACCAAAAAATGCTGTTATTCTCATTTCCATTTATATAGGAAATTGATTAATACTTAACTAATTGGCACATGCAAATGGGGATTAACTGAATTCACTTTTCTCCACAACTCAACGACTGTAATTTAGATCCTTACTTAGATTTAAATCTTTTATTATTTTTGAAGGTAATCATCTTCCTGTTGTTAGAAATAAAATATCAAAGCACCATGCTAATTATAGCTCGTGTCTCACAAATTAGCTAATTAACATTACTGAAAAGCAAATGTACAGCGAGCAAAGTTGAAACTCCTGAATTGGAGTTAAGCCTTTATACAATACAGTGGTGAGATACAGGTTATTGAATGCCATTGGGTCAGATATACTTTGGAACTAATAACTGTAGTCAGATATTTAGTTTTTCTTCAAATAAATAGCTTATTCTGATGTTTCCATGCAATTGCTCCTGTGAACTTTTTGCGATTAGCTCTTCTAGATGGAGATGTGAGGTGGGAAATCAGAATGATGCGCATGGCTAGGAAAAGCCATCTTTTAGTAAAACCTCAAAAGTTCTCAAGGCATGCATGACTTGCTTAGGAAACTATAAAACCAGTTGTGTTCATAATTTTGTGTTTGCTAACTAATATATTTCAATACCTAAGATGCTGGAACAAAAATTCTTTAGATTCAGGGGGAAAAAAAAAAAAAACTGTTTAGCAGTTAATTCAGAGGGAAATGGCTAGAAATTCAAAGTTCCTGAGAGATGTGAACCTAATTCATTTGTGTGCCAATTTAACCTATGGTTGGATAGTCAGGTAGAATCAGGGCATGTTTGGAGGAGCGGTCCTAAAGTAAGCAGGGATGTGGTCTTCATCAGAAGTATTGGAAACAAGGCTTACCCATGACTATTTGCATATTGAATGTTAATTAAGCAGTTACTATGTGTCAGAGTATGTTACAATCTTAATACCTGAGAGTATGAAAGACTCTCACTCTCACTCATAGTGATGACCTCAAAAAGCACACAGAGATACAACAGATAAAACAAATGTGTAAACAGAAAAATAATTAAGTTAATTAAATGTTGGAGTACCTGCAACAAACAAAAACCAGAAGGTTGAAATAACACCAAAATTAAAAGACTGACGAACTGAAAGATCTAGTCATGGAAGAAACAGAACAAATGTGATTTCAGTCAGATGTTCTAAAATACAGAAGAGTTTCATGTGACCAAGGGGCCGAAAGAAGTTCATTATGCTGAAGTATAGTGAATGGTAAACAAGAGAAAGAACGATACAAAATGAAGGTGTAGAAACAGGAGCAGAGCAAGGTCACATCAGGCCTTGTCAACTTTACTAAAAGGCTGATTTTATTTTAAGTTCAACAGGAAGACATTGAAAGTCTTTAATTTGGGGAATGATATGAGTCCAGTTTACATTTGGGAAGGTCGGTCATGGTACGAAGTGAGAAAGACATTGTGGAACAACAAGAGCATAAGTGGGCAGACCCATGAAGACTGTATTCTATAGTCTTGGTAAAACATGGCAGTGGTCTTGTCTCTGGTGGTAACAGTAAAGACAGAGAAGAAAGAATGACTCTAGATGCAAAGTGTATTAGTCCATTCTGCTATAAAACACACACACACACACACACACACACACACACACACACACCAGAGACAGGGTAAATTCTAAAGAGAAGAGGTTTGATTGACTCACAGTTCTGCATGGCTGAGGAGGCCTCAGGAAACTTACAATCATGGTGGAAGGCAAAGCAGAAGCAGGCACCTTCTTCACAAGGAGGCAGGAGAGAGTGAACATGAGCCGGGGAAATGCCAGATGCTTGTAAAGCCATGAGATATAGTGAAAACTCACTGACTGTCATGAGAATAGGATAAGGGAACCCACCCCCATGATCCAATCACTTCCCACTGGGTCCCCCCGTGACGCCTGGGATTATGGGGATTACAATTCAAGATGAGATTTGGGTGGGTCACAGCCAAACCATATCACAAAGTTAGCAGAAATCACTGATAGAGAATGAATTAAAGGAAGCATCATACATATGTTGCTTGAGCAACTGGGTACATCATAGTGAAACCTGGTAAGAAAGAAAAATCTGCATCTAGTCAGGGAGACAAAGGAGCCTTCAGAGTGAGGAATTAAGGTAGTCATGCCAGCCCAAGAATAAGGCTTAATTTGAAACCCCAAAGGCAAGACCAGAAGCTGAAGTGGCTACAATTCTCTTTGCCCAGAAATTACACTCAGGGGAAGTGAGAAATGGGGACAGGGCTGAGGAGAGATGGGGGACATCACTGGAGGCATACATGGGATGTGACTGAACAGGGGAAAAACTGGACATACAAGGCAAAGGGCATATGAGATCACAAGTTCTGGACTGTCACATGGGTCTAGCATATTCCATTCAGAAGAGCACTGTGATGGAGCCCTGACATGTGTCTTAGTTCTCCATAGGCCCAGGCTGTACCTGAAGGACTCATGCTTTAAAGAACAGCTAACCTTTCTGAAATTCTCAAAGGTGTTCCATATTTTTGCTTATGAGAATATTAAGATCTTGAACAATTTCCATTACTCCAGCTTTGCACAATGTAGTCCTAATGCCACATCTTAATTCTCAGAATCCCTGATGTAGCCCTGTCATAGGCCGAGTGTCTGGATGAATCAGACATTAGAGTGAGATTAGAGACTCACTCTAAGCACAGAAACCCCAGTCAGGGTCTTACTCTAATCACAGAAAGCCTCAGACATGTTTGTTATATGAACAGTTTGTTTTGGGGGTTCTCATCTCTCACCATCCTCTTTTTCTCATTTGCAGTCATCTACCCCTTTGTAAGGTGTCCATTCAGCTGCCTCCAATAAATAGCGTCCTGCTCTTTTCTGACATCCAACTGGATGATGCACCACACTCATTTCTCCTTTCTCTGTCCCCTATAAAAATATATGCATCGGTGTTCATCCCTCTACAGCCGTTCTAGATAATCCAATAAACTAATCTATGTTCAAACTGCTAATGGTTTAAATCAGAGGATGTTAGAAGTGGCCCTCTGGAGAAACATGGCTTAACCAACATGTTAAGGGCTAATTCTGGAAATAGCAGCTCCTTGTAGGAAATTGAACTGTAAGTGGAAAACAAGCCTTTTACATCCTTAAAATTAACCACATAGAAGGTTGTCTCACCCTGCTTTGGGATGAACTTTAGCCTTAAAAGTAAGCTTCCCAAATTACAGAATGCTTGTTTGAAGAAAGACAGTTTGCCCTAAAAACAGAGGAGGGCTTTCAATCATCATGTGAGTACAAAGAAAAAAACATTGTTACTGGAAAAGGAGCGAAGCCTTTGTCTTTGACCCAGTGTCCCACCGAGTGGAAACGTTTGCTTGGAGATTCCATGCACAGGTCAATGTACCACAGAAGCCAAAATCAGTTCTTAAAAACAATAACACTAACCACAAGCCACCCAAGAATCAGAGACACTTTTTTACAGCCCAGTTTCTTCCCTTGCAGGCTCATTTTCAAGGCCACATGGGTTGGGGGAAAATTGTGCATCCCTGCTAAAGTGGTTTTCGTCTATAGTGAATGTGTTTTAGTCTTGACATATTTTCCCATTGGTAAGGGGGGAAAAAGTCAAGCAAGTTTAAATGTACAAATAAAATTTGCCATCGTCTTCAAAACATAAGAGAGAGTGCTTAAAGAGCAAGCTTTATTTTGGCTGTCTGCACTTCAATTCTCCTTACCTAAAAGATGGGAGTGTTGTTCAAAAAGAATAGAAAATAGCCTTCCTATAAAAGATCCCAGCATAAAAGATTAAATGTGCATCCTACCTTTAATACCTGACTGGTTCTTAGCCAATGCATAGCATTCATTTCTTTCAACTTGACTCCAAGAAGACTTCCCTGACCACCATAAATCATTTGCTTTTGTTGCATTGTGCCGATATTGCAGCTTTATTTTCCAGGTGCTCTGTTCATGACATCTCTCCCCAAATCAATTCCTCAGCCAATCTTCTACTACTTTTATTTATTTTAATACAGTATTATTTTTTAAATATAATGACTAAATGGTCAAATTAATGAGTAAAAGAATACATGAGGCTGGATGAGATGGCTCATGCCCGTAATCCCAGCAGTTTGGGAGGCCCAAGCAGGAGGATTGCTTGAGGCAAGGAATTCAAGACCAGCCTGGGCAGTGTAGAAAGACCCATTCTCTACAAAATTTTTAAAAAAGGAAACTTAGCAGGGTGTGGTGGCACTTGCCTGTAGTCCCAGCTATTCAGGAGGCTGAGGCAGCAGGATTGCTTGAGCCAGGGTGTTCGAGGCTGCAGTGAGCCATGATTGTGTCACGCACTCCAGCCTGGGCAACAGAGGAAACACTAATTCAAAAAAAAAAAAAAAAAAAAAAAGAAGAAGAAGAAGAAGAAGAAAGCATAAATGAATAAATAAATGAACCAAGGCCATTAACTGCTATAAATTCCGATGAAGAGCTGTTTACATAAGTGTTACCCTTTGATTTACAAGCTACCTAATTGAAAATAGAAATAAAAAGTAAGAACATAAGAAGAGTGAGTGACAGAGTTCCATTTTTTTCAAGATTAGTCAGACAACTAACTTCTCTAAGTACATATTAGATACTTTGAAAAGGTCTTTCAGACCAGTACAATACCATCTGGTACATTTACTGAGTAATACCCCGTATATGTAAAATATCGTGTAACGTTTACTCTTTTATAATCAGAGAGCAGCTAACGCTCTGGGAAGTAAAAATAGCTTTCAGAACTACAGTCAGCAACAAGCTACATTTCCAGTTTTGCAGATTCATTAGAAAAAAAGGATTATCCTTTGTAAAATGTTAATAGTGCCAAATGTACCTGTATGGTTGACACAACCAATGAAGCTTCCAATGTATTCTTATTTTAATAAAATGCTATTTTTAAGGAGATAACATAAATAATTATCTAATACTTTAAGTGACGTAAACTGCATTTAATAAGTTTTAGAGTATTATTCATATTATTCTCTTCAAAAGCATTAGCTCACTTAATTCCCACAGTCACTTAATTCCCACAGCAGACCTAAGATGCTGATACTATCATTATCCCTAACTTACAGATAGGGAAACTGAAGCACAAAGAGAAAAACCAAGCTAATTAAAGCTAGAGCTGAACTTTGACCCCAATTCTATTCCATTATTGAGTTCAAGCTTACAATCATTAAAATATATTCTTTGTTATATGCATGGTTATATACATTACCACAAGAATGTTAAGTTTACTTACCTGTTTCGTACACCAATGGATCACAGGTGTTTATATCAATGCCTGTCATACATAGTGGGTACTCAATAAGGATTTGTTAAGTGAAAGAATGATAAATAATGAGGAATATCTTGGATCAATACTATATCAATAATCTCATATCAGTTCCGGACTCAATTAAGTTAGACGCAAGATAATCACCTGAAACAAAAGACTGTTAAGTTGCATGGTAGAATTTCTCCTGTCAATCACAGGTTTTGATAGTTGCCTCATCATCTATATAGAGTGAAACGTTTTAGAACATTGATGGTAGGTTAATTTATGATCTCTGTCCAGCATTTATGATAAATGTTAGAAAAACAAGATTATTTTTGCTTCTGCTGAACACATAATGATTCTTATGGTAGGCTTAAAATACATATACATAATCAATTAAGCACAAAACTCGATACACTGCAAATAGCTGTTAAATAGAGAAGGAATTTAATATACTGAACAAGAAGACTCATGAACCTAGGTTCTTTGAGCCAAAATGATACATTTGTTCACATTTCTCTAAATAGTTGTGGTAAAATGTATTGTGCTACGCATATTTTCTCAGCTATCTTTTATTATTTCATATAACCAAACCATTTAAGAAAAAGAGCACACTTTAAATAGCAGAGTTATTAGGTACCAGCAGCCTAAATGGATCTCTATTTTGTAGATTATGTTCAATTAATCTGCTACTGTTTGTGCAAACACACCTCGTTCTTTCTTGCTTCTGTAACATTTCTCATGCTATTCTCCGGCTTAAAACACTGTTTCTTTTCTTCAGGTATCCAACTGAACTTCAAAACTCAGCTAGCTCAAACATTATTTCTATGAAAACTTTCCCAAGAAAAATATTGAATTAAAAGTGTGGGAGTAATCTAAGAAATAAAATAACCCATCTCCACCAACATGAACGTATGCATAACTTTTCCTTCTACTACTAATTGGTATTGCAGCCTAAACTTACACATCTGAAGAGACAAAATTGTGAGACTGTGATCCAGGCAGTGAGATTCCAAAGTCTAGGTATTTATCCCTAAGCGAAATATATAGAGATAGACAGATGATACGCTGAGCACCGTGACTCATGCCTGTAATCCTAGCACTTTGGAAGGCAGAGGTCGGCGGATCACCTGAGGTCAGGAGTTCGAGACTAGCCTGGCTAACATGGTGAAACCCCATCTCTATTAAAAATACAAAATTAGCTGGGCGTGGTGGTGGATGCCTGTAATCCCAGCTGAGGCAGGAGAATTGCTTGAACCCGGGAGGTGGAGGTTGCAGTGAGCCGAGATTGAGCCATCACACTCCAGCCTGGGTGACATGAGTGAAACTTATATAAAAAAAAAAAAGAAAAGAAAAGAAAAGAAAAAAGATGATATAGATAGATAGAAGATATATAATCACATATACATAAATAAAGGCATTTAAAATAATGAAGACAAACAAAGAGTTTTCTTGGCCAGGATTTGTCTGTGAAAGCTTTATCTAGGCTTCAGCAAGGCCTGGAAGAACATGTAAGATTTGACCAGGAAGAAAGCAGAAGAAAAGACTTTTTAGGCAGGAGGAAAATCATGTGAAAAGTTTCAGAGGGGAAAAAAAACATAAGCATGGGTAAGTACTGGTGGGGAAATAGATTACAAAAAGCAAGAGATAAATAAAGAAATGAAGTTGTTCGTTGATGAAAAAATTGCCATGGCAAATAAATGAGTTAGTACTTTTTGAGATAAGCTTTAAGATACACTTAGTTTTTAAGTGTGGGAACACCATGATGAAAGTGATTTTGTTTGTCAGCAACACTTCCTTCTTATCTTTCATCTCCATCTAAACCCTACCTTCTCTTCAATGCAGAAACAAGATCAGTCAGAGGTTATTTGCAGGAATCATTTTGAAGAGAAAAATTTCCAAGCAATCAACTCCAACTAATAAAAAATCTGAATTTAATTATATGAGAAAAAATCAAAACTTGTAAAAAATAAAAATAAATGTTGGAACTGGCACAGAGTAAATGTAGAAAAACTCACTTATGAAAAAAAAAAAAGTACTTTTTTTTTTAAGGCAATAAAACTTAGCCAGTACTTATGTGGTGGAAAATCTCAACCTACATCCACTTTGTCAGTATTATGGGGTAGTTTTAATTATCAAGACTCCAGAGACTTTCCTCATGTAAGGAAAATATTACTAGAGATATAGGATATCAACTTTCACCTTATATATTATAATACATAGGGGTTATTTCATGGGTTTTCACCATGGGGGGAAATACTTTCAAACAAATTACTTTCCAGTTTAGAATATGTTCCTGTATATCAGGAGCCAACTCAATAATTTCTAATGCTTTCAGGAGTGAAGCACAGGAAATTCTTTCATCTCTGAGTTGGCATGTTTCCTCTTTCCTCTTCTACACCATAATATTACACTTAGCACTGGTTGGTTAAGCCCAGGCTGGCTGTCCCTCTACCCTCCAGAAACCACATTTATGACCATATTTATCTTATTTGGGACACCAAGTTCAAGCAAAAGATTCTTGGATCAGGGTCAAAGGCATTAGAAGGTTGGCAAAATTGATTGTGGTGAAGTAGAAATGCCCTTTGTAAAATACCATAGAAGCAAAAGTATAGATTTACTTTGTGTTTTGGCTTAAAAATAATTTCCTATGGTAAACCAGTTCCTCACTAAATACCAACTTCACATAGTAACTAAATTCACCAAGTCAAACAACATTTGAACGCTTTTATTGTTGTCTGCATTATAGTTCATTTCCAAGCCAATAATCATTGACTTATTGTACTTTCTGAATCACATATTCTAAATATCTTTGTAGACCTGAGGTTGAGTTTTGTCATCAAGCAATATTGAGATGGAATTATTTCCAGAGAGAATTATTTCATTCTACTAATTATAAAATATTAAAATCTATTAGGTTTGTATGACTACACACTAACTTGTATACATAGAAAGCTTAGTAATTCAAGTACCAGAATGTCATCTTTTTTAAAAGTTTTACATTACATCTCAGGAAATTGCACTTTACCTCCAAGGATGTCATTATTACACAGTATCTTAAACCTAGGACATACTTAATAACTACTTATTCATAGACATTGTTTATAACATGCTAAGAGAAAATAAAGTAAGGAATAAAACTCAGGTTGATATTTATTTTCAGAAATATTTCTAATATTTCTATTTAGTTCAGGAATATGAACAGAAAATGCATCTTATCATCTATGTTAAATGGCTATGTTATACATTCAGAACATATTGGAAATAAAAATATTATAAATTAAGTAAACAATTTTGGCCCATAATCATTTGACCATTTGGGGCTTTTTCTGGGCTTAATTGAAATTTATAGTTAACAATAAAAGACGTGTTCTAAAAATAAACTGCCCTCCTCAAAAATAATCTGGAAATGGTCAAAAGTCTCCATCATTTATTCTGACAAAAGTGATCATATTCTTATTTCGCTTTCAGTTTAGCTTCACATTTTGTTTAAACACTAAAAACTCTCTCTAGTGTTCCTTGGGAGAATGATTAACCACCATTAAATAAAGAATCTCAGGAGGCCGGGCTCTCACCTGTAATCCCAGTGCTTTGAGAGGCCAAGGCAGGAGGATCATTAGAGCCCAGGAGTTCAAGACCACCTGTGGCAACAATGCGAGACCCTGTCTCTACAAAAAAAAATTTAAAATAGCCAGATGTGGCAGTGAGTGCCTATAGTCTCAGTGAATTAGGAGACTGAGGTGAAAGGTTCCCTTGAGCCCAGGAGGTCGAGGCTGCAGTAAGCTATGATTGTGCCACTGCACTCTAGCTTGGGTGAACAGAGCAAGACCTTGTCTCAAAATAAAAAAAGAGAATCTCAGGTGTTTGTGTTAAATCATCTTGGCTACATGGAGTTGCCCATTTAAGAAGCAGTAGTTCACTTTCAAAGAAATACCTTCAATTTAAGGTATCTGTTCTAAGATTTCTCACATGAAGTTCTGCTTGCCTTCTGTGTCTATGACATCTCAACACAGGCTTCTACTATGGGCAGTCAGTTGGGATTTTTGTGGGAGCTTCGATTCAATTGCTCTCAAGAGTATAAGTACCATATAAACTTCACAGAGTTTAGAAGATTCTTCTATTCACAGAGAATGGAAGATAGTTGCACATGAATCTTCTATTACATGTACTTGAAGAGACCCTGGGAAAATTCTAGTTGAAACCACTGCTTTAACATCTTCAATTAAAACCATTTGAACAAACAGTAAGTTGAAAGCTATGAAAGAATTTTTTTTTTTTTACAAATAGGCTTTCAAACAGAGCACTATTGGCAAAGGAAACAAAAACACAATTTGTAGTGTTTAAGAACGGCCTAATCCACTTAAAAATAAACAGAGGGACAAGGTTTTCCAGAGAATAGGGTTTATAAAATTTTCAACTGACAGAGAGAGGTTGAGTTGAATAAAGGGACTAAGAGAGGAGGGATCAAATTTGCCAACTTGAAAGAAAATATTAATAAAGATTTTCCAAAGGTAAAAATCAACAGATCTTTCCTCCTGGATCTGCAAACTACCAGTGAATGTGCCTACTAAAGAAGCATTGCAAGTTTGTAAGACAATATAAATAAAAAGTATTTGGTGATAGAATCAAGAGACATCCCCCTGCGTTATTCCTAGAATCATCAGATGCCCAGTTGTTGAAGCCATCTTCAACAACTTAGATCCTTAGAATTCATCCTGGACTCTTTCTGTCTCTCATTCTGTCTATTTAGTAAATTATCAAATTTTAAATCTCTTGAATCTCAGGTAGGATTCAGATGTGAAAAAATAAAAAGAAGAGTTGGTACCATTCCTTCCAAAAATATTCCAAATAAATGAAAAGGGGGGACTCTTCAACTCATTTTATGAAGCCAGCATTATCCTGATATCAAAACCGGTAGAGACACAACAACAACAACAACAACAACAACAACAAAACAACTTCAGGCCAATATCCCTAATGAACACTGACGCGAAAATACTCAGTAAAATACTGGCAAACCGAATCCAGCAGCACATCAAAAAACGTATCCACCATGATCAAGTTGGCTTCATCCCTGGGATGCAAGTCTGGTTCAACATACACAAATCAATAAATGTAATCCATCCCATAAACAGAACCAAAGACAAAAACCACGTAATTATCTCAATAAATGCAGAAAAGGCCGTTGATAAATTTCAACATTCTTTCATGTTGAAAACTCTCAATAAACTAGCTATTGATGAAACATGTATCTAAATAATAAGAGCTATTTATGACAGGCTCATGGCCAATATCATACTAAATGGGCAAAACCTGGAAGCATTCCTTTTGAAAACAAGTACAAGACAAGGATGCCTCCTCTCAACACTCCTATTCAACTTAGTATTAGAAGTTCTGGCCAGGGTAATCAGGCAAGAGAAAGAAATAAAGAGTATAGGAAGGGAGAAAGTCAAGTTATCTCTGTTTGCAGATGACATGATTTTATGTTTACAAAACCCTATCATCTCAGCCCAAAAACTCCTTGCACTGATAAGCAAGTTCAGCAAAGTCTCAGGATGCAAAATCAATGTGCAAAAATCACAAGCATTCCTTTACACCAACAACAGGCAAGCAGAGAGAATAAACTCCCATTCACAATTGCATACACCAACAATAGGCAAGCAAATCATGAATGAACACCCATTTACAATCGCTACAAAGACAGTAAAATACCTAGGAATACAGCTAACAAGGGAAGTGAAGTGAAGGACCTCTTCAAGGAGAACTACAAACCACTGTTCAATGAAATAAAAGATACACAAACAAATGGAAAAACATTCCATCCTTATGGATAGGAAGAATCAATATTGTGAAAATGGTCACACTGCTCAAAGTAATTTATAGATTCAATCCTATTCCCATCAAACTATCATTGACATTCTTCACAGAATTAGAAAAAACACTATTTTAAATTTCACATAGAATCAAAGAAGATCCCATATAGCCAAGATAATCCTAAGCAAGAAGAACAAACCTGAGGTATCACGCTACCTCATTTCAAACTATACTACAAGGCTAGAGTAACCAAAACAGCATGGTACTGGTATGGTACTGGTACCAAAACAGACCTATAGACCAATGGAGCAGAACAGAGACCTCAGAAATAACATCACACTTCTACAACCATCTGATCTTCGACAAATCTGACAAAAGCAATGGGGAAAGGGTCTTCTATGCAGTAAATGGGGAAAGGATCTCCTATTCAGTAATTGGTGCTGGGAAAATTGTCTAGTCATATGCAGAAAAATGAAACTGCACCCCTTATATGCAGAAAAGTGAAACTGCACCCCTTATATGCAGAAAAATGAAACTGCACCCCTTCCTTACACCTTATACAAAAGGTAACTCAAGATGGATTCGCGACTTAAATGTAAAATCCAAAACCATTAAACCCCTAGAAGAAAACCTAGGCAATACCATTCAGGACATAGACATGGGCAAAGACTTCAAGACAAAAACGCCAAAAGCAATTGCAACAAAAGCCAAAATTGACAAATGGGATCTAATTAAACTAAAGAGCTTCTGCACAGCAAAAGAAACTATCATCAGAGTGAACAGGCAACCTACAGAATGGGAGAAAATTTTTGCAATCTACCCATCCAACAAAGGTTTAATATCCAGAGTTTACAAGGAACTTAAACATATTTACAGGAAAAAGCCAAACAAACCCAACAAAAAGTGGGCAAAGTTTGTGAACAGACACTTCTCAAAAGAAGACATTGATGTGGCCAACAAACATGAAAAATCGCTCAACATCACTGACCATCAGAGAAATGCAAATCAAAACCACAAGGAGATACCATCTCACACCAGTCAGAATGGTGATAATGAAAAAGTCCGGAAATAAAGTTGCTGGCAAGGCTGTGGAGAAATCGGATTGCTTTTATACTGTTGGTGGGAGTGTAAATTAGTTCAACCATTGTGGAAGACAGTGTGGTGATTCCTCAAGGATCTAGAACCAGAAATACCATTTGACCTAGCAAATCTCATCACTAGGTATATATCCAAAAGAATATAAATCATTCTACTATAAAGACACAAGCACACATATGTTTATTGCAGCAGTATTTACAATAACAAAGATATGGAACCAACCCAAAGACCCATCAATGATAGACTGGATAAAGAAAATGTAGTACATATACACCATGGAATACTATGCAACCATAAAAAGGACCGAGATCATGTCCTTTGCAGGGATATGGATGAAGCTGGAAGCCATCATCCTCAGCAAACATAGGAACAGAAAACCAAACACCACATCTTCTTACTCATAAGTGGGATTTGAACATTGAGAACTCATGGACACAGAGAGAGAAAGAACACAAACCAGGGCCTGTTGGCGGTTGGGGGGTGAGGGGAGAGAACTTAGAGGACAGGTCAATAGGTGCAGCAAATGACCATGGCACATGTATACCTATGTAACAAACCTGCATGCTCTGCACATGTATCCCCTTTTTTTAGTTGAAATAAAGAAAAATAAATACATCTCTTGAATCTATCTTTCATTTCCCACATCCTCAAAGAACTATCTCTGCCACTCCTGGTGTCATCAGATTATTTACCACCTCTTATCCTTTTTTTCACTGCACCTCCTCTTTCTCTGGAGTAATGCTTTTAATATATTTTTAAATTTCAAATAAGCTCATGTCACTGTAGTGTTGAACATCAATCTCATCTTTCATAGCTCTTCCATATGTACTTTCTAAACACACTGCACTCACTTACCGCAGTTTCTCAAAATCATTATGCTTTTGTGTCTTAGAAAAAAAATAATTTCTTTTGTCTTTCCATTCTTATTGACTAACAGGTTTCTAGTAACCAATCTGCAGCTCAAGCGTCACCTCCTTTCGAAGCCTCCAGCCCCCACCTCTAGCCAGACTTCTTGTTCTTTCTTCTATCATAACACATCACATTCTTCTATCATAACACCTCACATCATGTCATGATCGGCATGTATTCTCACCAGGCTTTGAGTGCCTGAAGAGGAATTACTTCTTATTCAGTTTTTAATATGAATGCACAATGTCTGTAATAGACATATGTTAAATAAGGGTTCTAGGATTGAGGCTGTGAAGTCACTGCTGTCTTAGGTGCAATTGCCTAGAGGCACAGCCTGAGAACTGGATTTCTGGGCAAAGGATTCATTCAGAGAGTGCCCTCAGGAGAAGCCTGCAGGATGGCAAGCAAAGGACAGGTAGAGGAAGAAACTAAGCAAAGGTGTAGTATTCGTTGCTGTCTAGCCTCAGCCTAACCCTATTGGGAGTTCTGGAACAGTAAGTCATACCAGAAGTGGGTCTCTTTGAGCCAAGAGAGTCAGGCTTTGAGACCTCTGTGCCAGTCATTGGTTGCCAAAGGTTGGAGGGTGTTGATGGTGGGAAGTATAGCCTCTCTATATGCTATTAATTGTGCAAAACCACCCCAAAGACTTTAATGATTTGTCATGCAGTTGCATTGTTGTAGGAGTGCAGTGGTTCTTCCATGGGAACTGCTAAGCAGCTCAAAAAAGAGAAGAATCCTTAGAAATTTGTGTTTTAGTATCTAGTGTTAAATACAAATTAATACTTAGAAAGAGGCACCAAATTCCTAGAAAATACTAAGAATATTTCTTTAAAATATGTACTTTTAAAATGTATCATAAATTCCTTTTTTATTGGGGTAGGGAATCCTATCTGTTATGTCTGAGATTTGGTCTCTTTAACCTCACCATATATGAGAATAAATAAAGGTTGCTCAGCAAAACTACTAAAGGTCTAATATAGCTGTTATATCTGTGTGAGTCTTTGTAATATTTCCTGGATACTTGGAACCAAATAAATGGTATCTTTCCATATTCTAGGCATTTATCTTAGAATAGAGGCATTTTAAACGTTTGCATATGCAGGCCATGAAACATTATTTTGAATAGGCACTTATTAATATTCATGCAATATTTATACAGCCTGCCCACATACAGATAGACAAACAAAACAAATGGAGATTATCTTTCAACCATATTTTAGTATCTTTTCACAAATAGTGCATTATAGTAAACAATTATTCCAAATATTTTCTAAAATTAACAGTATGAGATGTCAGAGAACACTGGAGATACAACTAAGTCCCCAAAGCATATTTTTCTTCTTGATTGCTAATAAACAGATGAATTAAAACTAAGACAAAATTCCTGCTAACACACATGCAAATTTTAATCAACAACAATACAAAAATATATATAGCAGTAAGAAGCCGCTGCCTTTCTAAAATTTCATTCTGCACATTTTCTGTTTATTGTGCTGGATTCTGACCACACATTCCCTATTAAGATAATCACATGTTCAATGAAAGAGAATTCTACTTGCTTAAAGCTAATTCTGAGAAGTATTTGTAAAAGTACAATGGCATCATGTGGCACATTAGTAATGGGTATGAAAATGTACACGAGAAATGTCAATGGCTGTCATGTGCAGCTGAGGGCAGAGAAGAGAGCATATTAATTCAGAAAAATCTGGCCCCACTCCAAGGATTTTTACAATCCCTAGACTATTTTTAAGAAGTTCTCAAAATTGAATCACACATTTAAAACGGAAAAAAACAACTAACTGCCTCCAACTCAGGTATGAAACTAAAGATAAGGAAAATTCAGGCAGCCCTTGGCAGTGTGGTTTGAGCAGATAACAATGGAAAATGTTCAAACCCTTTGACTGTAGAAAAGTCTCAACATTTGCATTTTGTTTCATTTTATTCTTCAGGCAGTATATTAACGCACAGGGGATTACTATTATAATTTTCATTAACACTGAATGCTCTAGATTCCAGTTGAACACATAATGTATTACTGAAACCCAGATTTCTAATTTTTAATGGTTGAGAAAGCAAGTGATTATACCCGTCTCTGAAACCATTTTTTAAGTGACCTTCTATTAAATCAGTTAGACAAAAAAGAAGTAATTTAGTAACAAGAACCAAAATCAGCCTGTTTCAACACCTGTAAGATGAGGAGATGGGTGAAACGAAACAACAGAATGGCTGGAAGAGTCAAACAGATTTTGATTAGCTGGTATTAAGGTAAACGCAGCGGTGGCATGAACAGAGCCTAGAAAAGGGTTGGTTGGATAAATTCAGTTTCAGATCATTGTAATCATTTTTATGAAAACATTTCTAAAATATATTACACTCTTTATTACTCTTTCATTTAAAGAAACTGAGCATACTTACCTTTCCTTAATGAGTCAGAATTATTTATAGATGTTAGACATTTTCATGTACTAAGAGAATTTTTAAATTTGTCCCTAGACTGATCAAATATTGCTATAGCATTCAAATGTGGCGAGGTGACATGCTCAGAATTATTGAAGTAAGAATGATTTTTCTTTTTTCCTAAACATCCCAAGAGCTCGATATTGTTCTGGTGAGTGTTTCTTCTTTCACATATGGGCAGCTTTTTCATTCATTTATGTTTTTTACAGTAGCTATCATTGCTTTCCATTTCAGCTGTCATTTCCTTTTCTAAGTTTTTTTTTTTTCTCTTCCACCCACATTGCTTCTTTCTTTGTTTTCCTTTGTATTTTTTAAGACATTCTCGTATGTCTTTACTTTTATCTGACAAAAACTGATTTTGAAAGCTAACATCATAAATGTAAATGCTGGTTATTTTTTTCTCCTGTAATTTTTGCATTAGAAACATTTTTGGCAAATTTTGTTGATGTTCCTACTCGGTGGCCTTATTTTCAAATTATTATTTTTTTTTTGTTAAGGCAGTTGAGAATGCCAAACACCTGAGGGGTTCTGTCTACAGTGACTAATTTCTTACCTTTTATAATAATGTAAATGTACTTTCCTCCATGGGTTTTTAAGTATTTCCCAACTCTTTTCCTAGATAATTAAATTTCCTCTTTCATTTTTTATACATGTTTCCATGACACTGTCCCGCATACTGACATTTCATATCAAAACATAAAACTACTTAAAAGTTATCTTTCTTAATTATATTGCCTGTTTTAGAAGAGAGCGTCCCTAAAAGACATTTTAAAAGGCATGAATAAGTCAGAATTACCATTTCTTTATTTTTTTAACTTTTATTTTAAGTTCAGGGGTACATAGGCAGGCTGTGTAGATTTGTTACATAGGCAAACTTGTGACATGGGGGTTTGTTGTACAAATTATTTCATCACCCAGGTATTAAGCCTAGGAAAACTAACTAATGGATACTAGGCAGAAATATCATTTCAATTAATAAGAATTCACTATACACCATTCACATTGTCAGAAATAAACTAGATGTCATTTAAAAGCAGGAAAATAATCCAGAGTCATGCTCAAGATTTTAAGAAATGCCAATATAAGATCATTTCCTTAAAGATAGTTTTTGCTTGAAATAGGTTCTATTTCATTGATTGATATTGATCGATTAATTTATTAATTGAGTTTTCTGAATGTTGTTAGATACAGAATCGTCCATTATAAAAAGAAAATACAGCATTACACTCATAAAATCTCGTTCTTATTTAGACACATAGAGATTTTGATGACTTATTTCACCTCGGTGACTTTTGTCATAAAATCCAACTGCATTAGCTCATTTAAAAGGCCCTTTGGCCCAAGTGCAGTGGCTCATGCCTGTAATCCCAGCACTTTGGGAGGCTGAGGTGAGTGGATCACCTGAGGCCAGGAGTTTGAGACCAGCCCGGGCAACATGGCGAAATCCTGTCTCCACTAAAAATACAAAAATTAGCTGGGTGTGGTGGTGCACGCCTGTAGTCTCAGCTGCTTGGCAGTCTGAGGCACTTGAATCATGGAGGCAAAGGTTGCAGTGAGTTGAGATCTCGCCACTGCACTCCTGCCTGGGTGAGTGATATCCTGTCTCCAAAAATCAATCAATCAATCAATCAATCAATAGATAGATTGCCCTTTGAAGCTCATCTCTGCTTACCTGTCTGGGCTTCTCTTTCATCTTCACTTTCAGCTGTATGTTCCAGCCTTACTGAATCACTTTCAGCCACACCAACCTGTCATATTTATTCTCTCTTGATTTCTTTTTTATTGTACATCCATAATATCCATAATAAATGTACATATTTTCAGGGGTACATGTAATAATTTAATACATTCACACAACCAAATCAGGGTAATTGGAATATCTATCATGTTATGTATTTATCTTTTCTTTATGCTAAGAACATTGAAATTATTCTCTTCAAGCCATTTTGAAATGTACACTAGATTGATGTTAACTATCATCACACTACTGATCTATGGAATCATAGGTCTTATTGTTTCTATCTAACTGTATATTTGTACTCATGGATTAACCTTTCTTCTTGATTTCTTTCTACACTCTATCCCCTTTATTATAACTCTCCTACCTCCCACCTTCTTCGACTAACTTTAGTCCTTCAGATCTCAGTCTAGAAGTTATTTCTCTAAAAAATCGTCCAGATACACCCCCCACCTCCCCACCCTGTTCAGACCAGAACACATGTAGCATAACCAGCATTACAGCTACATAACTACCTTGACTTTCTGTGCAGTTTTTTCATTTCATAGCTAGCACAACCAGTCAAAATTGAGAACTGTCCTAAAAGACACATTAATGACAATTTACTTAAGATTAGGCCATTTTCTTAAAGAAAAATCTAGGCTAATATTTATGTAAACTTTTTATCAATTTTATCGTAAAACTTAATGAAAAAGGTAAAAGGTATAATTTTGAGCAAGGGGGAAAGCTGTCATTTATCCGTAAAGATCTTGCGAGAGTAGGAAAAAGAGAGGTGGGGTGTTAGATGAAGAGAGAGAGATACATGGGAAATGTTCCTAACGAGGTGGCTTTGACCACATTCTGACTAAATGTAGTGGGAATACATTCCATTTTCAACTGAATCATTTATATGTTAATAAGGTATCGAGAGCAGTGATGTGGCTACCAAAGAAATTAATCATATGTTCTCTATTTAATCCAAAGACACTATGGGATATGCAAATATTTAAATGTAATATTAATTGAAGTGAAATAATATGACCTTGGGAAAGTGGTCAACCAGAAATTAATGTTTATGTATCCTAAAGCTCCATTGTTTGGAAATATTATACCGATGAGGAGAAAGGCAGAGACTTGATTCTACCACACATTTATGGATTAAAATCTAAGAGTTTCCAAAAAAAAAAAAATACCCTGAAAAATACCATGGTGCCAAACATAAATCAGAAATTTAGTTTATAGAAAAAATGGTGAATATGAACTATGATTTCTTACTAATGAAGTATGGAATACCTAAATGAGGCTGACTTGTATAGTGCATTCCATAGAAATAAATAACATGGATAAAGAATGGAAATCTTCAGGGAGAAGGAGTCACTTGCACCCACATGGGCAGTGACCTAAAAAACGAAGGAATATTAATAGATATGTTTCTTTATAAATATCCCCAGGTATTTTTAAGCTTGGGATCAAGGTCACTGGAGGTATTTAATAGGCTGTCTATATAATGTCTGTTTGTCTATGTGTGAGTGTAGATAGATAAGTAATAGATATGTACATACATCTGTAGACAGAAAGAAATGCAGGTAGGTGATAAGGAGATAGGTGATAGATAAATAGATATGAATACATACATTTTTACATATCCATGCACACACACATACATATATCTTATACTTTTAAAGATAATTTCTATTAGATGTGATGTAAACTTCTCAGGGCTCAAAGGGATAGTAAAATCTACTCATGAGGTCATTATTCAGATTAATTTATGTACATACTGTGAACTCAATCCCAAAGTCATTCATGTCACTTTTGACTTTCATGCATAACACAACTCACCTGTAGCCATCAATGTATCTCTGATTCTCAGGTCTATATTCCTCTTTTAAATGTACTAAACTAATAGAAAGCATTATTACCCAAAGTTTACATATCCACAATAATTTCCCAAGAGCTGTTTTTTAATCTCACTCTTTCCTCTAAACCATTTGTAACATCTGCTATTATAAGTTCTTTGAAAATAAGAATAATGCCTGAAAGTTTGTTGTATGCTCACCAATCTAACGACAGCTTTGAACTCGTAACAGGTGATTTCTAAATATTTACCTACAGACTTAGCTTAAGATTCCTCTCTAAGAATCTAGACCAGCCAATACAAGACATCAAAATGATAACATTTAGCTATGACTTTTGAACTAGTAATCCATGGTCATAATACTTTTAGAATTTTATGTCAAACATGTAACCAATAAAATATCAGTAGCATGGCAAAAGTACTAGGGGTTGGAGAGGAAAGAAGACAGAGAATTGTTTGTTGTGTGATGGAAGGATTGCCTAATAATGAATTTTTAGTCTAAATTGAACTGTATCTTTGTGACAGTTACCTAGAAAATTCCAAATTTTTCATGGTTTTCCTAAGTACGGAGTCTGGCAATAAAACATAATCTGGCATTTCTCTTGTGGAATTCAGGCAGCCACAGAAGCCGAAATAAATCTAATTTCCATGGTTCTCGTAATTTTCATAGCCATTTGTAGCATGGAAACTGTGTGTTTGCTATTAAATTAGGACTAGAAATATCATGTAATTTGTACTCTCTAAATATGTAATAATTCTGGAATGACCATGTGACTTTAATTGTTGCAAATAAAATCAGGGTTATGAATTCTCACTATACTGAGGAATCAATAATTGTAGAGGCTTGAGGTCAGATGGGTCAAAGGTAGTGATTTCTCTGCACCCTTCTCTGAGAACTATCCCGCACACTTTTTAAATTAGAGTAGAAAAATATAAGAATGTGACCAAGTGTCACTTTCATTAAAAACTTTAGATTATATTTCTATCTACACCAAAATGTTTTAACTAGTGGACAGAGAAGTGTTTCTGGAATGGAAACTAGAGCAAAAAATCCCAAAATCTTGCCTCTTGTCAAGCCCCAGAACTTCCTTGCTGCTCAATACCATTTAAAATTTGCTGGGCAAATTTTTTACACATAATGCAGACATTGACTTACTATGTTAGTAAGTATCACTCCCAGAGATGAATCAGGACTTTATATCAGGGCACCTGCAATATCTCTGAAGAAAATGGATGAGATAGAGAGAGGAGAAGAATCTCTGCTCCTATTCACAAATGCTGGGACTCAGAAAAAGATCTATGCCAATAGGAAAACCCATGTATAAACATTGATGCTTCACATTAAGCAAAGAAAGCTTCAACTCTCCTTATGAAAGAAATTGTATTTTGCCCCCCTTATTATATCTCTCATTGTATCTCCTTATTATATCTCCCCTTATTATGTTCCCATTCTAGCTCAGAAATTTAGATATTACCTGCAAAGACAAAAAAGGCATAAATATTTCTAAACCTTCGTATAGAATCTTAATACTTTAATTCTGGAAGAGACCTTGAGCATTGACTAACAGACCAGCAGCAGCCCGTAGGTGAAGCCTACATCAGCAAAGGGGAGAGGAGGAAAAATATTCTAATAACAGCCTGACTATTCCAAGCCTATAACCCAGAACTGTGTAAATAAGGATCTGCAGAGCGTTTAGCCAAGGAAACAGAACGAATCAGCGGCACAAGCCATGTCTATGGTGACTTAAGAGAATTTTAGCCTGGAATTTTCCCCAAGTGATTGTTTAAAAAGCCTAAAATGAAAAAGGTTTCACTTTCAGAAAAGCAGGATGTGACGATACTGGGGACTATAACTATTTCATCTCCAGATATAAGCCAATCCTAGAATTTTCTAAGAAAAAGTCAGCTGAAGTCCTTGGTTCAGGATAAACAGTCTCTAGGCCTGAAAAGTAGGCATTGATTGGAATGTGAATGGTTGAAGAGCCCATGAGGTTTATGTTGACAGCAAATGCCCATTTCTTGTAATTTTCTAGGATTCCTTGTGAAGGAGTCAGTGGTGCTGCCTCCTTAACACAGCTCAGAAATTTTATGAAGAACAATCACTTTAACACCCTCTCAAATTTCTCAGTTTTATTATTCACAAATTCTTCTAACCCCAGAGACTTTGATAGCTGGAAGGGTTACAATCTTATACTACAAGTTACATAAAATTATGAAATTAATAACAGTTCTTTATTATCCCTCTTCAGAACCAAAACAACATTTAGAATTTTTTATCTGACTGTGAGTTTCAGAAGAGGAAAGGGGAAGGGACAGCTTCTACCCAGAGAAATATCAGGGACCCTTGGCATAATCTAACTCTCAAAATAAGGAAATACTAAGATTAAGTATTTTCCCCAAGGTCACAGTGCTAATTAGTAACATGTAAAGATGTAGTAACCAGTCTTTCTAAAGTGAAAGCCTCTCTCCTCGAACAAAGCATCTCAAAGCGATCAGATCTATGGTTCAATGATCAATCTCCCAGTTAAAATCCTGCAGATATATACATATGCATAAGAAACTAATCAGATGATCTTCTTACTTTGCCGCACTGCTCATAAAGCTATGAAAGACAAGGTCAGAGTTCTCTTCACCATAGGCTGAAGCACAGTAATTTGCTGCCTGCTAATATTTATCTTCAATCTCATAACTCATCTAAGGAGATATTAAAACCATGATTCATCCAGGTTTCCAGATTTCATAAAAATTAGTTTCTGTAGAATATTCCATATATCTTCATTTAATTCACTATCAACTTACTTTCCTGTGGTAACTTTGAAAGAAACTTTTCCTCCTTCCTCATTCACACACAGCCAACCCTGAGAACCCAGAATGTGAAAACGTGACTTCACACGGCTGCTCCTGGAATGGGCTGTGTTTAATGAATTGAGTGTTGAAACTAATATGTATAGATAAAACATAAGCACACCTAAGCACATGTCTCTGAGTTCTTACACATTCTTCAAGGTCGATTTCAAATCAAAACTATTTCATGAAGTCTTTCTTAGCAAACCCAACCTTAGCTATTTATCCCTGCTAGGACATCCTACAGTGCTGAGTTTAAGAACTCCATGTGCAGCACTTAACACACCCTGTCTTTAGTTCAGGAACATCCCAAGTGTCCCCTTAACTCTACCATTTCTTACTTTGCTCCACTGCTCATAAGACAAGGTCTGCTGGGCCACTGGGTAGCTGGGCAGCTGCAACCCACACGCTGACCCTGAAGACACTCAGCTCCCTTTTGTTCTTCAAGCTTAAGTGTGGAGAAGAGGAAGAGATTTTTTAATCTCATAGCTCAATTGAGATAACCTGGAATTTTCCAAGGAATTGGAAAATTCTAGTCTCTCCAAAGAGAGTAGAATATTCAAAAGGATCTCTGCTAAAGGAAAAACAAAATTAAAAACAAAAAAGTAGCAAAATCATAGAAACGATCCTATTTACAGTGCACATTTTTTAATCACAACATAACGTGGGTCTAACCACGGACTGGTTTGGCTGGTTTCACTTCTGGGCATACAGGCCCTCTCTTCCTATCCTCACCAACCCCATCTACGCTAGATGCACAAGCCTAATTCAGAGAATAGTCACACTGGAGCTTTTGTGCTGGTCATCTTCGTGGGCACCAGGTTACCCTGATGCTTCTCTGAGTTCACACTGCCCTGTCTTTTATCTGGACAGCTATCTCAGTGAAAAAATCCAAGTTGTAACTTTCTGTGCCTTGAGAAAAAACGTTTACCCTTTGGCAAGTCGCCATGCCTCTGGTCATGCCCCACCAAACTTCCTTCCAGAATTCAGGCATATTCACATACCGGCTTCTCAGGGAAACTAAACACTTAAACAAGAAGTATTGTAAGCTTTCTCCAGGCCCTCCCAGACTCTTGAAGCTCATTTTCAGAGCCCCTATTTGAGAATCCAGTGACCTCGCAGACTAAGATGGGATGTCCCCTTCCCAGGGGTCTTTTTCCTTATGTGATTCTTTGCCTGCTCTTCCTTTTCCCCGTTCTATTTTTCACCCAACAATAACAGGGGCATATTTACACCTTCCCCTTTCCATAAACCACCCACCCTGACTTGGCACTTTTATTGAGTTCCCCTCTGGAAAGAATACTCTTAATTTTCTGTTAATTTGTAGAGTGGTGAAGATTGGCATCCTCTCTAGCCCTTTTCAGAAGAGGCTGACAATTCTTTCTGCTCTCTCAGACCCTCCGAGTTGCCTCCTCTCAAGGTTTTGCAAGATTCTACATGTTACCATTATGCAGTGTTAAAAATGCACATGTAATTCTAAACACACACACACATCCAGTAAAAAATGATCATTCTCTTATGTTTTCTAGCCTTTAATAAAATCAAGTTATTTGAGATATTAATTTTGGTCTCCATGTATTTCCCTCTCCCATCCATTCATTCAAAGCAGGCAGCAGCCTCTGTGGTTCATTGCTTCAGGGGAGGCTGACCAAGAAGTAGTTTGAAAGTCTTTCTTATTTTGATATTTCAAAACCCAAAACCCAATGGAGAACTTAGAGACCCTGCAAACATAAACAGAGTAGCTTTGAGGAAACATCAAGGGAAAACGATTTTCCCCAGACTAAAGATATATCCTGGGAAAGAACAGAGAGGCAACATCTGCAATTTTTCAGAGTATGCAAGTCCTTTTAGAATGCAGAAACATGCCAGGAACCCAGAGAGAGTTGCCTGTATGGTATATGTTGCAGATGGGCACAGGCAGCCTTGAAGACATGCTCCAAGTCTCAGACCTGGCAAGGAAGCAGTAGATGATGACAGGACATGAGGAGGCCATGCAAACTGGGATCCTGAATTTCCTAACATCAGCTTCTATATATGCATAACTGCGTACCAGAGTCTACCCTTGCTTGGCATTACATGAGCCCCCAGAACTGTGTGTGGCAGGCAAAAGCTCCAAAGTAACAAGGGGCTTGGACTTTGTTATGGAGAAAGGCAGGGAAAAGCCCCAAAGTAACAAGATCGCAGTTTTTACACGACATTAAGTTACTTTTTAGAAAACAAAAAACGATCCTTATTTTTCATACAGGTGAGTTTGTGGGATGTAATTTATACATTTTCATTTATCTCAACACTCCGTTTTTCCAATTACTTTTATGATATTTGAAGACAAAGATCAATCTTGTATCACTAGAATCTTTAAAGGATCTTGAATTTAATTAGCACTCAATAAATTCTGTTGGATTAATATTACCAAATCATAAAATCTTCGAACTGGAAGCATGAGAAAATCAATTATTCCAATTTATGTTTCACAGATGAGGAAACTAAGCCCAGAGAGTTAAATTTTCCAGGTCCTACATAAAGCTTCAGGTTTGTTTGCCTTCCAGAGTAATGTTTATCTTCTAAAGATTGATGTTCATATTGTCAGATCCTTCTCGAAGACTGGAACTCATTAACTGACTCACCAATAAAGTCACTTAAATAAATAATGCACTTTTAACATTGTTCTTCCAAATCCCACCCAAGCGTTCAACTCCTTTTAGAAATACCAAGGCCATTGGTTTGGATTATCTTTTGCACTTTCTACTCTCCTAAGGATGTTCCTTCCCTCTGGACTACTGATTGATAACCCTTTATATCTGCTTTTATGTCAAAGCCATCACCTCTACCCTCAGAATAATATCAGGAGCATCACTTTTGTTAGGTTTGTTCCACTGGGGGAGGTCTCTGGGGAACTGTAAAACTAGACTGAGAAAGTTCCCAGGCCTGGAGGGAGAAGATGTGGCTTTGCCACATGATGCTAAATAAAAGCCTGAATTGTTATCTGAACCCTTTGATGGGAACTGAGTACAAAGATAGACCTATCTCAGTGTTAACTAGTATATTTTGTCCTCAGAATGCCTGCTGCTTCCTTGCTGCTTTTTTGCATTTTCTTTTCTTCTCAATGTTGTACTCAGCTTCATTTTAATCTGATTTAACATATAGGAAATATTTAAGGGGATCAGAGAAAAGAGTAAGAACTCATGAATTTGGGTCTATGTTCCTCATATTTTCCCCTTTCCTTGTCCTCTCTCCTCTTGGGTTTATGGCCAGTCTCCCCAGATCTTACAGTCTTCAAGAGTCTTCTTTCGTGGCTGGGTGCAGTGGCTCATGCCTGTAATCCCAACACTTTGGGAAACCAAGGCAGGTGGATCACTTGAGGACAGGATTTCGAGACAAGTCTGCCAGCATGATGAAACGCCATCTCTACAAAAATTACCAAAAAAAAGCCAAATGTGATGGCACGCACCTGTAGTCCCAGCTACTCAGGGGGCTGAGGCAGGTAAATTGCTTGAACCCAGGAGACAGAGGTTGCTGTGAGCCAAGATCACGCCACTGCACTCCAGCCTGGGTGACAGAGCAAGACCCCATCTCAAAAATAATAATAAAAAGAGGTCTTCTTCCCATTTCATATCTATATAAATAGCAAGAGCTCTCCTTTGTACACTGCAGTGGGATATCCACCATCTCTAAAATATTACTTAAACTTTTGATTCCAGCTCCGAATTTTGAGGCTGGGTTTAGGTCTCAGTCCCATCATCTTGCACAATGAAGCTCCTGTACTCTCTATATAGCCCAAGTGAAGATAGAGCTCCAACTCCTCCTGCATTTCACAGCACAACATTGACTCAAGTTAATTATATGTATTTTTAATAAAAGTGTGGGGAGATAATGGCATAGGACAAAATGAGACAACTTTAAAAGGAATGTTGAGACATCATTTGTCTTTCAATATTCCTTAGTTATCACCTCTACAGGGAATTTCTCATCAGTCATTTGTCTTCCTTGACCCCTGTCTAGTGACGGGGCCCAATCTCAAATGTGTTGGCTCCCACTCTCACCTTCTGTTGCAATACCTGTCTCTGCTCTGCTCCCTGCTTCTAGACCCGTTCAACCTATTACCCTTTCCAGATGCCATATTAGAGTCCCCAGTTTCTCCTACTTGATCATACAGCATAATTTATCTCACATTTATGTTATTCTCAACTCCAGACTAAATTGTAAGGCCTACTTTTATATAACCAAGAAGCTTTGTCAATGAAATTTATTAAACAAAAAGCCACATATCCCTAAGATTAACTATGACATTCCTATGTGACACAGGAGCAGCATGCATTTATTTTTATAATAGCAACTATTTTCTCTCAGTGTGAAAACGTTGAGCCTCTGTGTGTCTAAGAGAAGCAAAACCATTCTAAGGTGATTTCCAAGTGAAAATACCTTGAATTCAAGCTTTATATTTCAGCTCAGGAATGAGCAAACCAATCCCCACTGTGGTCTCACTACGACTGTGCCTCCCAAACCAGCCTTGCATGGTGCACCATGGTACACAGCAGATGCCTTAGATAATTCAAAATGCCAATATTTTGGCTTAAAACTTTCCACCATTTTAGAAGTTTTGAGGTAGCTTATCAGAAGTCTGGAACGAAATCTTTAAAATAAGGTGGCATCTCCTTGAGCCAAGGCCCACGGTGGCAGAATAGTGCACTGTGATTGGTATCAGCCAGGCAACACTAACTGCCGCTCTAAGAGGCAGGCCCTTGGCATGAGGGACATCGCTGGATGGGAGGCAAGCAATCCCTATCAAGAAGTGGCCTAAAAAATAGTGGTGTGTGTTCAAAGGTGTCCATCATACCCAAGGACAGCTTCAGGCCTTTTTAGTTGCCCACAACAATAATCTAAGGAAATCTTTGCCTCGATGACAAGCGGCCAACTCCCAGGCAACTTTAATGCCACAGTGAATGACCACAAACAAGTGCATTCCGGGTGTGTTTTCACCTCCGATGCTTCTTGGTGCTAAGGAAATGATCTGCTGTTCAGTTTACCTCTTTTATGAACAAGCTTTAAAGTAACCACGTTGCAGGCACATAGAAACCAAATAAAGGAGTATTTTGAGCAGCTTCTTCAAATGAGTTAGTCCTAATGATGATGTTTCAATGCAGATGTGCATTGACACGTGTGTCTCTTATCTTTCCTCGAGTTGTTGGTTAGTTTGTCTTCTCCCTCCTAGGCACAAGACCTATCACAGAGTAAGACTATGTTCACATCGCACAGTAAGACTGCGTCCCCTACTGAACGGGACTTTGTTCTTACCAGCAAAATAACCCCGGAAGGCAGTTTTCCTTGAACTTGTTTACATGTCAAGTGCATGCTGTTTAGTTAAATTATTTCAATACAGCAGTCTCCCGTTATTCACAGAGAAGATGTCCCAAGACCCAAGTGGATGCCACAAACCACCTATAGCACCAAAACCTATATGTACTATAAAGTTTGAGGTATGACAGAAAAACTAGCACGTATTTCTTTTTTCTTCTTCACATGTAGATTTGTTCTTACCTTAGCTCTTAGCAATCCCAGCACACCATTATTTTTCTTTCCTTATTAAGTCAAGAACTTTCACCATGTTACTTAAAGGAAGCACTTTATGGCTTCTCTTTGGCATATCTGAATTGTTAGGATGATTACTCTTGCTTTTTGGAGCATTATTTAGTAAAATAAAGGTGACTTGAACACAAGCATTGTAATACCCCCACTTTAGTCCATCTGATAACTAAGATGGCTCCTAAGTTACCAACAGGTGGGTGGACTATACAGCATGGCAATGCTGGACAAAGGGTAGATTTGTATTCTGGGCAGGATAAGGCAGGGCAGAGTGAAATTTTATCATATGCCACAGAATGACACACAATTGAAAATTTATGAATTTGTATTTCTGAAATTTTCTATTCAATATTTTCAGATCCTAGTTGACCACAGGTAACTGAGACTGCAGAGAGAAGATCTAAGGATAAAGGAAGACTATTGTAATACTTTCTTCATAGAAAAGCTAATTCATAGCTTATTTAATTTTTCAAAAGTCTTATTCATCATGAAAGAAAGTTTTAATTCAAATGACTAAGTCAGCTACCCATTTTATTCTCTATGATTTAAACTTATATCTAAATCAGTCATGAATATCTCCAAAATAACCAGTGTTTGAAAGCAGCTGATTTTCTAAATTAAAAATTTCTTAGAACATCTTTTCTAATAGCAAAGAAAGAGAGCATTTACTTTTTCTTTCTATTTAAAAAAAATATATATTCCTCCCAATAGCTAACGTTTGACAAAGCCAGGAATCAATTCTAGCATCTTTGCCATGTTATATGAGCTTCCATCCATTCATTTGTTTATTCTGTGAAAGTTGTCAGAATCAAAATGGAGTCATGAATGCTAACAAAACCTTGACAAATAAAGCCAGGAAATGGAGGTTCTCACGTTTCTATGCCTCACAGTGAAAAAGACTATATAATAACCACAACCTTGCACAAAGGCCATCACAGTCTTATACAAAAAAATGCTTCTGCAAAAACATCTGCCCAGCAACTGTCTATCCAATCTGAGACTGTTGTTACCTTAATTATTAATCTTTGTAGCCAAGGATAATTATTTCAAAATAGTTACGTACTCCTTCTCATTAAAAAACACACACACACACACACACACAGACAAACAAACAAAAAAAAACCTTTTATCCCTAAGTATACACATAGTTCACTATGGCATACATATTTTCACTGCAATGCTTTATTCTCAAACAAATATCTTTTCTTTTAGCCTCTCTCTGTTTTTTATTTAGGTTGATAATCTATACGTTTGATATCTATTGAGATTCGACTACAAACAGGGTATAGCAAGGTAGTTGTTCTACTGTAACTGGGTAGAACAAGTTACTTTTGTAGTGATGGTCACAAGACTGCTTCTTCCAGTCTTCAAATGATCAACTCTGTGGTTCCAATATAAGCTTTAATGCATTAATTGCAGTGATATAACTAGGGTTAGTTATTCAATCAGAGAATGAAGAGGAAAACAAGAGAATGAAGGAGGAAAAATATTGTTGCTTATAACAATCTTACTAATATAAGTCAATAATTAGATTTATAAGCATCAAAATAACTTCCCAGTATTTTCACCGCACCTCTTACTGAAAACCTGAAGGGTGAACTTTTGGGTGGCTTTTTTATTTTTGCCTAGGCAAGTGGAAACAATCATAACAGCAAACTTACAAAGTAATGTATTTGTCACTGTGATTCATGGAACTCATCATTTATGGAGTATTGCTCTAAAGAGGACATAGGAACCAGAGACAGAAAGGACCCAGCATTAAAGTGATAAAAGCTAACATGTTAGCAGATGATTTTTTTATTGCTTCAGTTTGTGAAGTAAAATGACAATTTTTTGAAACATATCAAACACACAATATAAACATGAGCAAAATTGCGCAGCTTAACTAATCCGTGTAATTTACAAGCTAGTACTCATTGTTTATGCACTTGTGTGAAACATGATTTGATGCTACTGTTGCTGGATGGCTTTACCCTAATCTGCAATTGCATTTAGGCAAGGATTTGTGGTACAAGCATCATGGTTAAGTAAAGTTCTGCTTGAATTAATACTCAATACCTCAAGGTTGGATTGTTATAATAACCTCCTGATTGTCTTCCAACCTCTCCACTACAACAGACGCTCAGACCACTGCCTGACTAATCTAACTAAAACACTGCTTACTCTAAAGTACACCCATTAAATGGCTCCCCATTGTCTAATAAATAAAGTAAGAAGTCTTTCTTCTGGCATTTGAGGTTCTCCACAATAGAGCATCAAACTCACTGTCTATTTGATATGCGAGGCCTCCACTCCAGCTGCACAGGGCTTCTCATGGTTCCCCATATAAACAATGCTGATTCCTTTCTCCATAACCTTGTCAATGCTGTGGTTCTCCAGATGTAACCATGCCAGGCGTTCCTGGAAAAACAATTCCTCAATAAAACTGTCCCGATCTTTTCTTGCCATAGTGCTTTTTATCTCTGAATTTTTAGAGCACTGTTTCTCAGTCTCAACATTATTGACATTTTGGTCCAGGTAATTTTGTGTTAGCAATTTTTTTGTGGGGGCTTTCCTGTGCCTTGCAGGATGGTTGGCAACATTCTTAGCCTCTACCCACTAGATATCAATGGGAGTCACCCCCAAATAGTGATCACCAAAAGTGTCTGCAGGTAGTATTTTCAAATGTCTCCCAGGGAGGCAAAATAAACCCCAGTTGTTCCAGAATCTCATTGTATGTATCACTCATATTCACATTTAAAAATATTTCATGTGTATGTCTTATCTCCATGTCTATTTTATTTTAGTGCAAGTATTAGATCTTGTTTTATTTTTGAATCCTCAATAAAGAATAAAGCACCATAGTGAATTCTTAAGAAATACTAAAATTTTAATTTCGTATCTAAAAATCAGAAAAATATGAGTTACATTATTTGATCTAATCTCAATTATTTTAAAGTGTAAATTAAGAACCATAAAAGTAAAGCTATTTGCCCAAAATAAATATGTGTTGTTTGTTGGGATAGTTCTCTTCCCAGTCAGGTAGTATAAATACCCATGTACATTGTAATAAGAGAATTAGTTAACTTTGCATCAGCTGAGTAAACAGTAGCCTGTGGTTTTATTAAGGATTCTTTATATTACTCTGCTTTAATAATGCACATATGTTTAAGTAATACCCTTATATTTTTACATTTAATTAAGACATTATTCTGAAATACTGTGGTATAAGACAAGGGGCCCTGACCATAGAGTTAAGAGACGAAGGAGTTAGCACATACCACTGTGTGGTCAGCAAGCCACTTAACTTCATGGTGTCTCCGCATCTCATTTTTAAAATACTTATTCTACTAAAATAAATAAACTTCTTGACAGAGGGAATATTGTCTTGCAGCTACCACATCCCTAGTGTCCAGCACAAAGTAGGGCATTTAACAAATATTTGCTGACTGTTCAACTGGGAATATAAGTGCCAATTTTCACTTATTTTGAGAATAAAATGAGGTTTTTTTTACATCCTGAAAAGCGTAAAGTTTTAGACAAATGCAAGATATTTTTCTGTCATGAAAAGCTTAAGGAATTTAAATATTTAAAAATAGTGAAGTGGAAAGTTGAAATTCAGATTTGTGAGATGTCACCAAAGCAGTAGTTAGGGGGAAATTTTCAGCACTAAATGCCTGTATTAGAAAAGATGAATACTCTTGAATTAATGAACTTAGCTTCCACCTTAAGACCTATAAACAGAAGAACAAATAAAATCCAAAGTAAGGAGAAAGGAAAAAATAATAGAGCAGAAGCCAATAAAATAATAAAAGAGAAAAATCAGTAGAGAAAAAATAATGAGGCTGGGAGCGGTGGCTCATGCCTGTAATCCCAGCACTCTGGGAAGCCGAGGCGGGCAGATCACATGCATCTGGGCCTTGAAACTAGCCTGGCCAACATGACGAAACCCCATCCGTACTACAACTACAAAAATTAGCCAGGCGTGGTGTAGCACGCCTGTAATCCCAGCTATTCGGATGGCTGAGGCATGAGAATCAACTGAACCCAGGACTCAGAAGTTGCACTGAGCCATGATCGCGATCATGCCACTGCACTCCAGCCTGGGTGACAGACTCGGTCTAAAAAAACAAAAAAAAAAGAAAGAAAGAAATCAAAAGCTGATTCTTTGATGTGATCAAAAAATTGTTTTAAACTCAGACATATTGGGAGGGAAAAAGAGAAATACACAAACCAATATTAAGAATGAAACAGATGGCATCACTACAGTTTCTATCGACATTAAGATGATAACATGGGATTATTATAAATGAATTTCTGCCTATAAATTTGACAACTTAAATGAAATGAACAAATCCCTGAATTAACAAAAACTATCAAAGCTCATTCAAAAAGAAACAGATAACCTGAATAACCCTATATCTATGACATACATTAGATTAGTAGTTAAAAATCATCCCACGAAGAAAATTTCAGGCCCACTGGCTGTACTGGTGATACCAATCAAACATTAAGGAAGCAATAATTCCAATTCTATACCCATTCTTCCCGAAAATTATAAAGGAGTGAATTCTTCCCAATTCATACTGTGAAGCCAGTATCACTCTGATGCTAAAACCAGGCAAATACATCACAAGAAAAGAAAGCTACAAATCAAGATCCCGCATGAACACAAACACAAAATTTCTACACAAAATACTGCCAAATAGATTGCAACAATACATAAAAAGGATAATACATTATATCCAAGTAGGACTTATCCCAGGAATGCAAGGCAGTGTTAATATTTGAAAACCAATCAACTTAATTCACCATGTTAACAACTTAAAAAAGAAAATCCATATGATCAGCTCTATGACACAAAAATAGCATTTTTTATAATCCTATATCCATTCTTAAGTAAAAGTGAAAAGATAACTCTTGGCAAACTCATAATTAAAGAAAACTTCTTCAGTTGGATAAAAGATGTCCATGGTAAGCCGCCAGCTAACATCATACTTAATGGTGACAGATGGAATGCTTTCCTCTTGAGGTCGGGAGCAAGACAAGAACATTCGCTTCCACATTTCTATTTACTATTGTGCTGGATACTTTAACCAATGTAATTAGGCCAAATAAAGAAATAGCAGATATCCAGGTTGAAAAAATACAAGTAAAATTTCTTTTATTAAAAAACAACCTAGATGTTTTTGTAGAAAATCTAATGGAATCAACAAGAACTAGTAAATAAGTTAAGCAGTGGTGCAGGATACATTGATATGGAGAAATTAGTTGTACTTCTGTACACTAGAAATGAACAATAAAAAAATTGAAATAAAAATACCATTTATGATAGTCTCAGCAAATCTGATATACCTCAGGATAAATTCGACCCACACAAAAGTGCAAGTCCTGTGTATTATAAATTTCAAAATATTGCCAAGAGAAATTACAGATCTGAAATATCATGTTCATAGTTCAGATGACTCAGCGGTGTTAAGATGTTATTTCTCTCCAGTATCCTCTATAAATACAATGCTCTAGGGGTACGAGAGAACTTTGGGAATTGGTGGGTATGATTATTTCTTCACTGTAATGATCATTTCACAAGCATGTACATATCAAAACTTATGAAATTGTGCACCTTAAATATGTACAGGTTATTGGGTATCAATTATGCTTCAACAAAACTGTTAGAAAATAAATTAGTTTTTCAAAAATGCCAATAGGTATCAACAGTTTTAAATATATTTATGTATTTGACTCAGACTGTATATTTTTGGGGTCTATTCCAGTGTAATATGGCTGATGGAAGGCACATGTGCTTGTTCCTTCACCACCTTTTACTAAAATAACAATTATAAAATTTTAAATTTCATAAATAAAATCTAAAAATTAATAGCATCAATTTTTTAATATTTTGAAGACACAAAATTGTCAACAAAAATTAGATTAATGAATAAGTTGTTCTCCCATAATATAATACTATATATCCTTGAGAATAAACAATTGACAAACACAACCAAATGTATGTATCTCAGAAACATAATATTAAAATTAACAAACCAGACACAGAGTATATATACTGGATGATTCCATAATAAAGTGAGCTTATAGGTAAAACTATTAAAAACATTATTAACAAAGTAAATAAGGCTTTTTAAAAATGCCAGTATAAATCAACAGCTTTAAATATATACATGGTCTTGACCCAGACTTCCTATTTTGGGGATGTATTCCAGTAAAACATGGCTGATGAAAGACACATTTCCTTTGTTCACTAACCATATTTTACTAAAAGAGCAGATATAAAATGTTATAAGCATGGCAAGGGAGTGTGGTAACCCAAAAGAAAAGAAAATTGGAGAAAAGTCAACTAGAAAAAAATTGAAATGTGGAAATAGATTGATTTCGTACACCAGACAGGGATAAAGGGAAACCGAAGTCTGCAATGGAGGTGGTCTCAGTTGCCAGCTGATTGACTTTACAGAACCCCAGGATATCCCAGGAACTGGAGGCACTGGGTAGCTCTCAAGGAAAGGATGGAAGGTATGCTGCACCCATCAGACCTCCCTATTGCCCGTATGCCATTGCGTGACTGACTTTCTTCCACCATAGAAGTCAAGAGATGCCTCCTCTGAAGAAGCTGAAACCTAGCCCCTGGGACTGTGGGTAGAGCTGAGGGTGAGCTAGCACACGGAAACCTAGGTGATTCAGTGAATATCTACATATGAAGGGATGACTCCCAAATCACTTTGTTCCCACTTGGCACTGAGAACACTGAAAGCCAGACTAATACACCTCAGATAGAAGGCTGGAGAACTCCCTTCTCAGGAAACTATCTCAAAAGAAAAAATAAAATAAAAACCTTCTGATAATGAAAAAGATCAGTGAAACAGTACAGGATGAGCGCACTAGAGACTAAATAAATTATACTAGCACATTCACACCAGAGAGAGAATTTCTTATCAGCTTTTACGGCCTAACTTTCAAATATTAGTAGACAGCAAGAAATCACCCAACATTAGAGAAAACTCTCTAACAAATGAAAGAAAAGAAAAAAATTGGAGACAAACAGAAAGCAGAAAAAACAGAAATAAACTATACTTAAGATCCTCAGAGATCGAAGAGGCAATCGCTGAAACAAGAGAAAAACATTAGAGAAAATATGAAACCAAAGTTTAAAAAATAAACTCTCATAAAAAAGGATACCATAAATGAAATAGTCAAATTCATTCATAAAGTTTCAGAGATATCTCAGAAAATGCGGTGGGGGGAAATAAGACACAGGAGGTACATACAATAGAATATCAGTATGGACGTATTAGTCTATGCTCACGCTGGTAGTAAAGACATACCCAAGACAGGGTAATTTCTGAAGGAAAGAGGTTTGACTCACAGTTCAGCATGGCTGGAGGGACTCAGGAAACTTACAGTCATAACAGAAGGGGACGCAAACACATCCTTCTTCACATGGCAGTAGCAAGAAGTGCAGAAGGAAGTAGGGGGAAGCCCCTTGTAAAACCATCAGTTCTTGTGAGAACTCACTATCACAAGAACAGCATGAAGGTAACTGCCTCCATGGTTCAATTACTTCACACCAGGTCCTTCCCAAGACATGTGGGGATTATGGGAACGACAGTTCAAGAAGAGATTTGGGTGGGTACACAGTCAAACCATACCGATGGGAAATTCAATAAATAACAAGAGCTCCAGAAATAGAAAAGAAAAAATGGGAGAAAATAGAAAATAAAAAATGGGAGAAAATGAGGTTCAAAAAGGTAATTCAATACATTTTCCAGAATTAAGAGATTTCAGTTTCCACATTGAAAGGACCTCTGCCTAGAGACCAAATCAAGGGGTGAAAAAGAAGTCCAATACAAGATCCTGTAACTGTGGACTTTCAGTATATGAGAGCATGGTAATGGACGGAGTACATTTTATTGATTTGACCAAGTATTTATAACATAAGGTATTACATTAGGTACCATCAGACATACAAAAACAAACTAAAGACCATCCCTATGCACAGAGGTGAAAAAAAAACTAATATAGGTAGGCAGAAATCTCATTATCTATAATTATGGTAATAAGACTTCAGCCACTACCTGTTCTTCTTATACTGATTCCTTTCTTCACATTTCTTTTTAAACAAAAGCCACTTTGGAATGTCTTGGCATATGTATTCAGCACGTGCACTGGCTAAGGAAAGCAAGCCCTTTTGTCTTATGAGTCTTTTTTACACACATACACATACTCATATATACACATGTACGCACAAACTTATGCACACATACACACATTCATATACACAAGTATGCACACAAACATACACACATTCTCAGACTCACACACTTACACATTCTCACACTCAACAAACTGATAGTCATATACACACATATAAACACATGCACACAAACTTGTACACACATCCTCACAATCACACGTTTACACACACATTCTCTCATATATACACTCATCTATACACTCACGTGTACACTTATAGACACGTGCAAACTTGTACAGACATGCACTCACATACACTCATATCCACATAGATGCGCACAGACTCATACACACATTCTCACATTCACAGACGCATTTATCACATGTTCTCTCTCTCTCACACACACACACACACACACACACACACACACACACACAGTCTTAGGTCCTTAAAGAAAACTCACTTTGGTTGTCAGGGAAGAAGACTTAGTTTCTTAGTTTTCCGGAATAGAAGAGGATCTGGTTTCCTGAGATTAGAAATGAGATCTACAATTTATACTCCTCTTACATTTTGCTGGACTTTCAATCGTTTATTTGGTATTTAAATAAGCCAATAGTTCCTGTTTGGTACCCTGCCTCTTTAATGTCCTCCATTTTAATGGTTTGCAATGTTTCCCTAGTGCTTCTACTACCAGCTTTTCAGCAGCAACCAAAATCAATTCTTCCCCACTCTGGGCATGGCCGACAAGCTCCCCTCTGCCATTCCACTCCTCACCGTGACAGCAATTCGATGCCCAGAGCCATTTGCAGGTGCAAGAGATACAGCTCCCAGCACCTCTGAAGCAGGACTTCACAACCTTTCTGTAGTGGAAGCCAATGGGTGGACTGAGATCTCAGCAGGCAGCTGCCTCTGGTTTCCTTTCCTGGCTGCAATCTGGTGGATGGGTGCTAGCCAGACTTGGGGGTTACTGCGAAATGGACTGAAAGGAGTGTTTGAGAAGCCAGGAGTGCCAGCCAGACACACGGAATGCTTTACCTAGAGTGAACACACATCGTGTTCTTGCTGTACTGCGTCTTTCTTTGCAATCCAACTTTTCTCTATATAAAAGGAGTGGGGAGAGGAGGTAGTATCTGTTTATTATTGTTGTTGTTGTTATCATTCTGCTACTGTGGGAAGATGACTCAAGATCCTTGGACAGTGGACTATTTTTATTTTTAAACATCAATCGGACATTTACCAAGATAGCATGTGCAATGGACTTGAAGCCTGTACGGCCTTCAGTCTATTTCCACAGACATGACCTCTGTATTATAGGTAATGCCAAGCTACTTCTCCAGCCCATGAGAATGTTTCAGATATCTTCCATGTTTATGACTACTTTGGACAATCTAAATTTTACTGCTAGGCACTTGTGAAAAGGCACAGCTGTTACTCAATAAGGTTAACAGAAGAGCCTATCTGTTTGTAGAGAGAGAAGGCCCCTGGCAGCTTGTCATAGTGTTTACCTGTAAGGCAGCTGTGTGTTGTGAAAAGAGGCCCTCACTTGGGCATGAGCAAAGCTATGTACTGCCCTGGTGCAGAACTTGCTTACTGATGATAAGCCTCAGTTTCCTCAGATGCATTTTTCTACCAACAAGAAACAGAATTGCACTTCACTGACCTCTCAGATTTGGATCCATCTTAAAATTCAGTGATTCTGCATTCTGAACATACTATATACCCTGAATCTTCAGCCATCAAGAGCAGGTTTTGATTTTTTTTCAAGAATAAATATTGTGTTTTAAATATCCATGCAACATATCCACATACGTAATTTCAAAAAATTATAAATAATTTCAGCTGAATAAATTTAGAATGCTTGTATTAAAACCAATTCAACAATACTCTCTGGCACTGTTCCCAGAACACTTCCATTGGATTGGGAATTGTTTAAATTTTAACCCATTTTAAGTTCTTTTCTTTCCCAATTGTGCTTTTCTTAAAATGTCGCATTTGAAATATTGACTGCAATATCACTGACTCATTCATTAAATCATGTATCTCAGCAGTGATACTGCTACCGTTGGATGTTTTGGGGGCCACATGTAGTGTGTGGTATGGTGGAGAAAATGTATGGATATGATTATGGTTGTATTTCTGTGGATTTCCCTTCTTTCCCAAGAGCACCTGCTGGAGGCTTATATCTTCCCCATATTAGCATTAATACTATTTACTACTCTGGTCTTACTACGTTATCTTTCCCTTTCTCCTTTAAAACGTTTAAGATAATAACAAAACTATCTTCCTAAACATGTGTGCCAACATGGACAAACTCAGAAAAATAAACAAAATAAAAACCAAATTGTACGTATTCCCTAAGTCAAACAAGCTTCTTTTCTGTAAGTTCATCATCACACTGCTTTTCCTTTCCTGACTAGTGCTGCACTGCTATTCCCAATTTTTATGCAGGCTGGATTCCAAACTTCATGGCCTTGCAAAGAGAAAATGGAAAAGGCGATAGCTAAGCATAGGAGAGGGGCTTCTGGCAGGACCCTTGAGGAGGATCAAGCCTTTCCCCACCAGAGCCCTCCTGAGCCTGACATCAAGTTTTCACCACTCAATACAACGACCAGCTATACATTTTCTTAACAACTTTCCCTCCATCCACTCCTTTATTGACTCAAATACCGCTAGAGACCCTGAGATTCACCGTTTTGTAATAAGACCTACCATGCCTTAAGAAACAACTACATACAAAGCATACAAGTTACCCACTTCATATAAACTCTTTCACTTAATCTTACACAGTCTTATAAATTAGATTAGGCATTATGTTATTTGTTTTAAAACTAGGGGAACTGAGGCACCGGGAGGTTAAATAACTTGCTCAATATCCATGGGCAGTAAGAAGTTGAGCCTAGATGTGCACCCACGTCTACCTCATTTTACTGTTCAAAACATATGCATGTTTAAAACTAATAACAACCAGAATGTAGTATTGGATGAGCACAAAAGTAAAGCCTATACTAGGGTTTGATCAAAACTACGGCATCTGCTCTTTTGTACAAGAAAGACTAAGCAATGACTTCCATGAAGCTTTCAGACATAAACAATCACCAGCCCAAACTTTATTGGCCTCAGTACAGTTTTTTCACACAAAAAGAAGTGGAGAGAAGTGCTGCCCAATAGAAATATAACATGAGAAACAAGCACAGGCCATATATAGAAAACATTCTAACAGACACATTTTTAAAAAGTAAAGGAAACAGGTAAAATTAGTTTTAATAATACCTTTTATTTAACCTAATATATCCAAATATTATCATTTCAACATACAATCAATATTAAAATTATTAAGGTAGTTTTATTTCTTTTTATCATACTAAGGCTTTAAAATTCAGTGCACATTTTACACCTGCCGCACATCCCCATTCAGACTAGTTGGACTTAAAGGGCTCATTAGCCAGCTGGGGCCAGTGACTGCCACATTGGAGCACACAGGTACACGGAAGTGGCTGCTGGGGTTGGATTCCTAGTACTCTGGATCTTTTCCTCACATTTACTACCACAGGTTCACAAAATAGCTTCCAACGTACCAAACATTGTATCAGTATCAACAAAAAGAAACAGGAAGGGGCGCCACCAGTAAAATCTTTCCCAGAATGCCTCTACTTGCATCTGTGAATTATGTCCCATAGTGATTCTTGATCATAGGTGAAGCTAGGAAAGTGAGAAATAAGATTTTTCTGATTTCTTTTTTTTTTTTTTTTTTTGTTAATGGAGTTTTGCTCTTGTTGTCCAAGTTGGAGTGCAGTGGTGCCATCTCAGCTCATTACAACCTCTGCCTCCTAGGTTCAAACGATTCCCCTGCCTCAGCCTCCCGAGTAGCTGAGATTACAGGCGCCTGCCACCACGCCCAGCTAATTTTTTGTATTTTTAGTAGAGACAGGGTCTCACTACCATTGGCCAGGCTGACCTCGAACTCCTGACCTCAGGTGATCCACCCACCTCGGCCTCTCAAAGTGCTGGGGTTACAGGCGTAAGCCACCGCACTTGGCCTGATTTTTCGGATTTCTAATGGATGCATAAGAAAGGGGTTGGAGATAGAAATGTGTTTGCCAACCAACTAAGATTGCCAAGGGCGTTGGTTTTAAAAATATATATATATATATATTTAAAACTAACAAAAATTTCCAGAATCATGAAAATGTGCTCTACTTCATTTTATAATATTTACATAACATTAAGTAAATAATAAATATGTATTTCTTTCATAGTAATACCCATCTAGCTCACTTAAGCCATTTTCCAGCTAACGTATTTGAAAGAAGAGATAGCAATGAAGCATGAGGAATGGAACACCTGGCGGGAAAAGTGGCTCTCAGGGGACGAGGATACCAATCTAACCTCCCCACAGATCTTTCCATGGTGAGCCCTCTTTGTGAATATACAAGTGAACATATTGGACACCAAATATAACACTATTTATACAAATTCTTATTGAGCAAATCGGTGTTCATTTTAATACATCAAAATGTAAACATGTGCTTCTCTAACAGATTATAATTTTTCCTAGTCATTGCTTTCTAAAACTAAATTATAGCAACAAACAAATCTAAACTAATGCAATCTTATTATCAACAAAATTTCATAGCTGCCTTAATGGAAAGAAAAATGAGCTTTGGTTACAGAAATAATAAGTCATATATATCTTTTACATCCTGACCATGGGAATTTGGTTAGTAAAAGAATGGAAATAAATTATCCAATAATGTATACTGTAGGTAGTATGAGTCACTTCATAAGATTTTACAGGTACTAAATATTATGGTAAAATTGGATGTTTTATTCTAAAGTATTTCTATCTGTTTTCTCTTCTCACGATAATCCTAAAAATATTTTCAGTTATCTTAAACCATGATATGACATGACACAGATAGTAGAAAACTAATCTATCATGAAATTATTCAATATAATGTAAATTAAAGCTAGCATTTATATTTATTAAGTTTTAAATATGTACACACACATGTATATGCAGGCATTCATGTAACTGATTCTATAATTATTCATGCAGCCCACTAGGGCATCTAATGGGATGGTATGGAGCTGAGTTGTCATGAACTAGAATATTGAACATACTGCATAAACTTACAATTATAAGCATAAAATTTTGCAGATAAAAATATAAATGAATTTAAGCCATCAGAGAAATTAGGTCAATAACACAGTCTTTAACTGTAATCTCCTGAGACCTGCATTTTGAAATCCAGGGATTCTGCATGTGAAAGAATAATCCCATTATAACTTTACGACGCTGTAGCAATTGAGATGAACGCTGTACCACATTACAGGAAGGACACACAGTGACCTCACTACAACTAAGCCCCAATGTGGAGAGATTACAAATGCTGGTTAATACATTAAAAACCAAATAAAAGAAGAGTCTGTGCAACCTAGTATTACCGCTAATACCATTAATATCACTTGAAATCCTCTTTTCTTTTCAAATGCTTGATGGGGTGTCAAATGGTTTCATACCCACTATATGCAAATAGGTGCCTGACTTCTATATTCTGTGACACAGGGTAATAATAATGCATACTATAAATCAGTCGGTGACATAAACTCAGCCTGTGAATTGCCAATGGATCATACTTTCCCGTCATTATGGTGTTGTGTAAATGTGCACTCAGAGCTGTTAACACTACTCCAGGCTTTGACTCACACCACCGTGCCGGGTGCTGATGACCAGCTGCGTGGACACTGCCATTGCCACACATTCCTTGGAGACTTAAAATGACCCTTGTGTCACTTGAAAATGATATAAGATCACTGTGTTCTGTTTGTGAATACTGTAATAATAATGTTTATTTCAAAATTCAAGAGGTAAAATAAAAAGAATATTTTTATTCAAATTACTAAAAAAGAATGAGGAAATGAATGTTAAATTTAAATTACTACTTCACCTCCAACCCTTCTCCTTGATCTATACTCACATACAAAAGTCCTTTGTTGTTGCAGACTTTAATAAAAATCTTGCAGAAAGGAAGAAGTTATACTTGAAAGCGGCAAAAAAAAAAATTTTTAAATTCAATGTTAGAGCCTTATTCCTAAGAACCCCTCACATACCCCATCATGTGGCTCAGCCCTCCTTTTTACTGTCTATTCTTTCCTCTTTCCCTTCCTCCTTTTCTCTGTGCCCACCCTTTCAGAAGAAAAACAAATTCTATCATTTTGCATAGAGTAATTCAGATATCCACAGCCCCTGAACTCAATTCAGCAAAGCAATGTTGAAGTTGTATTAATATGCCGTGCTCTCTTTTACTTCCTATGAATATTTGCAGGAATAAAAAGTATAGCAATTTTATGTCCCCACTGATACAACATCACCTTTTAAAAAGCAGATTTTTTTCTTTTGAGGCAGTGTCTCACTTTGTCACCCAGGCTGGAGTGCAGTGGTACAAACACAGCTCACTGCAGCCTCAACCTCCTAGGCTCAAGTGAGCCTTCCACCTCAGCCTCCTGAGAAGCTGGGACCACAGGCACATGCCACCAGGCCTGACTAATTTGTGTATTTTTTGTAGAGTTGGGGTTTCACTATGTTGCCCAGGCTGGTCTCAAACTCCTGGGCTCAGGCAACCCACCCACCTCAGCCTCCCAAAGTGCTGGGATTACAGGCACAAGGTACCATGTCTGGCCCTAAAAAGCAAAATGTTTTTAAATAATCAATGTTTCTATTATAAGTAAATCAAGTGTTTAAATAAACAACTTAAAATCTAATTGCTTGTAGTTTAGACTTGTGTTCTTTCAAAGCATATATTGGTTTAAAATGTAAGTCAATAATTGTATCACTTAAAAACAAATCTAAACAAATATAAAAGATAAATTATAATGTCTAGAATACGAGAAATTTCTAAAACTAAAATGAGAATAAGGAAACCAATTTTTCTATTATAATTATCAGAAAACAGTTTACTCAATTGTTTTCCTGTAAGTGAGATGTCACGATGAAATAACACGGGGTAACAAATGAGACTGTGATCTATGCATACTTCAAAATCTAAACTGTGTATGACAACTTCAAAGTCTATAACGAGTTTATTATTTTGATTATATAGAAGTAGATAATTTTAGAACTTGCCATACAAGCCCAAATGCTGATAGAATTGAAAATAAATATTTATATTTATTATATATTTAATAAATAATATACGGATATACAATATGTATTTAATAAATACACTTATATATTTAATAAATATTTAGCCTATAAACATAACCCTGTTAATTTCTAGTTTCTGTCTGTAAACGCCTTGTGCTTTTTGATTCAAGACATACCCAGAGGTCTCACTTTGTGTTACAAGAGAAGTAAAAATAAATCTCCTAATAGAATTTAACTTCTTCTGATTCCTAAGATTCTGAGAACTAAGGAAATCACTTGGGAAATAAGTTATCTTGAGATAGGTGGTGCTCAAGGTATCAATTGTCAATTAGTCACCTTTCCACAAGGACACAGAAAACACAAATAATAATATTTTACTTGAAATATTCGAACCTCCGGTTAGCAGAAGGAAATATTGGAATGGAGAGAGGAAGAAAATGTATATAATATTTGATGTTCTACAACAAATAAGATCCATTATATACAAAAATTACTATTTATAAAAGTGACTAAATCTTATTTTTAAATATTATGAATAAGCATTACACGTACCAGAAGACAACAAGTTATCTTGTGATTTAAGAAATCATGGGATCATTATCAACTAATAGCTCAGCAAAAGTTTAAAAACCTACCTAAAGTGGAAATTATTCCAGTAGTCTAATAAGAATTATTGAAATCTGTTGAAAGAAGTTGAGAGATGCCAAACCACCTGAGTACATCAAACTCTAATATGTACTATTGTAAAAGCCTACCTAGCAACCCATAAAAGCAGTTATCCACATATTACATGACATTTAACAAGGATATGAATAAAATCTTCCATATTTCCTAACACTAGATTGTCTATGTTTGAAACTTGAGTTTTACATTTGATTTTGTGACTTGAAAGAGAGTAAACTAAAATGCATCTACCAGCTAATCAAATTGAAAGCACAAACTCAAGCATTAAAAATGTCATGAAGTAAATTTCACAAATAATGAAGTGCATGTGTGTTCTTTATTAGTTACCAAATTTTGGTGAATAAATTTAGCACTTACTCTGTTATAGGCAAATACATGCAATTTTATATAGTTTTGAAAGTAGTCCTATATGTTAATTACCCTTATATTTCCTTTACAGATGAGAATACTGAGGCTCAGAAAGTTTAAGCAACTTTTCCACATTCATGTAGCAAGCTAAGGTGGCAAGTCAGGTGGCTAACTCCAGCATTTATGTTCTTAGTCACGCCTCTAGAATTCCTCACATAGGATTTTGAGAAATAGAAGCTTTAAATAGCTGTTGGAAAGATAACACTTTCTGAATATATACATGTAAGAGCCAGCAGTTCAAGTTCCCAGTAACTTTATGTTACCAAGAGAAATGCATGAATTGTAAAACTAGATCTGTCAGATATTGTTGATTCTACAATATCTATTTTTAAGCTCCAGCATTTTTTGAAATTGAATTTTGTCTTGCAATCAAAGAAAGCTTCTCATTTCCAGGCAGAGCATTTCCTAAGCATTTGAGAACTTAAGAAATATAAAATTCATCTGATTATTGTCACAGTAGCACAACACATGGTTACATTTTAACTAAAATTTGCATGACTAATTATGAGGTAAAATAATCTCTAGAATATTTCACTTTCATTAAAATGCAGCATTGAAACAAAAATAGCCTCAGTTTTCTCATCTATAAAAAGATTATAGGATAGTTTTTATAAATTTCTTGTGAAGATTAAATGTATAGACTGAGATCTGTGCTGGGTACATAACAGGCACTGAAGAAGTGACTGCTGTTTTGTGACACTGCAAAATATGAGAAAGAGGAGGTGGATACTGACAAGCACAGAAAACAGTAGCAAGATGTAAACTTGTGAAAGAGAAGAAAGTGTATTTCAACAGAAGAATAACCTGCTTAATTTCTTGTACGGCAATCACCAAGTGCTTTATGGGACCCAGAAAGGATAATACTTTCCAGGAAATAAGACTGTTTCATATTGTCACTGAAACATATACAGAAATATAATTTCCAACTCCTGTGGCTTAAAACACGAGTCACATCCCTGACCCAAAGATCTCTCACTTACTCTCTTCTCTCAATAAGCGTGGTAATGCCTGTATCAAAATGTCTCATGCACCCCAGAAATATATACATTAATAAAAAATTAATAAAAAATTAATTTTTTTTTAGAAAAAAGAGCATGGATGGGAGGCTGAGACTAGTGGATCACTTGAGCCCAGGAGTTCAGAACCAGCCTGGGCAGCATGGTGAAGCCCTGTCTCTACGAAAAATACAAAAAAAAAATAAAGCCTTTCGTGGCACAAGCCTGTAGTCCCAGCTATTCAGGAGGCTGAGGTGGGAGGATAGATTGAGCCTGGGAGGTCAGGCTGCAGTGACTGGTCATCATGCCACTGCATTCCAGCCACTGCACTCCAGCTTGAGTGACAGAGCAAGACTGTCTCAAAAAAAAAAAAAAATTATATATATATATATGCATGGTAGCTGCACCATTCCACAAAACCCTGGGCTTATTGCAATTGTACCAGGTTGAATAGCACCCCTTAAAATTAATGTCCATCTCAAAATATGACCTTATTTGGAAATAGGGTCTTTGTAGATGTAATTAGTTAAATTAAGATGAGGCCACACTGGGTTAGGATGAACTCTAAATTCAATGACTGGTGTCATTCTGAAAAGAGGAGAGGACACACAGAGGCACAGGAAAGAAGGCCATGTGAAGACAGAGATAGATTGGAAAGATGCAGCTCCAAGCTGAGGGGCACCAAGGATAGCCAAGGTCACCAGAAGCCAGGAAGGCACAAGGAAGGGCTCTTCCCTAGACGCCGCAGAGGGAGTGCATCTTGATTTCAGACTTCTCTCCTCCACAACTATGATAGAATACATTTCTGTTGTTTTAAGCAACCAAGTTGGTGGTATTTGTTACAGCTGCCATAGAAACTTACACCACCTCTGTATACTCACTCCCATTGGTGCCCTCCTAAACGCTGTCTTCTAGCCCAGTGAATTCCTCCAACTCCTCTCAATTCAAATCTCTCTGACTCCTCCTGATCTCATTAACTGTCTCTCTTAACAAATGAAGTATATTAAATCTATCTCTCACAATTTAGCAACAGGCTGTAAGCTCTTTAAGGGCAGAGCCATGTCCAATATTTGTATACCGCACAATGTCAAGCACTTAGCAGACGCTCAACAAAAGTGCCTACATGATTAAGTCCAGGGTGCAGGCTCTGAATAACAACAAGAGCACAAGCTCTGGATCATATCTTGGCTCTGCCCATTATGACTCTATAATGTGTAGCCTCTTCTGTCTTCTTTGTACCTTACTTGCCTCATGTGCAAAATTGAAGTAATGGTGGTATTTGTAAGCTTGCTCTAAGAGATTGAGTAAATACTCTAAGGCACCTAAAACAGTTCCTAGTATATAGTAAGTGACAGAATAATACTAGATGCTATTATTTTTATTATTATATTATATTTATTATATAAAATACATATTAATATATACCTATTTAGGACTAGGTGCAGACAGATGGATAGAAAGGAGTCATAAATGAATGAAGCATACAGAATTAGTCAAGTGTTTTGCTCTCAGAAAATATCAACATGATAATCAGAAAGTGCATTTTTTTTGAAGGCACCATCTAAACTTTTTTTTTCTAAATGTAACCCTGTCCTTCTCAGGAGTTATTAGCCAAAATTTCGTGTTTCTTCATATGGTTTATTCATCCCAGAACCCAGTGTCTTTCTTCACTCAGGAATTTTTCTCTCTGTGATATCTTTCTCTCTTCTCAGGCAAATCCTAGTATTTCTTTTAAATCTAAACTTCCACCTGCAGTATGATTGCTTTCCCAGTTACTCAAGCCCACTCCAATCCTTTCTTCCTTGAAGATTTCTAATATACCACAACAAATAATTCAGCATGCAGTCAAATATTAAGAGTTTATAATTTTTCATGTGCATATATTTTTCTCTAAGACTGAAAGTTTAAGAAGAGAATCATTACTTCACAAATAAAGAAAATATTCACTGCAAAGTCCATTTTCTTGATTATACTTACATGTTTAAAACTGTATTTCTCACGTAATTGTAAAACTTTTTAGTACAGGCAAAATGTATCACTCATTGTAGTACTCCCCCCAGGTTATTTAAGTAAGCTTTACTTAAAAAAAATGAGGAGCAGATAATTTACTTGCTGCATCTGGCCCAAATAAAAATTCTGTTTTATAATATATAGTGTGTGATATTTTGCTACTTCATAGTTATGTTTACAACAAAGTAATGAGAAAAATGAAGTTGAGAGAGAAAGTACTTTTTTCTCAAATCTTTCTTTTTAGAAAGTTTCAGAGAAATTACATTATTTGGGCTGAAGCAACAAAGTCAGATGAATGAAATCAATAAAGTTAACCTTATATTTTATGAAGACTTGAGCTTAAATTTCCACAGAAAACAGCCAGGTAAGATGTAAGAAAGAATTTTATAAAGGTGTAAATTTATAAAACATGAGGTCAAAAGAGAAAGAGATAAGTGTTCCTCTTCTTTAAAACTATTGAAAAGCATAATAATCTGTCTGAACAGATAGTTTGTGATTCTGCCTAAAAGGCTAGATACGGGTAACATAGCCTATTCTGTAAGTCCTGAAATCAGCTCGAAATAAACACATATTAAACACATTCGGGTTAAAGAAAAATATTATCTGTAATTGTATTCCTGCTGGTTTTCCTTGCAGTGATGATTATAATCAATTCTTTAACCTTTTAAATGACAGGAAGAGGGACAGCTTAATTACACACCGTGGGATAAAGTATAGTGAGAAGGCAGCTGCAGTGGCTGGAATTCAGGTAATAAAGACATTGTAAAACAAGAAAAAAAATACTCATCCAACCAAATAAATATACTATAAGAAAACACAGTCAGACACGTAGAAAAGAAAATTATCTACTTGTGTTTGTTTAATTTGATATTTTAATTAATTAACCAACTTAGATTCAAAGTATCTCAAATTCGAACTAAATTTTAAATTAATGGTTCACTTCACTATAATGCAAACTTTGTGACAACAGGGATACTGTCATGTTACCTGTCCTATCCTCATCCCCTAGTACAACCCTTGGAATTTTTGTTTCAACCAAAGAGAATTCAGTCAGGCACCGAAAGACAAACTTTTCATGTTCTCACTCATTTGTGAGAGCTAAAAGTTAAAACAATTGTACTCATGGAGATAGAGAGCAGCATGATGGTTACTAGAGGCTAGGAAGTGTGGTGGGAGGTACCATGGGAGTGGGGATAGTAAATGGGTACAAAAACATAGTTAATATAATAAGATACATATTTGATAGCACAATAGGGTGATCATAGTCAACAAAAATCCGTTATTCATTTTAAAATAACTAAAAGACTTTAAGTGGAATGTTTGCAACACAAAGAAATGATAAATGCTTGAAATAATGGAAACACTACTTGCCCTCGTGCGATTATGTATTACATGCTTGTATCAAAATATCTCATGTCCCCCCATAAATATATGTACCTACAATGTACCCATAAAAATATTTTAAAAACCGGCTCGGCATGGTGGCTCATGCCTGTAATCCCAGGACTTTGGGAGACTGAAGTGGGTCGATCACCTGAGGTCAGGAGTTCAAGACCAGCCTGGCCAACATGGCGAAGCCCTGTCTCTAGTAAAAATACAAAAATTTGCTGGATGTGGTGACACCCGCCTATAATCCCAGCTACTTGGGAGACTGAGACAGGAGAATTGCTTGAACCTGGGAGGTGGAGGTTCCAGTGAGCCAAGATGGCGCCACTGTGCTTCCGGAGCCTGGGTGAAAGACTGGGCTCTGTCACATACACACAAATATGTATATACACATCTCTATCTATGTAATAAATAATTACACAAAGAGAATTCAGGTGTATGGCAACCACATCCAATCTGAACCCAGAGAGAAAACATAAACGCTTTCTCTTTTAGTGACGTGAAATGGAAATAACAGAAGCCACACTCTTAAGGCTTAGCATTTTACTCACCGGACAGCCTTTGAATCTATGTCAACTAGGACAAGAGTGGCATTGTCAGTCATTTGTAAGTACTGCATCTCTATGTATCTGTTATGCACCAAGCATAGCACTAAGTGCTGGAGATACAATTGTGTACAGGCGGAAAGTTGGGCCTTAGGTGTGAGCACAGAGCATTCATCCATATTAACAAGAGGGATGGCAGAGTTTGTGGATCAGATGCACGTATGTTAGTCGATCTGGTTACAGAGATTAGAAAATTCTCTGTAGCGTTCCTGTATTTCTTTGGTGGAATAGGAAGTGAAATCATTAGCTGCGAGGATGAGAAGGAAGAAAGTACTGGAGGTTTGAGGAGAGGGGAGAAGATGTGAAATAGTTATCTCTGTGGGAGAGTGAATAATGGGGAAATGAAGTCTGTTTTTGTCAGCAGAGAGAGGCTCTCTAATGAAAGTCTATTTGGGAATAGCAAGAATTATAATCCAGAATATGTGTGCCATGGTGGAGCAAGGGCACATCCAAGGAGGTTGAAGCAAGAGGAAGTTTTTAAAGACAAAAAGAGGAGTACATCTCAGTCGTTTTGAAACAAAGAGAACATTGGTTCCAGGAGTTTATCCAGGAATCCAGATCCCTTCATGAGTGGAGACAAGGTTTCAGTCAACTGTTTCTGTACAAGCAACTATCTGTCCTTGTGATGCTAGCTGTTCTGTGGTTCCTGGAGCAAGCTGCAGTTTGGAAAAATTTATTATGATAAGTCCTGTTAATCAGGTAAATCACACATGACATCCCCACCTTCATGGCCTTCCTCAGTCCCCTCTCGTTAGGGTTTGACACGAGTGACTCCGCTTTGGTTCTGACAACTTTCATAGATTCTATTAATTCACATCGATAGATACATAATATAGACAGGTGATAGATAGATGATACAGGTAGACAGACAATAGATAGATAGAGCTGACACCTTCTGTTGTAGGAGTGAACTAAAAAAAAATGCCATTTGAGGAATAAGACAAGTACAAGAAATAAAATCTCTGCTTTTACATCAAGTAGGAATTTTGGAACAAAGGAAACAGCAGGGCTGCACTGAATGGCAGGAATACGATTTTGTGGGAAAATTAAGAAAAAAATCATTAAGTCCTATGTGATTCAGGAGCACACATGTGAGATGTCAAAGTGATCTCTCATCCAATTCAGTACTGGCAGGAAGTTGAGGCCAGAAGTAACTTGATAGGGTACAAAAACCATAAGCATACCAGTGGTCTTTCTACAAGAGAGAAATGACAGTTTGTGATCATCTTATGTCAATCTTAATATCAGGATGACATTGTTTTTCCCTGCGGTTACATGTTTAACATTTATAAGATTCTATTTATGCACAAAATGAATGTTATTGAACTAGATGATATCTACATCCACTTTCAGCTCTAACATTCTATGAAACTAAGGTTTCCCAAGAAAAAAAAAGCACAGGAAATTAACCTCTGACCCCTCCTTCCCAACCTAAAAGCGACAAACTGAATATAACCCAACTTGAGTTTATTGCTTCATCCGTAACTGCTCTCTTTTCCCACTGGGATATGTGTCCTAATGGAGAAAGGGCAACCCTCCAGCTGCCCCCAAAAGCTTGTTTAAAGTGATTACCACTGAGTGAAAAGGGCATCAGGAGGAAATGGCATGCACAGTGGCTCTCCAAAAGACAGGGCTCCTTGAATAAAGTCACATGGCCGTGTGAACAGTGGTCTCTGCTGCCCCTAATGCTTTATTTCTATGTTGTAAGCCTGCTTTCCAAGTTTTGAGTAATTAAATAAAGATGAACACTCTGTTAATTGTACGGTATGGGAATGAATGTTATATCGTTGCTTCTTTGTTTACCTTGGAATGTTAACACCACTTTTTAAAAATATAAAGCTGCATACTTTCTATGACTAATTAACAAAAAGTTGATTAAAAGCCATACATTTCATCTACTAGATACAGCATCTGGCTGAAGGATTTAAGAATTAGGATAGTTTCCAGGTGAAATGAAACAGATCCTTTAAGGAAAGGAATCTCATACAGCTACAATATTTACAACACTTTTATCAAGACATTAAAACAGAAGCAGATGCTTTTCTGTAATGTTAACATATTAGTTACACATGGTATAATGCATTACAGAAAACATAATAATAATAGATGATAGTGGAAAGACAGAGCAGTTTTCTCTTCAAGTTGGATATAAAACAGACCCCAAATATTTTTGAAGTTAAACCTAATACAGATGGGACAATTCTAAATGTGTTGCAAAGTAAATATCACACTAGGAAGTTAAGAGATAGTGTTGATCATTTGCAAATATCAGTGTTGGAGGGGTGGTATAACATGCACACTCATTCTTAATAGGTATGAACTATTTAAAGCATCAATAATGTATCTATACTTAAAATGTTTTTTGACGTGGTTATACTACGTATAGTTAAAAGCCTACTCTAAATCTGTTTTATGGGTTTATGCAATGGAGCAGTCTTGTAGCTATGACTGAATTGAGTAATGATAGGCTCCATATTGTAAGCACTTGATTCCAGTATCTATCCATGCAAGACAAACTAAGAAACTTTTCTGTGCCAGGATCTGGGCTAAGCAGAGGGCATACAACGACATGGTTCTGTGTCCTGTCTAACTCAGGAGTGCACACGTGAGGGGTCAAGGTGATTTCTCATCAAATTCTGTATGGACAGGAAATTGGGGCCAGAAGTGAACTTGAGAATTCACAGAAATCTTGGGCACACCAATAGTATTTCCAAAAATTGTGATATGGAAATTTGTGGAATTAATAATCTAGTGGAGAAAACCACATAAATAGGAAAAAGCTCACAATAATGTAATAGGAACCTTATTTCAGGTATATCCAAGGCACCATAGGAGCAGAGACAAAACAAGTAAGCACCCTTGGAGCTGGATATAGCTTTCCGAGAAAGAAGTGACATTCAAAGTGTACTTGCAAGGATGAGGAACAAGAAGAACATCCTAGAAAAAGGGGACAAACACCACAAGTAGAAGCACAGCTTTAAAAAGCATGATACAGTCTACCTCATAAAACCTTCCAAAGCTATCATTTACCTATCTAAGGCAAAGCAACAGGAGAAAAGGAAAAAAAGCTTGCAATGTAGATTCCATTTCTAATACATATCAAACATCACATAGAATTTACAAAGAATGCATAAGGTGGGTCCATGATATTTCTCTGTTCTTGCAAAGCTCTGCCTCTTCTTGGTTAAATTTTGTTCTAGAAGTAAAGCAAAACAGTGTTTTTCAAAACAAATATTTTCGTTTTCTGATCTGGAAAGCAGAAAGTGCTTATTTTAAAAATTCAAGAGAAAAAATATATAAAGAAGAAATTAAATTCAACCTCCCAGAAGCACAGTTTACGTATTGCTGTACAATGTTTTCATCTTTGTTCGTTCATGTAAATGTGCGTGCACATTTGAGTGTGGCCTCAAATTTGTACAAAGAGTATGATTTAAGATCATCTACATATCACATATCAGTGTCAGCTAATGCCTCTTCCTTACCCCATCAGATCTAAATAACATTAGCTCAAACCCTCAATCCACATTCTACGGATGAAGCCTCAAAATTCCCAGTTGTTCTCCTGAACTCCTCTGCTTCCAGGCTCCAGGCTCCATGCATTTCTTCCACATTTGCTATCAAATTCAGCCTCCTCTTTGATTTATGCAGAATGTCCCACTTTATACATAGCACCTGAGAGCGGACTTTACTGAAGATTTAGTGGGAAGACAAAAAAGATTACATCATAGCAGTACCAACATTTAAATCAAATATCACATATCTAGGGTTCCAAAGGGTCCTTTGGTAAGTCCCCTACTAGGAAATTTGCACTAGCCCTGAATTATAAACAATCCCTTTCTCTCAACATCTCACTGGACCTTCTGTCCTCAGTCCCGTCATTCTCCTCTGCTCCCAGGTAGTCATGCAGAGCGGACAGAATAGTTCCTTTGATTCTTCATTTCCCTCCATTCACACAAGCATATTCTCTCTTATCCTAAGTGTTTTCACAAAGACAGTTCCTTTCTAAACAGGAATACTGGTACAATTTATTACATGTTAATTTCATATGTAGACCGGTTTAGCATCCTCTCATGTCATAATTAGAGTTTAACAACACCGTTTCTGATGGCTGCATAGTATTTCTTAATTATTTATTTAACCAACTATTTATAGCTATTTAGGTCACTTCAATCTATCCCCACTTTTATTAACATATTTACACAAATATTGCAAATGTTTTATTAGATTATTTGAAAACCAGATTAAATTTCTTACTTCACAAATTCCTGTCCTAGAGTAAGTAGAGCTTTATTTATTCAAATTATTTATTGAATCAGTCACCTGTGTACCTGATTTAAAAATGTACGCCTTCAGCAGGTAAGAAGGGGGAGGATTTATTGGGGAATAAATCTGGGCAATACTGTTTATTTAAAAACAGAAAAAATGTATACTTCTCTCTTCTGTCCATATTTAAATATTTTTGTTAACCCCAAAGCCAGGCCAACCACTGGTGAAATTAGGATATAAACATCAGGATTGTAACCTATCAATATTTCTATTGAAATGTTGGTGATTCATATTTTTATTATTGCTCAATTCATTTTTCAAATACTAAAACTTCAATAATAACAAAAATTTCAATATTGGCCAGGCACAGTGACTCACGCCTATAATCCCAGCACTTTGGGAGACCAAGGCAGGTAGATCACCTGAGGTCAGGAGTTTAAAACCAACCTGACCAATATAGTAAAACCCAGTGTCTACCAAAAAAAAAAAAAAAAATTAGCTGGGCATGGTGGCATGTGCCTGTAGTCCTGCTACTCAGTAGGCTGAGACAGGAGAATTGCTTGAACCCAGGAGGCAGAGGTTGCAGTGAGCCAAGATCCCACCACTGCACTCCAGCCTGGACAATAGTGAGACTCCATCTCCAAAAAAAAAAAAGAAAAGAAAAGAAAAATTCACTATTTACCTTTAAATTTTTTAAATGAAACAGACCCCTTCTTTTCAGAATGTTAAATTGACCTTAAATTTTTACCACCATCAATTGCTGTTTAATCCAGGCTTGGGTTTTCCAAGGTCTAAGTTGCAAACTTCTCTTTAGGTTTTTTCAAAAACACAGAACTTTCAGGACCAACCCCAGCACTTGAACTAAATGACTTGTATTAGTCAGAGTTTTCCAGAGAAATAGAACCTGTATGATGTTTGTATATATGTATGTATGTTTATACAGGGAAAGAACAAGAGAGAGAGGGAAGGCAAGAGACAGAGAGAGAAAGAGAGAGATTATAAGGAGTTGGCTCACACATTTGTGCAGGCTGGAAAGTCGCAATATCTGCAGGGAGAGTTGGCAAGCTGGAGATCCAGGAGAACCCGTAGTTTAGTTTCAGACTGAGTTCTAAGGCCTGAGAACCTAAAAAGCCAATGGTGTATTTCCAAACTCAAGAGCAGATATTCAGTTCAAGTCCAAAGAAGGGTAAAAAAAAAAAGTTCATGTCCCAATTTGAAGGCCCTGCAACAGGAAAAAATGATCTCTTACTTGAGGGAGGGTCCGTTTTTTGTTCTGTTCAGGCCTCTACCCGTTTGGATGAGGACCAACCACAGTAAGGAGGACCATCTGCTTTCCTTACTCTACTGACTCAAATGTTAATCTCTTCAGAAAACACCCTGACAGACACATTCAGAATAATGTTTAACTAAAGAGCTGGGCACCCTGTGACCCAGTCTAGTTGACACAAAAAATTAACCACCATATAACCCCAATAAGGAACCATTTATCATAACCAGAATAAAAACGTAAAACTATCCCATACTTTTTTTCTAATTTTATTTTAAGAACAAAACATGGCTCTCAGTGTTTTCTTTCTGTTTCTGCCCAGAGCAGAAAATTCTTCCAAGCTCATTCTTGGCCCTGGGGGAGTTAGGCTGTCTCTTCACAGCTGTTTAAGTGACTGCTCTGTCACATTTATCATATTGAATTGTAATGGTATGCGGGTCTTCCCCTCCTCACTTAACCCAGAATGCCTTATTTTTTTACTTTATTTTATTTTATTTTATTTTATTTGGTATTCTCAGAACCTGGCATTTAACAAGTACTTGATACATGCTTGATGAATGATTGAATAAAACCAGGTATAAATAATCAAAATCTCGGAGCCAGTAAGTGACGACTCAAGCTTAGTTCAGAATTCTTTCCTTTATATTACCTTACCTAACTCAGATGATTCCAACTTCTTCAGAAGTCATTACAGATTCCCTCTATACTTCTTCATAGTTGTTTTTGTTATTTAAGAATGTTCACTTTGCACATTCTTCTTTAAACACAGAGTGCAAATTTAAAATAGGCAAAACTCATCATATTTCATAAAGTTTCTGATATAGAAGTTGTAGAGAAAACTAAGGTTTGGTGAATGTAATCAGTTTATTTCTTGCTGCTTCTGCATTTTAGATTTTGGTTCAGTCTGACATCAGTTTTGTCCTAGCTGGCCTCCCAATTCTATCTGATTTTGAAACATGTTTATTACATACAGGGACTTGGCAGAAAAATATTGAATCTGTTTTAAATCTTTGCAGTTTTTATAGACCAAATGTCTCAAAGAAGTTTGTTTAAAATTGTTTATGTAATTATGATTTTTCTCCTTACTATGCCCCCAAAGTCAAAAGAAGCATCCCTTTTCCAATTACTCATAATTAGCGCCAGAATTCACAATAACCCCAAATGCAACATGGCTGAGATTGAGTCAATCCCATCCCTCCTTATTTTAATTCCTTATCCTTCTTTCTGTGTACCCATTTCTATGAAGTTCATGACCACATGCATTTGACCAAAACAGAAAACTAAAAATTGCCCTGAATTCTGCTTCTTCCTAAACACCATATTGAATCACTCACCTGTACGTAAGTACTTGAAGAGTCTAAATCTATTCTCTCTCTCTCTCTCTCTCTCTCTCTCTCTCTCTCTCTCTCTCTCTCTCTCTCTCTCTCCTCCCCCTGACCCCCGCACCAGCCACTGTTACTGTCTTAATTCAGGTATGCATTACCTTTCAACTGTATTTTGACACCAGCTACGTGGCCTCCCTGTCTCTAACACTCATGTACATCTCCCATTGCACCCCCAATACATTCTCCATTCAATAACCAAGAAAATTTTTCAAAAAATAAAAAAGTAGTCAGATCATGCAATTCTGTTTAAGTTTCTTGAATTGTTCTCCATTTTCCACAGGATCAAGGTCCAAGTTCCATAGCACAGAAACTTCCTCATAACTTTCCCCTGCAACGGATTTAGACTCAACATTTGTTGTTAGTCCACTTTCATTTTATTTTATTTTATTTTTATTTTTATTTTTATTTTGTTGTTGTTGAGATGGACTCTCGCTCTGTCACTAGGCTGGAGTGCAGTGGCGTGATCTCGGCTGACTGCAACCTCCGCCTCCCAGGTTCAAGTGATTCTCCTGCCTCAGCCTCCTGAATGTCTGGGATTACAGGCATGCACCACCACATGCAGCTAATTTTTGTATTTTTAGTAAAGACAGGGTGTCACCGTGTTGGCTAGCATGGTCTCGAGATCTTGACCTCATGATTCGCCCGCCTTGGCCTCCCAAAGTGCTGGGAGTACAGGCATGAGCCACCGCACCCGGCCGTTAGTCCACTACTCTTAATCCACTAATGAAAGGGAAATTTCTGACCAAAGACCACAGGTAACCCCTTTAATTTTTTAGGATCTAAAATAATCATCTGACTCCTTTAATAGGCAAAATATTTTAAATGAGTATGTCAATAAAACGTTTTGCCAACTAGGTTGGCCGTTTTGGCATTGCTATAAAATAATACCTAAGGCTGGGTAATTTGTTTGACAGGTTTATTTGGCTCGTGGTTCTGAAGGCTGTACAAGCATGGCACCAGCATCTGTTCAGCTTCTGGTGAGGCTTCAGGAAGTTTTTAGGCAAGACAGAAGGGAAGGGGAGCAGGTGAGTCACATGGCAAGAAAGAACAAGAGAAAGAGGAGATGTCAAGCTCCTTTAAACAACCAGCTCTCACATGAACTAGCAGAGCAAGAAGATACTCATTACCATGGGGAGGGCACCAAGTCATTCATGAGAAACCAACCCCTTTGATCCAAACACCTCCACTTGTTTCCACCTTCAACACTGGGTATCACATTTCAACATGCAACTGGGAGAGGACAAATATCCATACCATATCACCAACTAGGCCCCTTTTACTTTCTATTAAATATAGCCTTATGTAAGATTCAAGTTTTATATTACTATGTTCTTAGTCTATTTATATAGCAATCTCTTTTTTTAAATCATTTCAAAAGTCAAAAATTGAAGCTATCACCCCCTCTTTCATTATCTTAAATGAGAAACAAATAGATATTCTTCTTCTAATTGACCTCCAAAATATCTTGAATTAATGTTCTTTACTCCATGTAGTATCCCAGTTCTCTTAAGCAAGTATATGACCCCAGAACTAAGATGTGAAAAAGAAATTTCTCTGAGGCTTTCTCAGGGTGGTGCCACCTCTTGGGACTATTTTATCTTGATAAGAAAAACATTAAATTTGCACTTGAGAATTACAAGATGAACTCTACTAAAGTGCTCCCCAAATTGTGGGCATCTGGAAACTTCTACAGGAAATTGACAGAGTATTTGATGTCTGTTGAATCCACAAAAAATGGAGTTTTGTACTTAAGTTTTTCAGTAACTCATTTATATTACAAAAGTGTTCATCCAAGGCAGAAGAGATATATAGACATAAAACTTTTTTGAAAACAAAGTGTATTACTCTATTTTCACACTGCTGATAGATACATACCTGAGACTAGGCAATTAAAAAAAAAAAAGAAGTAATGGACTTACAGTTTCACATGGCTGGGAACACCTCACAATTATGGCAGAAGGCAAGGAGGAGCAAGTCACATCTTATGTGGATGATAGAAGGCAAAGAGAGAGCTTGTGCAAGGAAACTCCCATTTTTAAAACCATCAGATCTCATGAGACTTATTCACTATCACAAGAATGCATGGGAAAGGCTTATCCCCATGATTCAATTACCTCCCACTGGGTCCCTCCCATGACACATGGGATTGTGAGAGTTATAATTCAAGATGAGATTTGGGTGGGGACACAGCCAAACCATATCATTCCTCCCCTAGCCTCTCCCAAATCTCATGTCCTCACATTTCAAAACCAATCATGCCTTCCAAACAGTCCCCCAAAGTCTTAACTCATTTCAGCATTAACTCAAAAGCCCACAGTCCAAAGTCTCATCAAAGACAAGGCACGTCCCTTCCTCCTATAAGCCTGTAAAACCAAAAGCAAATTATTACAGGCTTTTGGGGGTACAGGCTTTGGGTAAATACAGCTGTTCCAAATGGGAAAAACTGTTCAAAACAAAGGAACTACAGCCCCATGCAAGTCCTAAATCCAGCAGGGTGTCAAATCTTAAAGCTTTAAAATGATCTCCTTTGACTCCATGTTTCACACCCAGGTCATGCTAATGCAAGAGGTTGGTTCCCATGAACTTGGGCAGCTTTGACCCCGTAGCTTTGCAGGGTACAGCGTCCCTCCTGGCTGCTTTCACATGCTGGTGTTGAGTGTCTGTGGCTTTTCCAGGCACACAGTACAAGCTGTCAGTGGATCTACCATTCTGTGGTCTGGAGGACAGTCACCCTCTTCTCACAGCTCCACTAGGTGGTGCCCCAGCAAGGACTCTGCGTGGGGGCTTTGACCCCACATTTCCCTTCTACACTGCCCTACCAGAGGTTATCCATGAGAACCCCACCCCTGCAGCAAACTTCTGCCTGAACATACAGGCATTTTCATACATCCTCTGAAATCTAGGTGGACATTTCCAAACCTCAATTCTTGACTTCTGTGCACTCATGGGCTCAACACCATGTGGAAGATGCCAAGGCTTGGGGCTTCCATCCTCTGAAGCAACAGCCCAAGCTGTACCTTGGCCCCTTTTAGCCATGGCTAGAGCAGCTGAAACGCAGGGCACCAAGTCCCTAGGCTGCACGCAGCACAGGGACCCTGCGCCCAGCCCATGAAACCATTTTTCCTTTCTAGGCCTCCAGGCCTGTGATGGGAGGGGCTGCCATGAAGACCTCTGACATGCCCTGAAGACATTTTCCCCATTGTCTTGGGTATTAACATTCAGCTCCTCATTATTTATGCAAATTTCCATAGCTGGCTTGAATTTCTCCTCAGAAAATGGGATTTTCTTTTCTATCACATTGTCAGGCTGCAAGCTTTTGAAACTGTTGTGCTCTGCTTCCCTTATAAAACTGAATGCTTTTAACAGCACTCAAGTCACCTCTTGAATGTTTTGCTGCTTAGAGATTTCTTCCCCCAGGTACCCTAAATCATCTCTCTCAAGTTCAAAGTTCCACAAATCTCTAGGGCAGGGGCAAAATGCCACCAGTCTCTTTGCTAAAACATAAAAAGAGTCACCTTTGCTACAGTTCCCAACAAGTTTCTTATCTCCATCTGAGACCACCTAAGCACGGACCTTATTGTTCATATCACTATCAGTATTTTTCTCAAAGCCATTCACCAAATCTCTAGGAAGTTCCAAACTTTCCCACATTTTCCTGTCTTAGTCTGAGCCCTACAAACTGTTTCAACTGCTGCCTGTTACCCAGTTCCAAAGTCACTTCCACATTTTCAGGTATCTTTTCAGTAACACTCCACTGTACTGGTACTAATTTACTGTATTAGTCTGTTTTCATATTCCTGATAAAGACATACCCAAGACAGGACAATTTCCAAAAAAAAAAAAAAAAAGAAGTTTAATGAACTTAGAGCTCCACATGGCTAGGGAGGCTCACAATCATGGTGGAAGGCAAGGAGGAGCAAGTCATATCTTAAGTGGATGATGGCAGGCAAAGAGACAGAGAGTGCTTGTGCAGGGAAACTCCCATTTTTTTAAAACCATCGGATCTCATGAGACTTACTTACTATCACAAGAACAGCATGGGAAAGACCTGCTGCCATTATTCAATTACCCTCTGGGTCCATCCCATAACATGTGGGAATTGTGGGAGTTACAATTCAAGATGAGATTTAAGTGGTGACACAGCCAAACCATATCACAAAGACCTGGACTTTTACCATAGATCATTTGAGAAGCTCAGTTCTAGCATATTTTTTTTAACTCTGTCAACATACCAAACAGCTGGAGTCTGGCTTTGTGTCTATTCAATTACCATTAGCATTTGTTTCAATCTACTGGTAAAATTCTCCAGTGTGATCTCTCCCATAAGTGAGTGGTATCCCATATGGCCCAGAGTTGACCACAGACACAGTTCGAGGTGCTTTCAGCTACTAGAATCCAGTCTTCTTACGTGCTTTGAGTTATTAGAATCTAGTCCTGGTTTCCACAAATAACCCCCTTTGGAATGGGTGTTAAGTGTTGTTCAGGTTGTCCCCCCAGCTACAGAAGGGCTTTCCAAACACATGATAAATTATATCAGTTTCCACCAAGAGGAATGGTGTTACATTCCAAGTGCAAGGTTCTAGCAAAAGGAACAATTTGGTAAAATGAAGTTGTAACTCTAGCCCTGAAAAGCAATAGTCATCATCAGAAATAATAGGACTAGGGGAACTATTCTTTAAAAGATATTAAAAAAAATCAGTGAAAGGTATTTTAAATCTAAATGACTGCTGAGTCTTAGAGTTCTCACTTACTCAACTACCTATTTCATACTTCGGGGGTTCTTGGGTGTGTTGTCTCTACTTCTCCCATTCTGGCCTTGTTCTTAAGTGGTTGAACCTCTCAGCTGGATTTAAAGGAATTCTTATTGTTATTAAATACTTCTAGTATTTCTTAAAGTTATGAATTCCTGAGCTGCTTTAATTAATAATGTCACATCAAATTGTTGCCCCAGATTTTCTTAACAAGAATGTAGATGAAAATTTAGTTTTATGCTATTTTTTAAATTCATAGTTCTTTTCAAATTCAATAAATAAAACAAATTCCATCAGTTAGTGGTTTAACAAATCAAAGTAATTCTAGAATGTCTAACGTGCATTTTATGGGATGACATCATGTCACGCATTTGTTATGACTAAATACACTGAGAGATCTGGTCCATTTATTGGCTAAAAGTCACCTGAGTCTCATCTGTCTTTCTATTATGTGAATCCTCTTTCACGGAAGATTATAATAGGAAAAATAGTACCATTAATTCAATTCTAAGCAAAAGTCCATGTATTTACACCAGTTGAACCAGCGTAGGTCCCATGCTCACAACTAAACCAGAGAGACAAAATATGGTGGTTAGTTTAACAACAGCTTCACCAAACGTCATAGTTTTCCAAACCCATATTGAGAAAAAGGAAGTAGCAACTAAATGCCAGGAAGGCAATCAAATACTGTCTGCTACCCAAACATTTCCTAAATACAGACCATAAGCATCTTGAGAGTAGGTACCTGTCTTACTCACTATCATATTTTCAGATCATGATGCAGAGCATGTAACACTGCAGGCGTGTCATAATGCTTTACATTATGTAAGTATGTAAGTGTGTATGGATGAGTAGATGGATAAGGAAATGATGGGGTAAATCATTTCCATGTCTGATCAAAATGCTTTTCAGCAACCTGAGAATTAAAAGGAAGACTTGATAAATTATGTTTTGTTTTCACAATTAAGTGTCATGAAATGCTAATAAATAGCTAGTAAAAAATAATCAAAATAATTCATTTTCCACAAGTAAATTTAGGCATAACTAAAGTTATACTTATATAAGCTCAATGGCTTATATAGGTTAACACTATCTGAGGTCAGAGTGCATGATCCCATTTACACCTTACCTCATTGACAGATTATCAGCCAAATTGATTATCAGTCAAATGCTTGACTAAACAAGAGACATGAACCATACCTTAAAAAATGTTGCGGTGCATTAAGCAGTTTCCTACGTAAGTACTATCAACAGAAAATATCCTGCCTTTGTGAAAATGTACGGATCCTATCTGAGGAAGATTAATGCCGTATTCTGGTTGGTTTCAACTGTCAAAGATTATGCAATATAGAAGTTGGCAATTTAGTTTTCACTAGAGAGCAAACTTCAGTTAGATAATCAGGTAATTGACAAAATAGACCATAAGCATCTTGAGAGTAGGTACCTGTCTTACTCACTATCATATTTTCAGATCATGATGCAGAGCGTGTGACACTGCAGGCGTGTCATAATACGTGTCTTTGGGCCCCATTCGAGACCCCAATTGTCCTCCCATAATTTTAGAACATTGGATAACCCCTTTGTCATATGACGCTATTTTCTACTTAAGTTCTCATTAAAACTGAGATGCTTGTGAACAGTGTGCTAACCTTCACAGCCACAGCATTACATAAGCAGATAACTGGTTTAGAAACACGATGTCAAGCTATTAGTTTTAATATATTAGTTAAGATTTTGGGACCTTGCCTGGATAGCAACAGCTGTAGAATTTAACCCAATGTAAAATGGACATAGAAAACGTTCCTTCTAATCTCACTTTATTAGACATAAGCTGATTACAAGGACATTTGCTTTCTAGAGAAACCATACACATTAAAAAGTATAACATTTCCATATATTAAAATATTTTCTCTTTACCTTTATCCTTGATATACCATTGAAACAGAAGACTTAAGATTAGGATGAACAAAGTATACGGTTAGTTCCGAGCTCTAATATTAAGAGTAGGTTTGGCCGGGCGCGGTGGCTCAAGCCTGTAATCCCAGCACTTTGGGAGGCCGAGGCGGGTGGATCACGAGGTCAGGAGATCGAGACCATCTTGGCTAACACGGTGAAACCCCGTCTCTACTAAAAATACAAAAAATTAGCCGGGCGTGGTGGCGGCGCCTGTAGTCCCAGCTACTCGGAGGCTGAGGCGGGAGAATGGCATGAACCCGGGAGGCGGAGCTTGCAGTGAGCCGAGATCGCGCCACTGCACTCCAGCCTGGGCGACACAGTCAGACTCCGTCTCAAAAAAAAAAAAAAAAAAAAAAAAAAAAAGAGTAGGTTTAAGATCTAGTTCCCACCTGAGGCACTGGTTTGGAAAGTTTCTCGGTGTACAGCAAATGGAATAAACACCGTGATATGAATGTGGGAATTTCACATCCATTTTTAACTATTTTGACTCTCTCATAGGTTCAGAATGTGGGTTTATTTCACATAATCAACATTTGTAGAAACCGTGTGACCCTGAGAGCCTTAAGGTAGACAAAGAGGTTACAGAGGAGATTTACAACACCCCAAAGATCCTCATTAGGTGAGAAAACTCTTCTTAGGCCTCACCGCAATAGAGTTTAAATAGGGGCAAAATAATTTATAACAGCCCTGAAATTATTCTATCTTTCTCCTTGAGAAACCATTTGCATTTAAGATTCATCTTCATGAATCAACAAACAAAATGCTATTATCTCTGAACAGTTTACGTTTTGTCAACTTAATTTATACCTTTAGGCTTGATTCAAGCCCCCCCCATAAGAAAGAGAAAACAGTGTAGAGTTCTGTCTGGGATGGAAGCAAGGGAAATTCCTACACTTTTGCTTTGACCTGCAGGGGCGGGACAGTGTTAGCTGAGAATAGGAAGGTCGAGGTCAGAAGCCCCGCTAGCTTCCGGGCATCAAAGTCCTTTTGTCCTCACTCCGCTTCTTCCTAAAACTCAGTGCTAGTGCTCTGGACTCTGAAGCTCAAACAATGGCCAAGATTGCCCTTCATTTTTTTACCCTGTAGTTTGACACCTCTTCCTAGTTTTTTTTATTTTGTGTTTAATTATTATGGATACATAATTGTCCACATTAAGTATCATCCTGAACTGGGAAAAACTGAAAACCTTTCCGCTAAGATCTGGAATAAGACAAGGATGCCCACTTTCACCTTCGTTCTTTTACCTAACTTTGTCTCTGGCGTTCACTTCACTGTCTTCCCCTTTACTCTTTATTGGTGGAAATCAAACAGCCCATTCCAGAGGGCAAAGGGCAAATGACTTTTATTGCCTGTTAACTACCAACGCCTTGAAGTTCATCATCAGCACGACTGGAACTCTACTTCATCCAGTTTGTAGGAGGCAGACCAAGGAACGAAACCAAAACCTTATGATTACATGATATTTATTCATGTGATTCGTTTATTCAAATTTATTATTAGCATATGATATGCTTCGGAAAATTAAATCTCTTTTGGTATTGTACTGGTGTTATTTCTATTCCTAAGAAATAAATACATAACTGTCTTATATGTCACTTTGTAAATACATTCTATACATGAAAATGTTAAACTAGTAATATGTTTTATAAGATTTTTGGCTGGGCACAGTGGCTCACACCTGTCGTCCCAGCATTTTGGGAGGACGAGGCAGGTGGATCACGAGGTCAGGAGATTGAGACCATCCTGGCTAACACGGTGAAACCCTGTCTCTACTACAAATACAAAAAAATTGGCCGGGCGCGGTGGCGGGCACCCGTAGTCCCAGCTACTTGGGAGGCTGAGGCAGGAGAATGGCGGGAACCCGGGAAGCAGAGCTTGCAGTGAGCCGAGATCGTGCCTCTGCACTCCAGCCTGGGAGATAGAGCGAGACTCCGTCTCAAAATAAATAAATAAATAAACAAACAAACAAATAAAATAAATAAATAAATAAACAAAATTCTATATTTAGCAAATAAACTAAACATTGAAATCTATAATACCTATATATAGCAAACAACATACTGTCCTAACATAGAGTGCTAACCTCTAACTTTATCCTTCTTAATGTTTAGGGGAAAAAATCTTGAATATGAGCTGTAAAATGCTAAACAGAATGCTTTAACGGTGATAAAATATTTAAAATCATTCATTTCAGTTGATTTGAAATGTCATGGAAAAGTTTGCCATAACTACTTAATCTGAGCCTGAGGAATAGTAAAGTCAATCATCCTTATTAAAACAGTTTATTATTAATCTCTCTGTGTGTGAATGCATACATATATATGAATAACCCAAGAAAAATTGATAAAATAATTTTGACAAAATATGTAACCCCTATGCCTCTTCCCTATACAGTATAACAGAATAAAGGTGATTATACTAAATCCATTGCTTTTGATCAAAGAATAAAACTGGTTTTGTTGTTGTTGTTGTTGTTGTTTTTGAGATGGAGTTTCACTCTTGTTGCCCAGGCTGGAGTGCAACGCACAATCTCGCCTCACTGCAACCTCCGCCTCCTGGGTTCAAGAGATTCTCCTGCCTCAGCTTACTGAGTAGTTGGGATTACAGGCATGTGCTACCATACCTGGTTAATTTTGTATTTTTACTAGAGACGGGGTTTCTCCATGTTGGTCAGGCTGGTCTCGAACTCCTGACCTCAGGTGATCCACCCGCCTCAGCCTCCGAAAGTGCTGGGATTACAGGCATGAGCCACCACGCCCGACCTAAAATTGGCTTTTTAAATTAATATAAACATCTTGAAATTCTACAGTGATCTGTTGCTTGTCTGAATTTTAATTTAAAAAAATGAATAGCATAATTGAAATAAAGAATCAGCATTAATCTTTAAATCAAAAGGATTTACAATGAGATTATAATTAATTACATGCCACAACTATCTCATTGAATAGGGTAGTGACCTCAGTTACTTTGTTTAATCACTGAAACAATTCAATTCCCAAATAAGAATTTGGATCAATTCCAATTATATCCAATTAAGATTATCAATTCACTAAGAACAGGGACAATAACCCTCAAAAATAAACTCTTTAAAACTTTTCTTTTTGATTAATGTGTCTGCACCACTTTTTATTACTACTTAGGTCCTTGAGGAAAATGATCTTGGCAGGAGGGCCCTGCTAGCCCCAGGATGTCTATGGGTGAACATTTCCATAAATTGTTTTCTGGTTTTTGCTGAACACATCAGTTGTCACCTATTAGCCCCATTTGCAGCAGACCAAAGTCAAAGAATGTTATTCTTCTTATCTTGAATACATCCTGGAAAGCCACAGATTAACAGATTTTTCTCTTAGGAGCTACAAAAATAACTCTACAATTTTTATGCATTTCTAACTTACACAACTTTTATTTCTCAAGTTTCACAACAATATGATGAGTATGCTAGACCACAGCTACACTGCCAAGAGATTGTAATTCATTTCCTTCGATATGTACAGGACAGTTACATAGAGATGATTCAGAAACTGAAAATAAGAACAAATCATTTCTGGCTTCTTATAGATGAAAATGTATTTTACTAATGCAAACTTCTACTTACCATGGAGTGTCCTCTAAACTATGAGAAAATATTTTATTTTTTTCAAACATACCTTTTTGTTTTCCATATGAAATAACTGGTGCTTTCTTAGTATTCTAATTGGTGCAAAATGCTGAGCTAATTATGAAAGTTCTCAAGCAACTCCTTTCAATGAACTTCAGAGGAAAACTAAAATAAGCCTTCTTTAAACAAGACTGGGGTTTAAAAAGCCAGGTAATTTTTTTATACTTGCCGATACATGTTCTGTATCTTTGACACTGCATATGTTTTTTGTAAAGCATAATTAATATCCTCAATTAGTTGGAAAGTGAGTATTTCTTGAGTTATCTGCGCACAGCGCTCTCACAATGCACTGACATTCAGATTCTGCCCAGCTTTCCGCCAAAATCTTCTCTTTAACTTAGCTTCAGTCTTGCAATGGACCATCATACAGCTGAAGAACTATTGGCACGCTGATGCTGTGCGTAATTAATGACAAGCGTTGATAAGTTACCAACATATCTAATCAGCATAACAATGTAATATAAATAAGATGTGTCATTCAGATTTATTGCCAAGCTCTGGAAATTTACATTCAAATATAGATAAAAGCATTCTATATATAACCCAAACAGAAAAATCTTATGTGTTTTATATGTTGAAATTCTGTCACTCAGCTGATGTACGATACACCATTACTGTCTGAATTAATTACAGAAACAATCAATGATAGTAAAAGCTGACAAACTGGTCAAAAATATTAAGAAATTTCCAAAGGTTAAATAGAAAATATATTGACAGTTTAATTAATATTAGGAGAGAGTACAAGAACTAGATAACTTTAGGAAGACCACATTACTTTGGAGACAAGAGATGAGTATTAAAATGTAAATAATAATACAAGGTTTATTAACAGAGATTAGAATAAAGCTGTATCAGTCTAAGTTTGATTACAAAGAGAGAATCACTATAAGAATTATGAAAACAAGGAATGTAATATGGAATTGAGGCTTACATTATTGTGACAGGAGATGGGATGAGTAAAGGTCTCGAAAGATAAAGCCAGGAAATCAGGAAACGGTTAACTATTGACCTCAACGTGAAGTACTGGAGGATGACGCATCTACAGCTTGTAGGGAGGGTGGAACAACCACAGTTACGAGTGAGAGCTCATGAAGCGGTCTGCAAAGCTACCATGTCTGACCACCATGATTTCTTAAGAACATGGCTTCCGGCCGGGCGCGGTGGCTCAAGCCTGTAATCCCAGCACTTTGGGAGGCCGAGACGGGCGGATCACGAGGTCAGGAGATCGAGACCATCCTGGCTAACATGGTGAAACCCCGTCTCTACTAAAAAATACAAAAAACTAGCCGGGCGAGGTGGCGGGCGCCTGTAGTCCCAGCTACTCGGGAGGCTGAGGCAGGAGAATGGCGTGAACCCGGGAGGCGGAGCTTGCAGTGAGCTGAGATCCGGCCACTGCACTCCAGCCTGGGCGACAGAGCCAGACTCCGTCTCAAAAAAAAAAAAAAAAAAAAAAAAAAAAGAACATGGCTTCCATTTTCTAAATCCCATGTAAATTACTCTCAACAGGAAACTCTAACCAGAACCATACAGCCAAGGGGATTCTGAGAAGCATGGTGCTCAGCCTTAGGAGAAGGGCTGTTCTCCTAAGAAATGCTGCTGTTATGATACTAACCCACCAGTATCATAACTCTAATCAAGTAGAATTGTTTATTGCACTAGAAATTATGAAAGAAAAAATCGTTAAGAATTGTATTTAATTAGCAGTTACCTAATTCCATGGAAGCCTTAAAACTTTCATGAAAATTATTCTCCTGAGGAATTTTTGTAGTTTATGACGATAAATTAAAATCAGAATGTCAATTTTGCAACATCAACATTTCTTGAAGAAGAAAAAATCAGAAATCATGTATAACAACTTTCATAATAAATCATCTTCAAGCTACACATAATTAAGAATATGAGTATAAACAAAAGAAGAAAGTAAAAGTGTTTAAAAAAAAAATAGGTTTCCTGGCCGGGCGCGGTGGCTCAAGCCTGTAATCCCAGCACTTTGGGAGGCCGAGATGGGCGGATCACGAGGTCAGGAGATCGAGACCATCCTGGCTAACACGGTGAAACCCCGTCTCTACTAAAAAAATACAAAAAACTAGCCGGGCGAGGTGGCGGGCGCCTGTAGTCCCAGCTACTCGGGAGGCTGAGGCAGGAGAATGGTGTAAACCCGGGAGGCGGAGTTTGCAGTGAGCTGAGATCTGGCCACTGCACTCCAGCCTGGGCGACAGAGAGAGACTCCTTCTCAAAAAAAAAAAAAAAAAAAAAAAAAAAAAAAAAAATATATATATATATAGGTTTCCCAAATTACATTTTGTTCTCACTAATCGAACTTCAAAATAATAATTTCATAAAACCGCTTTAAGCAGATTTGCATCTATGGGCTCAAAAGTTAAATAAAAACTAATCTGGCCAGGCTCATTCCTGTAATCCCAGCACTTTGGCCACGGTTGGTGGATCAGGAGTTAGAGACCAGCCTGGCCAACATGGTGAAACCCCATCTCTACTAAATACACAAAAATTAACCAGTGCGTGTGGTGGTGCATGCATGTAATCCCAGCTACTTGGAAGGCTGAACCACTAGAATTGCTTGAACCCAGGAGGCAGAGGTTACAGTGAGCCCAGATGGGCAACAGAGTGAGACTCTGTCTTAAGAAAAAAATACAATTTAAATGATTGCTGTACAAAAATTGAGGACGATGGCTCTTTTACGATTTGCCTTAAGTTCGTTTTATAAAACATGTAACTAAAAGACATTTTCCTGAATTATATTCTGGTGGATATAAAAAGATTAACGACATTACTAAATATTCTAGATAAAGAGAACATGCATTTAGTATCTTAAACATGTGGCCAGAGTGACAATGAGTCATCTAGTAGTGGGGAGGTTGGAGAAATTATTATTCTGGATCTACAAGGTCAAACTTCTCAAATTTTACTCCCCAAAATTTGAATAACCATAAATTAAACAATGTTTAAATAAAACCTTAGATCTAGGCTAGTATTTCACAAGTTCATTATATTGTGGTGATATTTGGATTTGGCCTTGGCTTTGAGATAAAAGTAATATTGATCTTATTACTCCACAATTTGGCATTTGGTAAAAAATCACATTAGGGTACATCTCTAAAAATCACATCAGCAGAGTTTGAGTAGGATGTTTTCATACTTTACGTAAGTATAAATGCCCTCCTCTCTTCTTAAAACCAAATAATTATTCAAGGCCACCACATTCATACACTTTCTCTGTGAAGTGGGCCAGTGCTTCCTACTTTCAAAATTTTTCCTTTTGTTGTAATAATTTATGTATGTTTCTCATCTTTCCTACTAATCTGAAGGTGAGTCATAGCAAGAATATTTGGTTTTGTCTTTTTTCCACCACTAACAGGAGTCATGAACCAGTGACCTGCACAGCAAATTCAATCTGTAAATACATTTGATTTGGTTGATATGTGTTTGTGTGTCTGTGTCTGTGTGTGTATGTATGTTTCCCATGCAATTGTTTTTTAAGTATATTCACATAATTGTACAACTATCACCACAATCTAATTTTAGAAAAATTTCATCACCTCCCCTCAAAAAAACCCATATCCATTAACATTCCTTACTCCTCTCCCATAGTCCTAGGCAACCACTAATCTGCTTTCTGTGTCTATAGAGGTGACCACTTAATATAATGGAATCCCACCATATGAATTAATCTGTTACCAGCTTTTGTCACTTAGCATAATGTCCAAGGTCCACCCATGTTGTATCATAGATTAGTACTTTATTCCTTTATATTGCAAAATAATATTTCACTTACTCATAGACCACATTTGACTTACCATTTCCTCAGTTAATGGACATTTGTATTTTTTGGCTATAATAAAAAATGCTGCTATGAACATCTTTGTACAAATTCTTGTGTGGACATATGTTTTCATTTCTCTTAAGTATATACCTAACAGTGGACCAGCTGGGTTACAAGGTAAGACTGTGTTTAACTTTTTGAGAAAGTGCTAGACTGTTTTACAAAGTGACCTTATCATTTTACATTCCCAGGGGCAGTGTACAATTGTTACAATTTCTCAGAATCCTGGCCAATATTTATTATCTGAGTTATTTATTTTAGGTACCCTGGTGGTAATGAATGGTATGCCATTGTGGTTTTGATTTTCATCTCCCTAATGATTAATAATAGGCCTTATTATTAAGATGCTTATTAAGCATCTTAAGCATCTTTTCCTGTGTTTATTGAGTGTTTATCTTCTTTGGGAAAATGTCTAATTTTTAATTGGATTGTTTGTCCAATTTTTAATTGGATCATTTGTCTTCTGTTTTGTTTTGGTATTTGGTTGTTGGTTTTTGGTTGTTTGGTTTTTCTTTTTTTGAGATGGAGTCTTCCTTTGTTGCTCAGGCTGAGGTGCAGTGGTGTGATCTCCACTCACTGCAACCTCTACCTCCAAGGTTCAAGCGATTCTTGTGCCTCAGCCTCCTGAGTAACTGGGATTACAGGCATGCACCACCACACATGGCTAACTTTTGCATTTTTAGTAGAGACAGGTTTCACCATGTTGGCCAAGCTGGTCTCAAACTCCTGACCTTAATTAATCTGCCCCCTCGACCTCCCAAAGTGCTGGGATTACAAGTGTGAGCCACCTCGCCTGGCCAGATTCTTTGCCTTTTTACTATTGAGTTGCAGGGCCAGGAGTGGTAGCTTACACCTGTAACCCCAGCACTTTGGGAGGTCATGGCAAGAGGACTGCTTAAGGCCAAGAGTTGGAGACCATCCTGGGTAACATAGTGAGACCAGGTCTCCACAAAAAAAAGTTTTTGAATAGCCTGGCAAGTAGCATGCACCTGTAGTCCCAGACACTCAGGAGGCCAAGGCAAGAGGCTCACTTGCTTGAGCCCAGAAGTTTGAGGTTGCAGTGAGCTGGGATTGCACCACTGCACTCCAGCCTAGATGACAGAGCAAGACCCTGTCTCTACACAAAAAGAAATTGAGTTGTAAGCATGCATCATATATTCTGTATTCAGGTCTCTTATCAGCTATATGATTTACAAGTATATCTTCCCATTTTGCGGTTTGTCTTTTCACTTTCTTGATGGTATTGTTTACAACACTTCTTTAAAAATTTTCTATGAAGTCCAATGTATCTGTTTTCTTTTGTCATTTACGCTTCTGGTGTCATATGTAAGAATATGTATTGCCTAAAGATACAAGGCTTAATCTATGATCCATTTCAAGTCAATTTTTGTGTACAATGTGAGACAGGAAGTATTTTTGCATGTAAATACCCAGTTGTACCAGCACCATTTGTTGAAAGACTAGTATTTTCCACATTGAATTGTTTTGGCACCCTTGCCAAAAATCAATTGACCAAAATGTGTGGGTTTGTTTCTGCACTCTTAATTCTATTCCACTGATTTATGTCTATCCTATGCCAGGACCACCACTGTCTTGAGTACTGCCGCTTTGTAGTAAGTTTTGAAATCAGAAGTGGAAGTTCTTAAACTTTGCTATTCTTTTTCCAGATTATGGGGCCATTTTGAGTCTCCTCCATTTCCATCGTAATTTTAGGATTCACTTGTCAATTTTGCAAAGAAGTCAGCTAGAATTTTGATAAAGGATTGTATTGAATTTATAAAACAATTTACAGAATATTACCATCTTAAGAACATTAAGACATCTAATACATTAATATTTGATATTTCCCATTATTTAGTTATTTAATTTCTTTTAATTATGTGTTTCAGTTCTCAGAGTACAAGTCTTGTACTCCTTTTATTAAATGTATGCCTATTTTATTCTTTTTGATGTTATTATAAATAGAACCATTTTCTTAATTTTAACTTCAGATTATCCATTACAAATGCATATAAATACAACTGATTTTTGTACGTCGATCTAGCATTCTGCAACTTTGCTGAACTCATCTATTAGTCCTAGTAGTTTTACTTTTAGTGGCTTTCTTGGGAATTTTTGTATAAAAGTTGATGTCATCTGCAACTAGGGATAATTTTACTTCTTTCTTTCTAATCTGGCTACCTTTTATCTCTTTTCTTGCCTAACTGCCCTGGCTGGAACCACCAGCACAATATTGACTAAAATGGCATAGTATTTTAAAATCAAGAAATTTCACACACACACAAAAATAGCCTGAGTATATTATCTTGAAAAAACAGGAGATCTGGAAATTACTGGACTTAACATGAGCTGGGTAGTGGTTGCCCCATTTAGGTGGGACATGTGCTCTCTACCTGACCTATTCCCCACTATTCTCTATGGCATAATACTTGGCCAGCTTCACTAACGTGTTCACTAATTATGTAAACATTTGAGTTTACGAATTTTTCATTATAGAGATTAATAATAGTACCATATTCATATTAAACATTTTGCATGTATTTATTAATTGATGCATAGGATGACTGTCGCAAATGAATGAACAATTGGACAAATGAATTTTTACATTGGATCTTAAGAAGTCCTATTTCTCCTAACCTCCATCTCCTAAGCAACAGGATCCCACCGTAATTCCATATTTCACATTCTACCATCTATCTCTTATCAGATTCATAGATTAATGCCAGTCTGTTATGACGATTTTCATTAATATCTTCTTTTCTTGTATTTATTAGCAAACTTATTGAAACAATATCTCTGTTTTAATATATTTCCTTTTATATTCAAATTGAAACAGCAGAATGAAGTGGTTTGTGGCTGAAAGAACCTTCCTGGGAAAGAACACTAGAGTGCTCATCTATCAAAAAACAAACTCCAATGTCGGAGCCCCATCTCCCCCTAGACAAAGTAAAGAACAGATTAAAGGGGGAGAGGAAGGGTACAATCAGAACAGAGGTGGTGGAGGCTGGCAGATTTCCAGTAAAGTACAATGTTCAAAGTTGCTGCAATTACAGAATAGAATAGCACTTAATTTTAAAGCAATCACAAGCAGGAGTTTCCCCGCAAGCCCTCACCCTGATTTGCATTCATAAAAGTACATTTTTCTCTCTCCTGAGTAGGTGATGTATCAGGACTGGGTATCAATCTACTTTACCGCAACAAAGAGGACTCTTTTTATATATTCAGGTTTCTGGGACCAGAATCAAGATTCTAGAGAAAGGGGAAAATCTCTACGGTTTTAAGAGCTGTTTGTTTATATGCTAACTCATTACCTGCTGAAATTCATTTTAAACACCTTCATGTAGCTATGGGTTAGGTAAAATTTGCACAGAAATGTTACAAGCGGCCCCACAACCCCAGCCTGAGGAAATGGTGAGTCAAGACTTAAGCACTCTCAACACACACAAAAAAAACATTTGTTCTTGGGGGGAATGAGTGAAGTCACCTGGCTAAGAGGGTGAAATGGTGAGAAGCACAAGTAGAACTCGCTGCACGGAAAGGGCTGAGGCAAGGCAGGCCAAGGTACACACTGTGAAAACTTTACCTGCTAGTACAGTCAGCATGTTACCCTAAACAAGAAAAGAAAATCACCAAAGTGTGAAACTTAATTTATGAGCAGAAAAAGACCAAGGCTTGGGCAATTAAAGCAATCCAGGCTCCCTTTCTTTGTTAATTTGTTTAATGTATTTTTAAGGTAATTTTCTTTTCTTTTGAAAAAAGAAATATTTTTTGCCACCTAACCTAAGCAACTGGAATTGCCATTGCCCAGTTTATCTGTATTGTTTTGCTAGGAGGTGAAAAAACAAAAGTAGAAACAGACTTCTAATAGGAAGTCCATTCGCGGGTGGGGAGGAGCTGGGGAATACCCCAACCACAAAGACAGCCTGAGTGAATCTAGGGGACCAGGCTCTTGACTCTCTCAGGGCAAATCCTGCTCTACCTCTTCTCCCTGTATGGTCACTGCCTCCTGTAGACTGAGAAGGGGGTATGTAAGGAAAGCATCTCAAAGAAACCCAGTGGAGTAGGTCTCAGCGCTGGCTTTCCCAGGCTTTCCGACTTTTGGCCTGAGTGGTGGTTTCCAGGCCAAGTCCCAGATCTCGCCTGTAGCCACGTTCCTCTGGGAGATGGGAAGATACCATTCCTTTCCTTAACATCTGGTCCTCCACAGCTACGGCTGGTGAGAGAGGAACAAGCTGGAAGAAATGGGGTGAAAACTGGGACTGCACAATAAGGAAGGCAGAAAGGGAGGACCTACTGGCCAGCCCTCCCAATCCAACTGAAAAGAGCGGGGAATCCTGTCAGGACTGCCTAGAGTCTAAGGACAACTTTTTGTGGCACAAGCCTTAACTCTCTTCTGCTGGCTGGGACTCACAACCTTATGCACTAGTCCCTGCCCTGGATTCCAATATTATTTTAAGGATATAGGTGGTTATTTAATACTCATAGCAACTATCACTTGTGGTTGCTCAGAACCTATGCCCCCCCCCAAAAAATCTTTTCTTTGTCTTATCAGTTTGGATTAAACAGAAATGGTACCATCAGACTGTGCCCCAAAGAGGTGCACGCAGCCTCCTAATCAGGATTGGGGATCTCATCCTCACCCACTAAGTCCACTTTCAGTCATGGGGCCCCCTCCCTGTCTTGTTCCCCAATAGAGAAGCCTTATATTATCAAAGGAAATAATCTGAGGTTTTTAGTTGATGTTATTCTAAGTCTAAATACAAGAGAAATATTCTGTATCTAAATCACTGAGCTATTTGGAGGGGAAATAGTTTTATGTTGCCTGGCATTGATGAAGATTTTTCCTTAATCTTCCTGCAATTATTGGGTCAGGCTGTGCTGTTTTCCTTCTACCAGTTTTCAACAAACAGGCAAAAACAGTTCTGTGGTTTGAATGGCAAAGCCACTAAGATCTCCTCATAAACACTTCAGGGGAAGAAAGGAGGAGATCCTCCATCCCTCGATCAACAGAAAGAAGGAAGAGTTCTCTAGTGCACCAAGAAGGTTCGCATGGTCCCCCTGCAGCTCTGAGGTAGGTTCAGAGCACTGCTGGTTCCCAGTTTGGCAGATGGTGTGTCTGGAAGGGGAGGAGGAGAGGACAACCTAAGATCTAAGGGATGCCCCTTCTAAAAAAGTACAAAAACTTAGCCGGGCGTGGTGGCGGCGCCTGTAGTCCCAGCTGCTCATGAGGCTGAGGCAGGAGAATGGCGGGAACCCGGGAGGCGGAGCTTACAGGGAGAGGAGATCGCGCCACTCACTCCAGCCTGGGCGACAGAGTGAGACTCCGTCAAAAAAAAAAAAAAAAAAGAAGAAAGAAAGAAAGAAAGAAAGAAAGAAAGAAAGAAAGAAAGAAAGAAAGAAAGAAAGAAAGAAAGAAAGAAAGAAAGAAAGAAAGAAAGAAAGAAAGAAAGAAAGAAAGAAAGAAAGAAAGAAAGAAAGAAGGAAGGAAGGAAGGAAGGAAGGAAGGAAGGAAGGAAGGAAGGAAGGAAGGAAGGAAGGAAGGAAGGAAGGAAGGAAGGAAGGAAGGAAGGAAGGAAGGAAGGAAGGAAGGAAGGAAGGAAGGAGAATGTGTGTGGTGTTTTCTGAATTAAGGAAACTATGATTTTTGCTATTACTGTAAAAGAAAATGGGAGTAGGGAAGGCATACAAGAATAAGAAATCCTGGAAAAAAATATCTCACTTGATCGTCACCAAGGAATATATAAGTTAAAGGGAAGAATGACAACTGTATTGAGGTGATTGTCAAAACCAGTAACTCATCAAGTCAACTACAAGATTCAGTAGTCTTCGGAGGCTTCACTTGCCAGTCCATGGAACTATTATCATGTATGATATTACAATCTGGCATGAATGTACTTATTATATACCTCCATGAAATGTTATCAAAATACCTCCTAGTTCGTTATATTCCCTCATTCTTTCTTTCTTATTTGGTGGTGGCAAGTGAGAGGGATTTATTACCATGCAACTATCCCTAGGCCCAAAACGTTTGAGACCCACAGCAACCAAATGTATAGTCCTCCCCAAAAATCCCAACCTGCTGGAACAGGAAGCAAGAAGTGTCACAATAATTAAAAAGATAGCAATGGGAATATTATAAAGCATAGGCACCAAATAGAATGCATAGTTATACTGTAAAGGTAAAAAGGAACAAATTTTGATTTATTGAGCTGTAATTCCATTGAGGGTTTCTGGTGACTCCAGCTTCGCACTTGTGGTTATAGTATTCCCAGAACACCTCAATGGAGTGATTGCCTGAAATGCACAGCTGCCTCTTATTTATTTTATTAACTTCACATAAAAACCATGGGAGCACAGCTTTTACGGTATTTCACTATGATTGGTCTTGTCTTTTCAAGTTTGGGATGGAAGGGGAAGAAAACATAAAATGCAATGAGAGCATCATCTAAAAACTAAAACTGTCAAAGGAAGGATAAGTAGAAAGACTTTTTGCTTGGGGTTATGATTTAGCAATGAAATTTTCTTAGACTAATATATGATAATTGATTATATTTCAAAACAGATCAAAATCCAGATTTTATACCGCGAAGGACAGTTGTGCACCATGCAAACACCTAATCTAAAAGACTGGGAAATTGCTGAATTTCGTGGTTATAGCCTTTCCATTAATAAGGAGTAAGGTAATTTAATTTGTTATAGAATATATTATGATCCATTCTTAATTTTGTTCAAGTGTCCAGATTACATCTAAAAAGATTCTTTGAAGTTATCATCATTATTCAAAACATCATGGCAAAGACTATTGTCTTTAAAGTATGAATAGGCTATTAGAGTCTTATTTCACATTCTAGTGCTATAATAGCACTAGAATGGAAAAAGCAGTCCACCGAGAAGAAAAAATTAAGTTGAAAGTATATACCTGTTTTCTGAACTAGTGATACTTTTTTATGGTTTTGGCATAAATATGAATCTTTTAATTGATATTAGAGGCTGAGAAGGATGGGTGGGTGGAAGAGGGGGATAAAGAGAGGTAAGTTAACTGCTAAGAACACACAGTTAGATAAAAGGTGTAAGTCCTATTGTTCACCAGCAGAGCAGAGGGACTTTAGTTAACAATGTATTGTATATTTCAAAGTAGCTAGAAGAGAGGATTTGAACTGTACACAGCATATAGAAATGATAAATACTCAAAGTGGTCAAATATTCTGACTTCATCATTACACATTGTATGCATGTTACAAAATATCACATGTACCCCATAAATATGTACAGTATTATGTATCAATAAAAAATGAATTCCTAAAAAACTCTCTTGCATGAGTGTTTTAACCATTCAGTAAGATCACAAAATAGTAAGCACAAATAAACCATGATATAATGTTAATGCCAAAGCATTCTCTTACTCAACTGAACAAGGGTATGATCAGAAATTCCTCAGGAAGTCCAACATATGGAGTTTATAGCTCTTCAATTATGTCAACATTTATTAGTTAAATAGAAATCACAAATCTTCTTTAAGGAAGTGAGCCCAGATGCCTGCAATTAATATTTCTCAGCCCTGCAGAAGATATCATAACTTAATTCCCAATGTCTTTACTTTCAGGGGCTAAAAACTCACAAATTATGTCATTAGAAACAGCAATGGCTAACCAGAGGTTTGTTGTAATGTATTTTCGTTAGCTGCAGCTAATTGGAGCCAAATGAGGAGAACAATGTGTAAGGGCACTCAGAGAAATCCTAGGTCTTTAGGAACTGAAATGAATGAGGGCAATCAGCAGTGTATGCAGAATACACTGCATTCAGTTACTATAAATAGGATGGTAGTCAGCTGCGAAGTGCCACAGATCACGATGAGTTTTGGGGAACAGCAGATGTCTTATAACATTGTGTAAATACAAACAACACGCCAGACTGAACCAGGTCAAATAATGGGGAAGCAGGGAACAAGGACCTCAAATAGGGGCCTTCGTAAATTGTTCTGGTGCAGTTTGACTGAGCATGGTCTGATCTAGAGTGTCCATTTGTGTGTGTGTTGAGTATTAGGAGACGGGATGCCCGGAACTCCCTTTTCCATGACTAAAAATGTAGCTGAACAAGATAAAGGTACTACCGTACTTCAACCATGGCAGCAATTATTTTCACCCATACACCCGTATAATAAGCATAAGAATCGTTTTCACCTTGTACGTGATTTTTTACAATAAATTTCTATCTAAAATATAACAACTGCTGGCCAGGCATAGTGGCTCATGCCTGTAATTCCAGCACTTTGGGAGGCCAAGGTGGGCAGATCACTTGAGTTTAGTAGCTCAAGACCAGCCTGGTCAACATGGTGAAACCCCGTCTCTACTAAAAATACAAAAATTAGCCAGGTGTGGTGGCACGTGCCTGTAATCCCAGCCTACACAGGAGGATGAGGCACTAGAATTGCCTGAACCAGGAAGGTGGAGGTTGCAGTGAGCTAAGTTCACACCACTGCACTCCAGCCTGGGCCACAGAGAGAGACTCTGTCTCAAAAATAAATAAATAAGTAAAAATAAATAAAATATAACAACTGCTGAGAAGAATGTCTTGGTATATTGGCATTCCGTTCTTAAGGGGTAAAGTCTGCAGCTTGATTTTGTTAGCGTGGTATCTTCAGGATGACACTGTTTGAATAATGGACATTTTTTGATGAGTTCTTCGTTGAAACTGAAATAACATAAAACTCATGATCTGAAGCTATTTTGAGTACAGCATGTCTAAGTTTCTTACGCTTATATTAGAATAATAACTTTTTCTTCGACTTTAAATATTCTGATTTAAAGATGCCAGCCCTATTGTCATTAAGCCTGTATGTGTGAGGCATGCTTGTTTTCCAACAGCCACTGAAATAAAACAATGGAATTTCAAACAAGTTTCTACTGTAGCCGTAAATGTCATTGTATAGTGAGAATCCTGGATTCACTACCAACTCTGTGACTTCTTACGCTGCGTGATTGAGTGTCCAGCCTCTCTGGGTTTCAGTTTACTCCCCTTAAGACGAGGACTGGTTTGGATAACCTCTAAGGTTTTTCCAGCTCTCAGGGTCTGTGTAAACTGAGAACCAGTCAAGCCATATGAAACCACCAATAATTCAGGCAGAATGGCTTTTTTTATTGTAAATCTATATAGGTAAGAATGTTTCTGAGGCTTCTGAAATTCTAATCACGAGTCATTATAGGCAGTGATGTAGGAGTCATAGAGCAAGCCAAATTACATACAATTATTGCTAAAAAAAAAAAAAAAATACAAAATACAGGCAAGAGAAAGGAAAATATAAACCATCCATAATCTTAGCTTTCAAATATCAATATTCTTAAGATTTTGGTAAGTAAAAGAAAGAGGAGGTAGAAGAGTGCTTGAGAAGATGGTGGAGAGAAGAGACAAGACGGAGTGGGTGATGAAGCTAATAAACAATATAGCCAGCAGAGAGATGGCTATAGATGCTGTACATATAGATGTAAATGATGTAAGATGGTATAAATACAGCATACTATTTTCATTTTTTAACTTTATTTAGCACTTAAAAATAAATACTTTCTAAGGTTAATTTTTTTAGAAGCATCATGATTAAGGACAGCTATGCATAAAAGTTCTATATATGCTATAGATATATGTATTCTATATATGTGTCTATCTAGATACATATTTATTGATTTTTAAAATTTTATAGTAAATATCCTGAAGCTAAATGTTTATATGCATCCATAATTTTAGGTGAAATTCCTATACACAAAAAATCATATGGGAAGGCTATGCAACAATTTATGACTTCTGCCCACAATTGACAAGTCAAGAATGAATTAATACTTTATTAAAGACCTGAACCACAATTAGGACAAAGTTATGTTGTCCCTAATACAAAGGGAAGGCAGAAGTGAGGAAGCCTCTTGTGCTATCTTGACCTTAATGGTTTTACAATTAGAGTTCTGTCTCCCGAAGAGAGATTCAGGTTGGCCCTGCTGAGATGTGAGAAATCAGGATTATTTGTGAAGTGTCCTGATACAAGGTGACAGAAGCTGTCCTCATTTAATTCATCACCATTCAGTTCTGGATGGAAGGGAGGCAGGAGAAGTAGTACATCAGAGGCCAATCTTCAATATTGCTTTTAGGAGTTCTTCATTTCCTTCCAAAGAAGAAAGCAAAAGAGATAACAGAAGCAAGAACTCTGCAAGAGCGTAGACAGGCCTTTCAATAAATTCACAAAAGAAAGCTACACTCTCGATTTTTAATTTTCAGCCTCTTTGCCCCAATTGTAAAATAAATAACTTATCCAAGTCACCTCTTGAGTTCAATGTTTCACCTTTGAAGGCTTCTATGACTTTCAAAGAAGTACATTCACTGACTTTTTTTTTCTGATTATTAAAAGTGAAATATCGACTTGTCTGATCAGAAGGTCATCAGTTACGATGATTTTGCACTACAGTTTTGGGCACACGAATGTTGAGGACACTCCTCTGGGGTGGCTTCTTGAAGAGTTTCAGTTTCTGGGATTCACAACCCCATCTTGACAGCTTCTTCCTCTCACAGTCCACTAAATACTCAGGATCTTACCCTTCATTTTCTTAGACTAGCAGGTGTCCTTAAGCATTGCAAGGGAGGGACACTGCAAGTGAAAAAAAAAAAAAAAAAAAGCAGTCCTATTTTTTTCCCCTTTTCTCCTGCTCCTCTAACTATCTAAGTCCTGAATTTTATTTCTTTTGAGGCAAACACCAGTTAACTTTCTACATTAAAAGAGTCTGAACCTCCCTTTCCTGTGAGTAAGGCAATGATGAACTTTAAGAGCAGCCAAACTGCCTAGGTAGCTCCATAGAAAGCATGCATGTCATTATTCTCTAGAATATGTATGCAAGATGGAAGTATATGTATGCAGGCCACCAGGTCTGTCTGGGAAGGGATTCAGGGACATCTGTTCCCTTAATGCCCAGAATAAAAGCAGTGGTTTTTTTGTTTGTTTGTTTTTGTTTTTGTTTGAGATGGAGTCTCACTCTGTCGCTCCTCAGGCAGGAGTGCAGTGGTGCGATCTCGGCTCGCTGTAAGCTTCGTCTCCTGGGTTCAAGCGATCCTCCTGCCTCAACCTCCTGAGTAGCTGGGATTACAGGCACGTGCCACAATGCCTGGGTAATGTTTGTATTTTTAGCAGAGACGGGGTTTCACTTTAAAGGAGTGTGGAGTGAGCTGCTCTGCGGAGAAGAGAAGAGAAGGGAAGGAAAGAAGGAAGGAAGGAAGGAAGGAAGGAAGGAAGGAAGGAAGGAAGGAAGGAAGGAAGGAAGGAAGGAAGGAAGGGAGGGAGGGAGGGAGGGAGGCAGGGAGGGAGGGGCTCATGGACAAGATTCTGGCATTAAGAAGCAGTAGAACCAATAATCAGATGCACTATCCTAAGCAGAGTAGTGGGCTTAAGGAGGATGACTGAGTAGAGTGAAATGAGAAGAAATGTTTTAAGGCCTTTGTTTTTCCAAGAAAGAATTGCAGTCATCAGCTCCAACAGGGAGGGACTGGCGATACTTAGAGTGCTGGAAATGTTTCTGGAGGAAGCCTTAGGAATTCATAGAAAGCAAAGGAAAGTGCAGTAACTACATACTGCAAACAAGAAGCAAAGTGGCCATGCCATGACAATATGATGAGCAGACAACACCTGTAAAAGCCATATGGCAGATTTCTTCTCTGTAGCCCACTCCACGGTGGAAAGATTTCATTTTAATCAAGGATGTAAATTATAAGTGCTCATTATGGGACACAGGTGGTATGAGACAATAGGCCTTGGAGAGCTGTATTTCTCTTTTTATTAACTTGTATGTGTATAGTATTCATTCTAAGCAGAGCCTTATATTGAAGCATTATACCCAGTTGTGTGAAAGTAGACAAATTAGAAAGTGACTGAAGTGTCTGTTTCCTAGAAGAGAGACCATTCTAGGTTTCTGAGGAAGAACTGACATGTCACATGTTTTATCCTCCAAAGAAATAAATCACAGGGCTTTCCTGTCAAGGGCTTTTTTTTTTTTTTCCCCATAAAAACTAGTAGAAATTCAACATAATCGAAAGAAGGCTGGGCACGGTGGCTCACACCTGTAATCGTAGCACTTGGAGAGGCCGAGACGGGTGGATCACCTGAGGTCAGGAGTTTGAGACCAACATGGCAAAATCCCGTCTCTATTAAAAATTCAAAAATTCAATAATTAGCAGGGCATGGTGGTGGGCACCTATAATCCCAGCTACTCGGGAGACTGAGGCAGGAGAATCGCTTGAAGCTGGGTGGGTGGAGGTTTCAGTGAGCCAAGATGGTGCCACTTCACTCCAACCTGGGTGAAAGAGCAAAACTCTGTCACAAAAAAAAAAAAAAAAAAAAAAAAAAAAAAAAAAAAAAAAGGAAAGGAAAACTAATCCGAAAGAATAAAAGAAACGCTGATGTAACTTTGTGATATGAGGAACTTGAATATTTGTGGCAGTGAAAGGAAACTAGGGTACTTCTGGAATTTGTTACGCAAGACGGGTAATATAACCTAATGACTCCAAAGGGTCATAACTGATGTTCTCAGCAGGCTTGCCAAGAGACTATGTGACTGCTTTAAAGAAAATAAGACTAGGCCAGGCGTGGGGGCTAACGCCTGTAATCCCAGTATTTAGGGAGGCCAAGGTGGGTGGATACGAGGTCAGGAGTTCAAGACCAGCCTGGCCAAGATGATGAAACCCTGTCTCTACTAAAAATATAAAAATTAGCTGGGCGTGGTGACAGGCACCTGTAGTCCCAGCTACTCCTGAGGCTGAGGCAGGAGAATCACTTGAACCTGGGAGGCAGAGGTTGCAGTGAGGTGAGATTGCACTACAGCACTCCAGGCTGGGTGACAGAGCAAGACTCCATCTCAAAAAAAAAGAAAGTAAGACTAATGATGACTTTAAACAAGGGAATATTTTACATCTTTGTTGGAGTGCTTTGTGCTGCAAGTAAGTGAAATCACAACCCAAAGTAGCCTAAATATAAGGGTATTTACTTCTCCCCACCCTCACCCCTCACACCTCATTTGAGGACCACAGCTGGGTTGGTTGAATCAAGGGCATGATGATGCCATCAAAAATCCAGGTTCTGACTGAGCGCAATGGCTCACACCCATAATCCCAGCACTTTCAGAGGCCAAAGTGGCCGGATCACTTGAGCCTAGCCATTTGAGACCAGCCTAGGTAACATAGCAAGACCCTCATATCTACTTAAAATTAAGAAAAAATAAATCCAGGTTCTTTCCTTGACTTTTCCCATTGGCTAAAAATGAATGCTACAGTTCCAGGGGTTATATGTATGGTATCAACATTCAGAGTCAGAAAAGGGAAGACTCATTCATTCACTGCTTTTTATGACTAATGAGCTGTTTCCCAGGAACACCCTGTAGCAATCCAAATCTAATCAGGAGATAGAAATCACACAGTAGGTTAAATATAGAAAGTTTAAAATCAAAATTATTAGCTATAATAAAAGTGACTTTAAGATATGGACAATCTGAGGAATCCAGGCCTTATTGGAAAAGGTGTGGTTCAGCCACTGGATAGCAAGAAAGTTAGCTAGGTTAACCAGACCTGCACTGGTCTGGAGTTGCTGGGCAAACAGGCAGCCCCAACCCCACCCCCACCCACGCAGTGGAGGGCAAAGACCTTCAGAGCTTGTGGGCTGGTGGGAATGGGCTTGCACAGGGAGCTACCTCTTGGGTCCCAGGCAGCTGCATGCAGGCCAGCCAGCTCATCTCCAGGCCAAGACTACAAGGTCACAGAGAAATCTTTTCTGGACCTGTGGCTCAGGCAGGTTCCACCCCAAGTACCCACAACCACACAGTCTCTCCTCAGCTCAGGCTGCAATTGCATGAAGCCTCTGTCTCCTACGATGTTTCTCCAGCGCCCTCTACTGAGAAAGTTTAACGTCATACTTACTTTAAAAAGAAAATCTTAAAGGAATTCTGTTATTAATCATAGAGCATATATCGAAGGGTGTATTCAGACCTGAGAGGCAATAAATTAAGAGCTGACACATCCCCAGATGACTTTTTCTCCTATCTCATTGGCCAGAACACATGACATGCACATGCTTAAAGCAATAACTGGATGAACTGAATCACCATTACTGGCTTGGACTACTCAAGACACATCCCCCAGAGCTGAAAAGGAGCTCTGTTTCAGAAGCACATGACCCACAGTGCCATTCAGTGCTCTATCCTTAGGAGGAAGCCTGAGAACGACACGGGTCCACAGCTGAGTGTGTGTGCCACCCTGCACCTTCTATTCAAATGGTTTGGGATACCACAGTCAGAAAATGAATGGCAGAAACCCAGAAGCCATTGCATCCTAAAAATAAGAAAATGATGCCTGAAATATCGCTATAGCAAAAGTATCTGAAAACAGATAATACCTGAAAATAGAACCTTACAATACTTAAGTAACTGAGGTTAGTCAGAAGACTAGGTAACATTTACATGCTGTGAAAATTATCACTGTCTGGAAGCTAAAGGTTTCTTATAAGAAGCAAAAACATTAATCTGCTTCATTTGAAAAGAGAGTAGGAGAAAAATTCAAGTACCCATCAATAAAAATGTCTAATTCTCACTTACAGAAGCCTTCAGAAACTATTTTGTCCCCTAACTAGTATCATCATCCTCGTCCCTTGTTACAAACTGACTTTTTCTTTTATTATTTACTGATCTTCCTCTTCTTTTGCACCTCTACTCTTACTCCCCCAGCACAGGCACCTATATTTCTGTCTTTTGTAACCTCATCTTCCCCTTCTTTGCCCTGCTTCCTCCATATGTTAAATTCACATGTGCCTACATACACATATACAATGATACTTCCTTCCCATTCAAAGGGAGTTACACCAAACATATGCTTGATGGTGACGGTGTTGCTGATCACACCTGCTTTATCCGAAATGTAATCTAATAAATGTATTAGTCCATTCTCACGCTGATAATAAAGACATACCAGAGTCTTGGTAATTTCTGAAGAAAAGAGGTTTAATTGACTCACAGTTCAGCATGGCTGGGGAAGTGTCAGGAAACTTACAATCATGGCGGAAGGGGAAGAAAACACATCCTTCTTCACATGGTGACAGCAAGGAGAAGCGCAGAACAATAGGAGAAAAAGCCCCTTATAAAACCATCAGATCTCGTGAGAACTCACTCATTATCACAAGAACAGTGTGAGGGCAACCACCCTCATGATTCAATTACCTCCTACTGCATCCCTCCCATGACACGTGAGGATTATGGGAACTACAATTCAAGATGAGACTGGGGTGGGGACACCATCAAATCATATCAATAAATGTGTAGACAAAGAGACATTTTCTTCTTTATACAATTCAATTTTTAAGATATTTTTATTTCACATACTATCCTTTCACTAGGATAAAGTCAATTTGACATAAAAAATTGCAAGTTGCTTTTCCTGCTATGGAATTATCTCCTGCCACTTCTATCAGTAGTCACCTGTAACACATAATGCTTCGCCTGATGGGAATAATCCATTTAGAGAAAGTTACAAGAATTCACCACTGAGAGTCATATTTCTGGGTAACACATAACAAAGCTTTGGTAGCAGTCCAGTGTCATTTCCTTGAAAGTTGATGTGGGATAATGTTGTTGAGGAATATTTGAAAGCTGCCAAGAACTTCCTGAAGAACAGTATATGCCTATATTTCAGTGATTATGCCACTTTGGGAGAAGGAGGAGGTTGCATTTATCATAAATTTGGCTGTGAAAATTGAGTTGTGTGTATGTAAGACTGCGAAGCTTAACAATTAAATTGTATTTGGATGTGCGACCTAACATTCAGACCTTATATAGCATAGCCAAAATGTATAGGGAGCTCTAAGTAAAATGAGACGAAAAGATTTTATGTTGGAGGAGATTTTATGTTGGAGACTAAAAGATTTTACGTTGGAGCATATCTTAAATACATTCTGGAACTGACTTAGACTCAGTAGATCAATCATTTCAGCACAGGAGGGAGTAAGGATAAGACCTGGGCTGAGATACAAAAGAGGAAACTCCTTTGACTTCATCCTTCTGAGCAACCATCTCGTTTTCCTTAACCTATCACTGTTATACTTAGCCTGGGAAGTGCCCCCAGTTCCCAAGTTTCCTTCACTTTCCTTTAATCTTGCTAGTCAAGGACTTTGATCAACTATCCTTTTTCTCACCCAGACGCTGAGAAAAAAGGACTCAAACAATGTGCATGTGTTGGGGAAGGAGGGAGTGCCAGGACTGTCGTCTAGCAAGACCAGAAGCTCTGGAGCCCAAGTACCTGGATTCAAGTCCCTGTTTGATCAGGCATTAGCCGTACAACCTTGACAATATTATTTAACTTCTTAGTGCTTCCGTATTCTTCTGTAAAATACAGACTAAAATAATACCTTCCTGGCATAGTTGTTCTTAGGTTAAATTATTTGATACACATCAAGCCTTTAGAATAATTCTTGGAACCATGTAAATATATATCAAGTCAATATCGAATGTTTTCCAAAATTTGGGGGTATAAAAGTTGCTTTAAAAATACAGCAACTTTCAATAATCTGAGTGTAAATAATTTAAGAATATAAAAATTTTCACTAATTTTGATTAGTAGGGCAAATGACCAATTAAATGATTGGAATGCTGGATTACACATTCATCTTAAGAAATTTTCATTTTATATATATGCCCAATTTAAGCATGTGATTCATTTAATAAATCAAATAAGTTGAATTTTTGTGAATCATACTATTAAATTAAATAAATGTTTGTTGAACAGCTACTATGCATAAAGTTACTCCAGTTATTTATTATTGTGGGAAAAAAAGTCCTCAACATTTAGTGACATAAAACAACAACTATTTTATTATGTTCATTATACTGCAGATGAGGAATTTGAGCAGAGCACAGTGGTAATGATTTTTCTCTGCTCCATAATAACGGATGCTTCACCAGGGTCGAGATGGTTGGTATAGCTCAACGGGGGCCACATGTCCGGAGCCTCATTTGGCTGGGTGAGCTGAGTTTCTCAGTTCCTCACCTCACATCTGCTAAGGCTGCAGTCACAACGACTTCCCATCCAAGACCTGTTGCCTGCACTAGGATGGCTCAACAGATGGAGCTTTCCAGGTACCACTCTCTGTGTAGCCTCTTCATGTGTCTAGCCCGGGCTTCCTCAGAACATAATCTCAGTTTTCAGACTTTTTACACGGTGCTTCATGGCTCCAAGAGCAAAACCTACAAGAAGCCCAGGTGGATGCTGCAAAGTTTTTCATGACTTATCCTCTGAAGCCAAGAAATATCATTTTGCCACATTCTATTGGTCAGCAAGTCACTGAGGCCAGCCCAAAATCTAGGGGAGGATAACTAAAAGAATTCTTCTCAAAGGGAGAAAGAGCAAATAATTTGGTCCTTTAACGTACTTCTAAAATCATTGATTATATATTCCTTCTGAATTGCCCTTGAGAGCCAACTTTCTCAAAAGAACTGTTTACCCAGGCTGTCTCCACTCACTCCTTAATGGCCTTTAATCTGGCTTTAGCTCTTATTACTCCACTAAAACTATTCTTGCAAAGCCACTAATGACCTCCACATTAGCAAATATAATGAAAAATGTTCAGTATCGTTTTTCTTAATTCCTTTGGAATTTTTGACACAGTTAAACACTTTTTAAAAATACTCTCAGACCGTGCTCGGTGGCTCACACTTGTAATCCCAGGACTTTGGGAGGCCCCCCTGAGGTCAGGAGTTTGAGACCAGCTTGGGCAATATGGTGAAACCCTGTCTCTACTAAAAATACAAAAATGAGCCAGGGGATGCAGTAAGCCAAGATAGCGCCACTGCACTCCAGCCTGGGCGATGGAGTGAGACTCCTTCAAAATTAAAAAAAAATTAAAAAAATAAAAACTCCCTCTCTTAGGGCTTTTTGACACCATATTCCAGTTCCCTGGTCTCTCTGGTTGCTTCTTCTTGGTCTTCTTTACTTCCTTGCTTTCTTCTACCTGTGTGCCTCTTCCTCATCACCACCATCATCTATTATTATCACCTCCTGCACAGTGCCTGGTACATAGTTGATGCTCAATAAATATTTAGTGATGTAACAAATTAATGATGAAAGCTTAACATTGCCTTAGAGAAAGGTGATATATTTCTATGTGATGTTCTATATTTCATAGATGTACATGCTAGATATATTTTATTTATTTTTTTATTTTTTTTATTTTTTTGAGACGGAATCTTGCTCTGTCGCCCAGGCTGGAGTGCAATGGCCGGATCTCAGCTCACCGCAAGCTCCGCCTCCCGGGTTTACGCCATTCTCCTGCCTCAGCCTCCCGAGTAGCTGGGACTACAGGCGCCCGCCACGTCACCCGGCTAGTTTTTTGTACTTTTAGTAGAGACGGGGTTTCACCGTGTTAGCCAGGATGGTCGCGATCTCCTGACCTCGTGATCCGCCCGTCTCGGCCTCCCAAAGTGCTGGGATTACAGGCTTGAGCCACGGCGCCCGGCTAGATATATTTTAAAAGATAAACTAGTAGTAAATGAGAGAACTAAGGAAAAATTATTAGTTTTACATTAAACTACATATTTTCCTTGCCTTAATGCCTATTTAATATATATATATGTATTTACATAATTTCTCAGTTTTTACTTTAGAAAAAAGACAGTTAAGAAAAACGTTTATAAATTTCTCAGTCCCTTTTATACAAAGTCGCAACTGAAACCAGCAATCACTTAGGTGTACAACCATCAACTCTGAATATAATATGAATTAGACCTAGGAACTGTAATTTACCAAGATGAGTTTTGCCTGCTTTTTGAAAAATGCACAATTATATCACAGAACGTTGTGGTTTCTACAATTTGTAACAATTTTGAAAAGGAAACTCCTGCCTCCATAATATAAGGAAACAAGAATACTCTTTCCATAGTCATCATCCTGTATAAAAAAAAACGTTATAGTCTGATTTACCTTTGTCAAAGGTAAAATGATTCACATTTGCATGGATTACTCTGATTCCCAGTAGTTCCTAAACACAAAACAAATTTTGCATGAACCTTTATCTGGGTTTTCCAAAGCAAGTATTACACTGGCAGAAGTCCATGAGCCAAAGAAAAAGATACTGAACAGAAAAGGTTTACCAACTTTATCCTTTCTAATTTTACAATAGCTTCAGGTATTGAGACCTAACTGGTTTCCTGTGCCTATCCATTGTGAACACATCTCAATCATCTACTTGTAATACTCCTCAGCACCATATTTTTGTCTTTGCTTTATTGTGCGATGTAGAAGATCCTTTCGTCCAACTTCAATCATCTGCTCTTCCCAAGACTTCATTTCATTATGATAACGAATTTCATCCTCTTTAGCAAGCCGAATATATAATTCCTTTTCAGAATCAGACAGATTTTTCCAGTTTTCCTTTACAGTCTTCAGCTTTTCCTGCGGTGAATCACCCTTAGCTTCTTGGAATCTTTCAGCTACATAAACGTTACAAGCTGAACGAGGTCTTTTTGGTTTTCCAAGCAGTGTTAACTCTTTTCTTTTTGTCATAGCTTTCCTTTTTAAATGCTTGTCCATGATTTCTTTTTCCAAAGATGTAATCTGACTTGGAGTTAGCTGTTCTTTAAATCTGCTTATCTTTTCTTTGTATACCTGCCAGTCCGCCCTATAAGCATCTTGATATATTTTTTTCTTTGAATCAGGAAGTTCCCTCCAAAGCTTGGCAATTCTTCTAATTCGTTCTGTAGGTTTTGCATCTGGGTTCTGAGCTCTAAATATGGGTAGTTGTTCTTTAGAAAATCGAAGGTAAGAACTTACACGTTTCTTTGGACAACTTGCCAAGACAGATGAAAAACACTTCGGTAAATACACAAAACTGAAGGGGGAGCGCAGTCGACTCCCACATCCGGTGCACAGCTCCGCTCCGGACCTTCCCAGCGCACTCAGCACGCCCCACATGCTCCGGAGAAACGCCATCGCTCCAGCGGATGAGGCAGTGACCCGGCCCCAATCTCGGAGAACCTCCTGACACTACAGAACAACCCCAGCAATCACAACTAGAGGCCCCTATTTAATATTTTTTAATGTGAAATCTCCACTGTTTAATCCCAGTTAAATTAAGTTGAATATTTATACATTTTGAACTAATGACACTCTGATCAATGAGTTTTTTTGTACTCATAGCTTATTCTAAACTAGAAATAAATTATACATGCTGATAAATCATTAAATTTGATTCATATAAGCATTTTTAAATGAGATAATTGAATAAAATGTCTCATGAGTAAGAATATGTTTATGGTATTATATTTGAACTGTGAAATTAAAAGAAAAAAGTTGTCTTTTTAAGGATAAAAGGGAAAAAGGAGGAAAAGTTCCTCCTGACATAACTAATTTTGCCAATTTATAATATAATTTAGCTTTAATATTATATAGAAAAAGATTCACAATAAAAATAAGACTGAATTTGTAGTAACCAATATAATAACAATATTAAATTTTGAAAAATAAATTACTAATGCTTATATAATATTTATTAAAAATAATAAATAAAATCATTAAAATTAGTTTGTTCTAAATTACAATCACATAGGCACATATAAGGCTCTTCCAATAATTTATAATTTCCAGGCTTTCCCTTTTATTCTCTTACCAACAAATTTCTTATGAGAAAACAGAAATGAAACTCACTCAGTTTTTGCTCAGTGTCTTAAAAATTTATAATCAATTGTTTATCCACTGCTAAGCAAGAACAAATAATGTTTGTGTTTAGGTTGAATCTAGAAATAGATTTACTTTCTTTAGTAATTCAATTTCATATTTTCTCTCAGAATAGAACATCCATTCAATTCCCAAAGAGCATAATCGTAGAATCAGATCATTGTATGTCCATTTGAATGGGTCTTATATGGAATTTTGTTACATTATAATGGTTTGTATAATTAACTTAAATCTGCTCCAGTGTTTTTTTGTAAAAAAAAGAAATTCCTATAAGAGTTTTTAAATAACATTCATAAGAACATGATGTGCATGTTGGATGGGGTGGGAATCCAAGGAAGCAGGGAAATCTTAGAGACGACCTGGTAATTTTATTAGGAAATGTTTTCTTAAGAAAGCAGTATTTTCCTATTTATTGTTTTCTTTTAAACCATGGAAAATCACGGCCATTCAAGATTTTATTCTTATATTTCCCCTGGACAATATCTAAGAATCGATATTTTGTTTCACTACAGTCTTTTGGCCAACATGTATGCAATTTATTGGCATCATGCAAATAGTTGTATAAAATATGGGTAAATTCATTGTCTTCAGATTTACCAAAACTGTCTCCATATTCATTTTTTAAACATCATCTTAGGTAAATTTTACTGTAAATCTTTGAATTAATCTATTAATTCCTGCATTCTTAACTCTCATTTAATCAGAGCATTCTGGTCTTGGAAATAGAGTTTATTGTGGTTTTGTGCTGCAATTTGTTTTTTATCTAAATCAACTTAAAATGAGGTATGATGGCATCCACAATCCCAATAAGAAGAACAATTCCATTTTCACTTTTTTAACTAGGTTATGGTGTGAACCATAATGGTAGACAAAATTTCTAAAATCCCTCCCCTCACTAAAGATATCTCCTCCAACTCCCAGAGCTTGTGCATATAGTATTATTCCCGTGATTATGTTTACCTTAAGACAGGGAGAATATCTAGGTGGGCTTAATCTGATCGATCATGTGAGCCCTTAAAAGTGGAGAGTTTTCTCCAGCTGATGGCAAAAGATGAAGTCAGAGAGGGCTGAAGCATGAGAAGGACTTGATAACATTCCATGGCTGCTCTGAGAACAGAGGGAGCCCCTTAAGAAAATTACAGAAGGCCTTCGGGAGAGAGGAGCAGTGGCCACTGATGCCCAGCTAGGAAATGGGTACCTCTCTCTCAGGAGAGAGGAGCAGTGGCCCACTGATGCCCAGCTGGGAAGTGGTACCTCTCTCTGACAACTGCCAGGGACTAAATTCTGCCAGGAATAGAAAATATGAGGATATGCCCCTTTTTTTATGAAAACACAACCAGTTGATACCTTTCATTCAGCCTTGTGAACCCAGTCACACCATCCTGCATTTATCACTTAGGGATCTATGAAATAAAACATGGGTTTTGTTTTAAGCTGCTAAGTTTGTGGTAATTTTTTACACAGCAACAGAAAACTAATACAACCCTAGCAGCCATCAAATCACTGAACTTATGGTTGTGACTTAGGTCTCAATAAAGTATATAAATGTATCACCTGTTGATATCCAAACCACTGACCCAGCGTGAACTATAAATTACAGTAGTCTTTTAAACTTCCTTTTTGATAAAAATAAACACCTTACCATTATGTGAGAAAAAAAAACTTTGAACAAAATTTCAGCATTATTTTCACAAGTAAACAATTTACTAAAAATATGTCTGAAGATTGAAGAAGCGTTGATTGAAACTACTTTCCTAAAAGGGGAATTCATTTCCACCCCAGACCCATATTTGGAATCACATTTTATAGTTTGATAAAACTACTTGTCAGCAGCAGCATACATTCTTGTTTTAGAATGCACCCCTTCCTTCCAATGTACTATTCGTGATTACCTGATTACCCACATCTGCCTGCCACACATCGGTTTTTAGCTCTCTCTCCTTACCCCTGGATTCCACTCTAACTTTCAAGGCATTGATCTTTTAAAATTTCATCAACCACAAATTAACTACCCTACTATCCCCTCCTCCCATTTCCAAGTGATTATCTGTACCTGAAGACATTACAATTTCACAGAACTTCTCTGCTTGCCTGGTATTTCTTTGAAAACTATTTTCAATGAATCCAGTGTGTTAATATAATTTATTAAATAAAAATGGATGTGAATGGCTCATTAGCAGTAGAATTAAAAGAAATTAACAATTGATTTCATTTGGAAGGTGAGTAAAGGGAAAATTTTAAAATAATGCTGAAGTTTCAAGATTAGGTGCCTTAAAGAAAGAAACCTGTAACAACAACAACAAAATATATAGAAGAAGTCAAATCTGGAAGGATGTGACAAGTTAGTTTTGTGTATATTGGAATGTTTGTTCAAATACTAAAAAGAAATATTTGTATCACAAGATTTCAAGTGTAACTTTATTTTACAACTTTATACTGACTCCTCATTTCCTCTCTTGCATTTTGGATTCTTCAACCTTTGTTGTTAAATAAGTCTATATTTTTCTTTACACCTTGCAACTTACTTTCATTTGTATATAATACCACTTTTTCTAAAGTATTAATTAGTCCATACTGTCACTTAAAAAATCATCTATTATGTTTCTCTTTGTAATTCAGGGAGTAAAATCCTCTTTAGGGAATATTCTTACTAAACTTTATAGTTTGCTATTATGACCAAGCAAGAAAATTTCACTTCCAAGTGTAACCACAAACCCAGCTACTTTCCTCTGTAAACTATTGTTTCAACATATTTCAGCCTGAAATTTTCCAGCTGTGCTCAAGGGCTTCTCACAACCACATGGAAACTATTTATTGGGACTTATTTTTAATTATAGCCTTTATTCTCCTTTGGTTCGTTAGATATTTCTGCTCTCAAGGTTACATGATGCTCCAGAGACATAACATTTGTGACACCATCACTGTATGATATTCCACAATAATGAATATCATAGGACAGATGGAAGCATTACCACAGGATTTGGACTTGTTTTTGTAGTTTATTCAAAAAGATGTCCACATTACCATTAATGTGTATGCTTTGAACTCATCAGATGTTATTCATCCAGTTAGATGCCTATAAATACCACACAACTTGGATCCCACAAAATGTCATGCTAAGCAAAATCCATATCCTTAATGACAGAAGTGGTAACATATATTACCCAACCTTCCAGCAGGAAAACATGGTAGAGAACATTGTGGGACTCATCTGTCTTGAGAAGCAACCTCCTAATGACTGATGTGTCTTACTGGCAAAAGCTTTCAAGTAAATTCTTAAGTGAAGTCACATTCATTTCTCATAAAGGACCACAAAATGAACCAGAAAATCCAGTAAGGTAGACATAAGTGTTTTCAGTGCAGTCTGAAACAATCACAATGGATATATTCATAATTCTGCGTCAATCTATTAGAATCTCAAAAGTTTTGGTTAATTAAAAAGTAAATCCTGAATTTGTGTATTTCAAGAAGGAGTTAAACCAATCTAGGATATAATCTATCCGATCAGAACTCAGGGCCCACTGTACTTCTTAGAGACTATTTTAGAATTGGCCAAAAAGATCAATGTGATTATTAAGTTTCAGTTCCCCTGATAAAGGGTCCTCCAGTGACTTTTGCTTTACTTGTGTAGAGTCTTTTTAGACAAAAGGAGTCCATACACTATAATTAATATAATTTCTTTTTTGTGAAGTGTATATGAGGAAAAATGTGGAGTAAAAGTGGTGTTTATTATTGAATATCAATTAATTTAATGTTATCTAGGCAAGATCACTAATTACATATTACAATTCAGATAATGGATCTGAGATCGGAGATACAATATGACTTTCTAGTAAGGGCTGAGCAAGGCCTGGAACCAAGGTGGGATTTTTTGTTTTGTTTTCATTTTAATTCTAGCTTTCATACTTCTTTGATTATACTACATGGCCATCTCATATTTTTCATGCTATCAATACAATATTTTGTTTGCAAGAAGACTATTGCCTATTTAGACAATGCAAATAACTATGCTGTATACAGTGATTCTCAAGTTATTCTTCCAGCACTAGCTGCAGCTAGTGGGAAGCTTTCGTGGGAAACTGGGAAGTTTTAGAAATGCACATTTTTAAAGCCCAGACAGATTTAATGAATCAAAGCCTCAAGGAGTGGGCCTTGGCAATCTGTATTTCAACACAGCCTCCAGCTGATTCTGATGCACACCTGAGCTCTAGAAAAGTAATCCTCAACATTTGATGTGCATCAGTATCAACTGTACAACTTTTTAAACTCAAATGCACTTCCCACACTTGCATTTACGTAATTCTCATTTGCACAAAAGGTTGAGTGGCATTACTGTAGAATACTCAAAAGATCAGTGAAGTTCAGTTGTTTAACAAAAAAAACTTCATGTTTGATCAATCTAATGATGTATTATAGCATTATTTCTCTATTGGGGGATGGGTTTACCACTCAGGGGATATCTGGCAATGTCTGAAAACATTTGCATTATTCACAACTAGAGGAGGAGTGTTACTACTGGCATATAGCAGGAAAAAGACTAGGGATATGGTTAAACATCCTACAATGTCCAGAAAAATCCCCCACAACAAAAAATTTTTCAAATAAATGTAAATAATACTGAGCGGGAGAAACTGTGCATTGTAGGATGAAGAATTCAAAGATGTAATAAATATTTGAAACATAATGCATAATATCTACATTCTTCACTAAAACATTTCTATCTGATTCAAGGGTTGGTAAATGTTCTCCAGAAAGCATAATATAGTCAGTATTTTAGGCTTTGTAGACCATATCATATCTGTCCAACAATTCAACTCTGCTATTAAAGTACACGAGAAGTCACAGACAATAGAAAACAAATGTGTTCCAATAAAAAACTGGTAGCTAGTGGGATTTGGCCTCTGAACGATAGCTTGCCATCCCATGAAATAGATCATTAATTTGCATGCTTAAATACTGTGTAAGAGACATAGTAACCATGCTGTGATGTTCAGAAGAAGACATTATAGATAACATATCTGAGAAAGCCTCATAGTGGAAGATTTTAAGCTGAGTCTTAAACGATAGAGGAATATAATACTAACAGCTATAGAAAATTTGCCTTATTGTTTTATTATTTGATTCTCACAGTAGTCCTGTAGCATTAATAGGTTAGCAGATGAATTGGGTTTGGGAGATAAAACTGATTGGAAAGACTGGACAGGGAGAGGGTTACCCTGAAAGGACCTGAATGCCTAAAAAAAAAAAAAAGAAAAAGAAAAAGAAAGAAAGAAAGAAATGGAACTTCACCTCATAAATAATTCTGGAGCCTTTAAAAGATTTTAAGGAAGGAAGTATTCTTTTTCATCTGTGATAATCCATAACTGAATGGGATAGGTTTCCTTAGGAGAAAAAGAACAGACACTGTAGCGTTTTTTCTCTCTCTCTCTTCATCTTTCTCTCTCTCCCTCAGAATGCACAGAGAGAAGGCCATGTGAGGACACAGCGAGAGGCTTCATCAGAAACCAACCTTGCCAGCACCTTGTTCTTCCAGACTCCAGAACTATAAGAAAATAAATCTCTGTTGCCTAAGCCATCTAGTCTATGGTATTTTTTAATGACAGCTTGAATAGACTAACATACTAGGCATTCTTTAACACCCCCAGAAAGGACTGTTGTTTATAATGGGGATAAACTAGTTCTAGAGAATAGCTACATTTACCCACCACAATTTGGCTTAAAAACAAGCCTTTAAAGGACCACACTTATTTTTAAGTAATGTAACTGCCTGCCAGAACAAAGCAGAGAACCTATTTAAGGAATACAACAAAATTCAACACTCATCAATAAGAAATTTACAATATCTAGCATCTAATAAAAAATTACTAAACATGCCAAAAATATAAAACTTAACCCAGAAAAAATAAATCAATATAAAGTGACCAAGGAATGACAGAGATGATTAAATTACTAGACAAAAACTTTAAAACAGCTATAATGAATATTATAAATATGCTCAGAGTTGGCTGGGCACAGTGGCTCACGCCTGTAATCCCAGCACTTTGGGAGACCGAGGCGGGCAGATCACGAAGTCAGAAGATTGAGACCATCCGGGTTAACACGGTGAAACCCCATCTCTACTAAAAATACAGAAATTAGCCAGGTATGGTGGCAGGCGCCTGTAGTCCCAGCTACTCGGGAGGCTGAGGCAGAAGAATGATGTGAACCCGGGAGGCGGAGCTTGCACTGAACTGAGATCGTGTCATTGCACTCTAGCGTTGGTGACAAAGAGAGACTCCACCTCAAAAAAAAAAAAAAATGCTCAGAGTTTAAAAGAACGTAACTATAATAAGGAAAGAAAAGGGAGGTGTAAAAAGTAATCAAATGAGATGGAAATGAAAAGTACATTATTTGTAATAAAAATTTCACTGGTAGGGTCGACAGCAGATTAAACTGGAAAAAAACAATGAATAGAGCCTTACTTTCCTGTGGTGCAATATCAAGCAGTATAAGCTACACGTTACTGGAGTCTCAAAAAAAGGAAGTGTGGAAAGAGGTGTGGAATGAAAATAATATTTGAAGAAATAATTGGAGAATTTTTCTCAAATTTGATTAAAAAAAGAAAAAACTGTAAACCCAGAGATTCAAAAAGCTTAGGCCCAGCACAGTGGCTTACACCTGTAATCCTAGTAATTTGGGAGGCCAAGGCAGGTGGATCACCTTAGGCCAGGAGTTCAAAACCAGCCTGGCCAGCATGGTATGACCCCATTCTCTACTAAAAATACAAAATTAGTCGGGCATGGTGGCACATGCCTGTAATCCCAGCTACCCGAGAGGTACCTGGGAGACGGAGCTTGCACTGAGCCAAGATTGCTCCATTGCACTCCAGCCTGGGCAACAGGAGTGAAACTTCATCTTAAAAAAAAAAGAGCCTTGTGTCTTCCTCCTGTCTCTCCTGCTTCCTCTCTCACCATATGATCTGCACACACCAGCTTCCCTTCTCTTTCCACCATGAGTGGAAGCAGCCTGAAGTCCTCACCACATGATGCTGGCACCATGCTTCTTGTACAGCCTGAAGAACCAGGAGCCAAATAAACTTCTTTTCTTTGTATCAGTGACCCAGCCTTAGAGATTCCTTCACAGACATACTAAAGGGGCTAAGACAGTAAATACATGGGTAAATACAAAAGCCCTTTATCTCAAATTTAATTTCTTCAAAATATAGTTTTAAAAAACGTTAATCAAATTAATCACCCTAAACCTGTTTGTTTGTTTGTTTATTTGTTTGTTTTTGAGACAAGGTCTGGCTCTGTCAGGCAGGCTGGAGTGCAGTGGCATAATCTCAGCTCACAGTAACCTCTGCCTCCTGGGCTCAAATGATTCTCCGTCAGCCTCACAAATAGTTGGGATTACAGCCACCACCCCTGGCTAATTTTTCTGTAGAGACAGGATTTTGCCATGTTGCCACGGCTGGTCTCAAACTCATGAGCTCAAGTGATCCATGGCCTTGGCCTCGGCCTCCCAAAATGTTGTGATTACAAGCATAACCCACCCCATCCAGCCAGACCTGTTTATTTTAAACAAATTTCTCATGCATCTATTGCTATAAATGATCCACTTTCTCTCCTGATGGTAGATTGCAAGTGGAGTCATTTTATGCCTACGATTAATATCTAATCTACATTATTCTCTTTATTGTTCCTCTAAGTTCTAGCTTTGCAGCTGATTAGTGTAGATGGTATTTAACTCATGATAAAAACATGTAACCAATTCTGATGGACCCTCAGTCACTTCAGCACATAGCCATCACTCTACAAGACACACTGTGTGGTAAGAAATGTACTAGAATTCTTGGACACTGCGTAAGCCTGGGAAATAGTCCACGCAGAGTCATGTAGCAAATTCATTCAATAAGGGAGGGACCTAGGCTTCCTCACTGTGCCAAAAGATATTCCGTTGAGCTTAAAGGATCTATATTCCTTCCATTTATATATTGAACACAGTATTTGAGGGGTTTTTGGTTCTTTTTTCCTCCTGACTGGTAAATATAATAAACATTGAAAAACTACAGTTTAATACTATACTAATTCTCTTTTTTTAGATAAAGGTAAATTCTTTTCAACTATCAAATTACACAAACTCAATGGTGAATGGCGAGTGATATTGCAATATAAAAGTAGAACATGATCACCAGAATCAGACACATTTTCAAAGGAGTGTGTGTGTGTATATGTGTGTGTGCTTTAAACTGAAAAGCTCTATACCTCACAATTTCAAGCATCCCATGTCCAAGGTTTTCTTGGGAAAGAAATATAAAACCAAAGAAAAAATAAAGCTCATAAAAAATCCTTAAAGATTTTAATGTTAGGATTGGAATTTACGTAGTGTATAGTAGGACAAAAAATCTAATCTTCTTACTCTCCTTCTCATGAAGCTTCCAACAGCTTCCAACAGGACTTGGAATAAAAATCTGTGATCCTTGTGATTTCACTCATGGATGGGCCTGGTTGTTTTGGCCCCTGCTAAACCAGCAAGTCATCTTCTGCTATTCTCATTCCACCCTTCTCAGAAACTTTAAGCTCTATTATCTTGGTAACATTGTTTCAGTTTCTTGATTTGGCCAAACTCTCCTTAGTACCTACTTAAATGCTCTTCTTTCTGCCTGGAAACATTCTTTACCTGGTTAGCCTTCCTATCACCTCTCTCCCTCCTCTCTTCCCATCTGAATCAGCTTATACTATTTCAATGTATCTTCATTAAGTTAACCGCAGGTAGTAATTATGGATTTGTTATTAGAGCTTTTTAATGTCACTCTGCTTCACTATGCAAGTATCAAGTGTATTTTGTCTGTCTCTGCATATCCAGAAAGAGTGTCTGGCACAGAGTAGGCACTTCACATTTGTGGAGTGAATGAACAGCTAGATTTGCACATGAATTCGTGAATGCTGTTTACAACAAGCGTCATTTCGTTCTTGGATGAAACTCACGAACTGTGGTGGTATTTGCCATTATTTCATATGTCCTACTGGATACTTCAAAAGCATTATATATCGAAATTGGTTTATTTAGCATTATGTAAATTCCTTGTTTGGTTTTCAATTTTTGTATTTTTAATTTTTGTGATTGCATAATAGAGGTACATATTTATGTGGTATATAAGATGTTTTGATAAGGGCATGCAATGTGAAATAAGCACACCACGGAGAATGGGGTGTCCATCCTCTCCAGCATTTACCTTGTGTGTTACAGACACTCCAATTACGCTCTTTTAGTTATTTTTAAATGTACCGTTAAATTATTAATGACTACAGTCACCCTGTTGTGCTATCAAATGGTAGGGCTTATTCATTCTTTTTAACTGTTTTTTTGTACCCATTAATCATCCCCACCACCCTCTCAGCCCCCCACTACCCTTCCCAGCCTCTGGTAACCATCCTTCTACTCTCTATGTACATAAGTTTAATTGTTTTGATTTTTAGATCCCACAAATGAGTGAGAAACTGCGATGGTACATGGATTCCTTGTTAGAGGATGGAGGATCAAACGGTTAAAAGTATCATGTCACATGTGAACATTTAGGGGTGCCAGATGCATACAAATCCTAAAGTTCTCTACCAACAACAGAAGTGTGCTACACACACTTATGAAATTATGCTAGAAAATAAAAAGACGAGTTTCTGATAAGGTATTATGAAATGGAAAGGAAAGTCAGCGCAGGCAGTGGAAATTCGTGTTTCAGTATGAGAACTCAGCATTCCTTCAGCAGGGCAAGGTGAATCTGTGCGGCAACATCGCCACACTGTGGCCACATCCAGAATCGTTTACTACTCTGTGGGAACACAAGCTTTTCAGGTCGTAAGGGTAAATGCCCAAGCATTTATTCAACACTAAATAGAACTAATTTACATAGTCCCCTGAAAATTCATCTCAGTCCAAAACTGTATTGGTATCTTTGAATCATGGTGGCTTCATATAATGTTGGTACAGTTTACTGCGGTTTCTTTTCTAATGGTCCATACCTTTTATCCCACACATAACCAAAAGCATTTTTTTCAATTAAAATACATTATTTAGAAGGGAAAAAAAATGAAAACTACACTCTACAACGGGAAACGATACTATGTCTCTCTTCCGCTATTCTAGCACTGAGTTCCTTTATTAACCATTACCAAACTTCCACCCAAATTTATCTTATCTTCAATGACCTAAGATGCTAATCTGAGTTAAGCTTAAATCATATGCAGTATTTTTCAATACCTTGTGCCATCAGATTGAATATCTAAGATTTACTGTTTTCATATATATTAACTTCAAGGTGCCTTTGTAGATAACCCTCTTTTCCTAGCATTGAGTGAGAAGTATAGTCATTTATTAAATGAAGAGAAAAGGGGAAAAAATTAGCTAAATTTTCCCATCCTCCTATCACGCCTTTTTGACAATAAAATGGCAGCAAATTATTTTGTTTGAAGTGAACTCACAGCAACTGGCACTTGATAATGGGTTTGACTGCTTTATTTCAAATATATCAATCTATAAAATCTCTTGATTGGCTTGTCTGTTGCTAATTTTATCACGTAATAAAGAAAAGGCATTTCGTTGACAAAAATCATTTAATCATTTTTCCTTCATCCAGCACTGACAACTTCCTATGTTAGATTCTTTTTTGTTGTTGTTGTTCTTGAGACAGAGTCTCTCTGTCACCCAGTCTGGAGGGCAGTGGTACCATCTTGGCTCACTGCAGCCTCCGCTTCCTAGGTTCAAGCAATTCTCCTGCCTTAAGTAGCTGGGGTTGCAGGTGTGCTCCACCATGCCCGGCTAATTTTTGCATTTTTAGTAGAGACAGGGTTTCATCATGTTGGCCAGGCTGGTCTCAAACTTCCGGCCTCAAGAGATCCACCTTCCTCAGCCTCCCAAAGTGCTGGGATTACAGGTGTGAGCCGCCACGCCCAGTCTCTCTGTTAGATTCTGCAGATGGCACAGCAAAGATTTTCCTCAGGTACATGTGTTCTAGAGGGCAAGAACAATGTCATCGTTTGATGATTTCTCATCAGTTCCTAATACAGTTTGATGTCCATAATTAAAATCTGGTATTTAGAATGCCTGAAATAAGCAAGTAATTTTTAATCCTTATGTGCTTGTCCTTGTAACTGTATAACATTCAATCATGTACCATGTGTTAACATGCCATGTGACTTTTACCTAGTCTCCTAATGTTTCTGAGATTCTTATTCCTCCTGTGTCAAATAATGTGTAGTAATTTTCTCCAAAGCCTCTTCTAATTGTCACCCAAGCTGGGGCACAGTCGTGCCATCATAGCTCACTGCAGCCTTGACCTCCCAGGCTCAAGCGATCCTCCCACCTCAGCCTCCTGAGTAGCTGGGATGACAGGTGCACACCACCACACCCAGCTAATTTTTAAATATTTTGTAGAGACTCGTTCTTGCTATGTTGACAAAGCTGGTCTCAAACTCTTGGGCTCAAGTGATGCTCCTGCCTCAGCCTCCCTAAGTGCTGGGATTACAGGAGCCAGCTACCACACCTGACCTATAACTGAGTAAATACAAATGTTTAAATGTCAAATATTTAGGATTCGTTATGACAATTTTAGAGCAATACTTTAAGGAGAAAGCGTGTCTGTAAAGACATGAATTAGATCATATAAATATTTCAGATAAAGGACGTTGTTATGCCCAGACCGTTTATTCCCTGAAGAAGACCACCAGAGTCCAGAGTCAAAGACAAGCGGCAAGGCTCTTTAATGCAAGTTCGAACTTGGTCCCTCCGTTCTACAACATACAAGAGGGCCCCGAATGATGCATGTGCCCGCTTTTTATAGCCCGATGCATACAGGATATGTAAGGTTACAGAGGTACAAAGGAATTCTTTTGGTTGCAGCATTACAACTGGTAATTGGTTAATACAATTAACAGTTTTCTATTTGTTCCCGCGCATTTAGTAAAACTACAAACGGTTGTGACCTTATCAGGGGCTCTCTAGGTGGTGTTTCTGAGATGTGTGTGGGGGATGTGTTTGTGTTGGGCTCAGGAAGTTGGGACAAAATAGAGGATTGTGTTTGTACTGGGCCCAGGACTAAGATATGTGGCAGACACCGGTAATTAGAGCAGGACAGAGACTTTCACAACGTTTGTCCTTACAATGTCTGGAGTCTATAGATAACCTAATCGGTTAGGTCCGGGGTCGATCTTTAACTAGGCTCAGGACGCCGCCCGGGCTGTTTGCCTGTGGACTTCATTTCTGCCTTTTAGTTCTTTTTTCATTTGATCTCTTTCAACTTCAGTACATGAAATACCAACGTGATATTGTTGTATCTGCGGGACTAGCTACATTATGTGCTTGACAGACTGATGACTAGTTAAAAAGAAAAAAGTAAACTAATTTCAATAATTCAATGGACGTGGCTAAAATAAGCAAACATATTAGGCATTATCACTAAAATCACTGTAGCAAAGTCATGTCCAAAACCCTGCAGCTTTGGAAGATGCCTCCGTCAATGGAAAAAAATGAAACTAGACTGTTTGACTACACTTCATTCATCCTGTGACTATTTCTGGAAATAATTGTTTGGTAAATGCCCAGGAGGTGAGAAAAATCTCTAAAAGAGTGATAAATAGGAAGGGAAGTAAAAAAAAAAAAAAAAAAAAAATCAAAAAATTGGAACCAAATGTCACAATTAATTAAAATCACTTTAGAAATTTTGTTTCAAAACTGAGTTATAATTAGAACTTCATTAGTACTTTTTAACAGCACATCACATTTTTAGCTGTTCTGTTAAAACCACTCTCTCAATAAGTACCAGCGACCTACAAATCATTAAAGATAATCATTCCAGAAGATTCTATTCCCACAAGTATTTTCTTCACTTTTCCTTTGGATGGAATTATAACTATATAACTTCTAATATCACCATTGAGCAGATACATGGTTCTCAGTTACTTTCTCAATATCTCTGTTGGGATTGTACCAAACTCACTGTGTTTAAAACTGAACTCATTATCTTTCTTTTCAAAACCAGTGCATCCAGATATTTCTGTTTCTATTATCACTGTAACTCTTCTGCCATTTCACCTCAAAAGCTTAGAGTTTTCTATGAATCTTATATGCTGTTACAGTTTGGATGTATGTCCCCTCCAAATCTCATGTTGAAATGAGATCCCCAATGTTGGAAGTGGGGCCTGGTGGGAGATATTTGGGTTATGGGAGCGGATCGTTCATGAATGGCTTGGTGCCTTCCCATGGTAGTGAACGAGTTCTCTCACTCTGTTAGTTCACAAGAGAGCTGGTTGTTTCGAGACTGGGACCTCCCTCCTTTCTCTCTTGTGTTCTCTCTTGCCAAGTGATACACTCGCTGCCCCTTTGCCTTCAGCTATGACTGGAAACTTCCTGAGGCTCTCACCAGAAGCAGATGCCAGCACTATGTTTCCTGTAGAGGCTGCAGAACTATGAGCCAAATAATTCTTTTTTTTTTTTTTTTAATATATAGAGTATCCAGCCTCAGGTATTCCTGCATGGCACTGCAAAACAGACTAACACTCATGTCTTTCCCACACCCTGATCTTTCTTGTTCTTATCTCAACACCATTTCTATTTCTCACTCTCAGCTTTTCTTTCCCACTTTTTGGTGCCATCATTCTAGCCATGGTTACCTCTCCATTGTCTCTTGCCTGGAATATTGTAGTAGTTCCCTAAGTATGCATCATACCAGATTCCGCATTGTTATATCCCAAGGCTTGACTGACTCTATACCATTTAAGTTTTTTTTTATTTCTTTTTTTGAGATGAAGTCTCGCTGTGTCACCCAGGCTGGAGTGAGTGGCCGGATCTCAGCTCACTGCAAGCTCCGCCTCCCGGGTTCCCGCCATTCTCCTGCCTCAGCCTCCCGAGTAGCTGGGACTACAGGCGCCGCCACCTCGCCCGGCTAGTTTTTCTGTATTTTTTAGTAGAGACGGGGTTTCACCGTGTTAGCCAGGATGGTCTCGATCTCCTGACCTCGTGGTCCGCCTGTCTCGGCCTCCCAAACTGCTGAGATTACAGGTTTAAGCAACCGCTCCTGGCCCTGTTTAAGTACTTTTAAAACACAAACCAATTCATGTAATTCTATGCTAAAAATCCCTAAATGTTTTCCCATTGTATATGAACAAAACAAAACCCTAATGCTTAAAGGCTTTTCTGAAAGCTTGTTCTCTCCCAGTCTCCATGTTCCAGTATAACTGGGCCATTCTCACATTCTTTGAGTTTGCTCAAAGGCAGAAGCTCATGGTGCCTCCTTACCATGTCATGTCTCTTCACTCCCATCACCCTTCATCTCCTTGCTTCCTTGACCAGCCTGTTGCCTTCCTTGATTCCCTCCAGCCAAAGTTGGCCTCCCCATCCACCACCCAACTCTAATAGTCATTAATACAATGTATTTTGAAATAATTTATGGAGAGGAATATAACAAACAAATAAAGAATTTAAAACATAGTTGGGGATCTCAGTGTAACCTTCCCCAAAATAATCTCTCTCCATCTCTCATAGAGGTAAACATGACCATAATTTTGATATTTTCCATTCATGTGAATTCTTTATGATTTTGCTATATACTTATATACCCTAAGTAATATATTTTAATATGTTTTTAATTTATAAATTACAAAATAATAAAATTTAGGCCGGGCGCGGTGGCTCAAGCCTGTAATCCCAGCACTTTGGGAGGCCGAGACGGGCGGATCACGAGGTCAGGAGATCAACACCATCCTGGCTAACATGGTGAAACCCCGTCTCTACTAAAAAATACAAAAAACTAGCCGGGCGAGGTGGCGGCGCCTGTGGTCCCAGCTACTCGGGAGGCTGAGGCAGGAGAATGGCGGGAACCCGGGAGGCGGAGCTTGCAGTGAGCTGAGATCCGGCCACTGCACTCCAGCCTGGGCGACAGAGCGAGACTCCGTCTCAAAAAAAAAAAAAAAATAATAATAATAATAATAATAATAAAATTTATAAATAATAAAAATTATATATATTTTTTAATGTATTGAAATGATGTCATGTTATCTATGTTACCTTATACATTAGGAGGATTTTAGGAGGGATGGGGCAGAGGGATGATTAACTCAACATTAAACCTTGCTGATACATATAATCCTAACTCCTTTATTTTTACTAACAGAGACCATTCCATTGTCATAGTACACAATTTAAATTCTTTATTTGCTAGTCAAATTCCTCTTTATACTTCTTATACACAACTACACAGAGAAACTTTGTTATAGATATTCAAATTACTTCCACATTTTTCTATTACAAACAATATCACTAAAATTATTTCTTTGTGCATCATTCCAGAGTTTTTTCTGCGTTTAGATAACTAGATGATAAATTACCGAGTTGTAAGATGTCTTTCAGTATTCATTTCCAACATCAGAAAACTGTTCCCATTGCTTTCCCTTTTCACCAAAACTTGGTATTTTCCTGGCTTCTGAATTTTTGTTTATCTGAGTGACACAACTTGTTTCTCACTGTAGTTTTAATTTACACTTTACAGATTATATATATACAGTTGAATGAGCTTATAGTTGGGGGCAGTTAGCAATCTGTTACAGTAAGCCTTCCGGGTGACCTCAATGCACATTAAGCTTGAGAACCACTGCCTGAGTGGACAAAATGTGTTTGAATTACAAAATGGCAGATTGTTTTATATGAAATATATACACTTTCTTCTGGCTATTTCTAGTGTAATCCCAAAATATCTGAGACGTGTCAGTCAATTTAGGAAGTTTACTTTGCCAAAGTTAAGGATGCATGCCCACGACACAGCCTCAGGAGGTCTTGCCAACATGTCCTCAAGGTGGCCATGGTGCAGCCTGCTTTTATACATTTTTAAGGGAGACAATCGATATGTGTAAGATGAGCATTGGTTTAGTCTGGTGAGACCAGACAACTTGAAGTGGGGGCTTCTGGGTCAGAAGTAGGTAAGAGAGGAAAGGTTGCATTCTTATGAGTCTTTGATCAGCCTTCCACTGAATATATGTTTTAGTCTGGCTCAGTGAATCTGTAGTTTTACATAAACAGTAGGGCAGAGGAAGCAATCAGAAATGCATCTGTCTTAGGTGAGCCTCAGAGGGATGACTCTGAGTTCTGTCTGTCCTTTGTCCACAAGGAATTTCTTGTGAGCAAATTGTGAGGGAGGTATGTAGCTTCTTACCTTTGTAGCTATCTTGTTTAGGAATAAAATGGGAACCAGGTTTGCCTGATGCAGTTTCCAGCTTGACTTTTCCCTTGACTTAGTGATTTTGGGGTCCCTAGATTTATTTTCCTTTCACAGAAGCGGTCAGATATGCATTTATCTCAGTGAGCAGAGGGATGACTTTTGAGTTGTCTGTCCTTTGTCCACAAGGAATTTCCTCGTGGGCAAATTGCGAGGGAGGTCTGTAGCTTTCTAAAAAATATTTGTAGCTACTATATTTAGGAATAGAACGGGAGGCCGGTTTGCCCCGACAGCGCAGTTTCCAGAATTTTTCACTTTGCTTTGTGATTTGGGGGTGCCAAGATTTATTTTCCTTTCACACTGGTAACATTTTAAAAATCATTTTCTTGGGAAAGTTTCCAAACAAATTAAAAAATAAAGAACATAATGCTCCCCATTTACCACTCACCCAACCAAGACAACCATAATTTTTTCAACAATTTCTTAATCTATGTCTCCCTTTTTAATTGTGTTAGATGTAACAAAAGTATGATTGTTTTTCTAGCAAATCCCTTCTCTATTAAAATATATATATATATACTTTTAGAGTACTTAAGGGCTCAGTAAAATTCTATCAGAGATTTGTTTTAAAAAGAAATAATTTTTTTTTTTTTTAGACGGAGTCTCCCTCTGTCACCCAGGCTGGAGTGCAGTGGCCGGATCTCAGCTCACTGCAAGCTCCGCCTCCCGGGTTCACGCCATTCTCCTGCCTCAGCCTCCCGAGGAGCTGGGACTACAGGCACCGCCGCCTCGCCCGGCTAGTGTTTTGTATTTTTAGTGGAGACGGGGTTTCACCGTGTTAGCCAGGAAGGTCTCGATCTCCTGACCTCGTGATCCGCCCGTCTCGGCCTCCCAAAGTGCTGGGATTACAGGCTTGAGCCACCGCGCCCGGCCGAAAAGAAAGAAATTTTAATAATTATACTTGCTCCCAAATTAAATGAACCACTTAGAGAAATAGTGAAACTCTTACCCAATATGTTCTTTAAAATGTGGTTAATTTTATGTGTCAATTTGAATGGGCCACAGGGTGCCCAGATTAAACTTTGTTTCTTGATGTTCCTAGGAGGGTGTTTCCCGATGAGGTTAGCATTTGAATTAGTGAACTCGGTAAAGCAGATGACCCTTCCCAGTGTGGTTGAGCATCATTCTGTCTGTTAAGGAGCCGAACACAATAAAAGGCAGAGGATGGAGAAATTTCACCCTTTCACACTTTTTTTTTTCTACCTCACTATTTGAACTGACACATCTCATTTCATCTTTCCCTGCCCTGGAACTAAATTACACCACCAGCTTTTCTGTGTTTCCAGGTTGCAGATGGCAGATCATTGGGACTTCTCAACCTTCATGGGCCAATTCCCCATAATAAATCTCCCTTTGTCAGGTGTTTAAACCAGAGCAACTCCATCTTGAATAGGGGCTGGGTAAAATGAGTCGGAGACCTACTGGGCTGAATTCCCATGAGGTTAGGCATCCTTAGTCACAGGATGAAATAGGAGCACAGCACAAGATACAGGTCACAAAGACCTTGCTGATAAAACACGTTTCAGTAGAGAAGCTGGCCAAATCCCACCAAAACCAAGATGGCCACGAGAATGACTGCTGGTCATCCTGCTGCCCAATATGCACTAATTATAATACATTAGTATGCAAAAAGACACTCCCTCCAGTGCCATGACAGTTTACAAATGCCATGGCAACGTCAGGAAGTGACCCTACGTGGTCTAAAAGGGGAGGAACCCTCAGTTCCTGGAATTGCTCATCCCCTTCCCGGAAAACTCATGAATAATCCACTCCTTGTTTAGCATATAACCAAGAAATAATCAAAAAATAGCCAACCAGCAGCCCTCAGGGCTGCTCTGCCTATGGAGTAGCCATGCTTTTATTCCTTTATTTTCTTAATAACTTCGCTTTCACTTTATGGATTCATGTCTAATTATTTCTTGTGTGAGATTCAAGAACAAGAACCCTCCCTTGGGGTCCGGATCAGGATCCCTTTCTGGTAACACTTTTATACACATAGGTAAATATTTATATTATAAATACTCTATTGGTTCTGTTTCTCTGGAGAACCTTGAATTCGACGACTATCTATAAGAAATGCTGTACAAGGAATTTCTGCATTACTTTTTAGGGAGGAATTGAGAATCTCTGAAATCGCTCTAAACTTTAAACTACAATTACATGATGAAATGCGTGATTTATATTAAGTAAAATTTTTAATTTAAAATATTTGAGTGACCAAGATAGTTTTCTCACCGAAATTTCAAATATCTGTTTGTGCGTAAATGTTAGACATAATGTCATTCACTAAAAAGGTGTATCTATGTATCATAATTATATTAGAAATACAAGTTTTACATTATTAAACTCTGAAAGGAAAATAAATCTTGAGGCCCCCAAATCATTAAGCTAAAGGGAAAAGTCAAGCTGGGAACTGCTTAGGGCAAACCTGCTTCCCATTCTATTCAGTCATCCCTCTGCTCACTGTGATCAATGCATATCCGATTGCCTCCTTTGGAGAGGCTCATCAGAAACTCAAAAGGATGCACCCGTTTGTCTTCACTTACCTGTGACCTGGAAGCCCAGACCTGCTTGAGTTTTCCATCCTTTCAGGACAAAACCAATGTACATCTTACATATATTGATTGATGTCTCATGTCCTGCTAAAATGTATAAAACCAAACTGTGCTCTGAGCACCTTGGGCACATGTCGTCGGGGCCTCCCGAGGCTGTGTCGCGGGCGCGAGTCCTCAACCTTGGCAAAATTAACTTTCTAAATTAACTGAGACTACCTCAGATATTTGGGGTTCACAAAACCAATTTTCTTTCTTTTTGTCTTGGTCTTGTCACCCAAGCGGGAGTGCAATGGCTCAATTTTGGCTCACTGCAAGCTCCGCCTCCTGGGTTCAAGCGATTCTCCTGCCTCAGCCTCCCAATTAGCTGGGATTACAAGCACCCACCACCACATCCAGGTAATTTTAGTACTTTTACTAGAGATGGGGGTTTCACCATGTTGGCAGGCTGGTCTCGAACTCCTGACCTCGGGTGATCCACCTGCCTCAGTCTCCCAAAGTGCTAGGATTACAGGCATGAGCCACTGCCCGCAACCCACAAAACCAAATTTTAAATAGAATCACTATAGTTACTGTGGAGCATTTGTTGCACTACTAATCATCTCTCAATACCAGAGGCACTATAGAAATACATCTACCTTACAAACTATTGAAGGATACATCTCATACTCATGGAACACAATAAAATTTATAGTCAGAATATAAAATAAATGCCATTGAGTAATTTATTGCAAGGGCCTCATTGTCTGGGGTGATACCTGAGGTTCCTTGTCTCATGGTCTAGGAAATCAAGGATACAGGCACACAAGGAGAGAGGTTAAAAGCGGAAGTTTAATAGGTAAAGAAAGAGACTAGCTCTCTGCTGGAGAGAGGGGTCCCAGAGAAAGGGGTTGCTGGATCAGTGGTGAAATGCAGGGGGTTTTATAGATAGCTGGTGAGGTGGCGATGTCTGATTTACATAGGGCACAAAAGATTGGTTGAACCAGGTGTGCCATTTGCATAGGACCCGACAAACTGGTTAGGACTAAGTGTGCAGAGCACATGAATTTCTGGCTGCCCTCACCCTAATCTTTTATTATGCAAGTGGGTCCTCTGGCTGGCCTGCGCCTTGTTGCCTATTCCTTTACTGTACACGTAGTAACAACAACAAAAGGAAGATGGAGCCTCTACAATGGATATGCCTCGGCCCCAGGTAGCCCTTTTTTATTGACACAGCTGCCGGCATTCACCCGTGCAAGCTTCCAGCTTGCTTATCTGTGTCTGCAGCTCGAGTTTTCAGGCTGCTCTTTGTTAGAAACAAAAATAATTTCTAGGTCTGCTTTTTGTTAAAAGGGAAGCTCTGTAGAGGACTCTTTTACACTCACTATCCGCCTGGTTTCTTTCTACCTCCTGTATCAGTATCATATTAACAAAAGCCAACTTTGTGGCTTCAAAGGACATGTCTTTTTAAGAACCTAACAAGAAGACTATTTTCCATGAAACACAGAAGACATCTAGACCTCAGACTGAGGGACTAAGTGGCTAAGTAGGCTGCACTTCCTGGGTCAACAGGGACTTCCCTAAGGGGACTTTCCCTCAGCCAAAATGCCTCACAGCTGCAAACCAGGGGATTGAAACTTCAACCAATCACACAGGGAGTTTAAGCTCTAGCTGCAGGTTGATGGTTTTAACCAATCAGGCGCGCCAACCCACAAGGGGATATAAAATAATCTAAATATACAGGACAGAAAAAGGAAGAGGGGAGAGGTCATAAGGGGATAGAAGCATAAGACATCCAAGCCAGAAAGGGCAACCCTTCCAGGTCCCTTCCACCACATGGAAGCTTTACTTTCGCTTTTGCTTTACTTTCTCTTTTGCTTTACTTTCTCTTTTGCTTTAATCAATCTTGCCCCCGTACACTCTTTGGGTCCGCACACGTTTCTCTAATACAGCTGTAACACTCGCCGCTGCGGTCCACAGCTTCATTCCTTGAAGCCCGTGAGACCACGAACCCCTGGATGGAGAAAAACCTTCCATCATGAGAAGACTTCTCGTCTCAAGATGATGATTGGATTTTACCCCTTTATCTAATACCACTTGATTCGGAATGATGCCTGGAAAAATGTATTCAAGAATGTGTGACCTGCTTTGAGCTCAGTGGGAAAGAATGAGAACACTGATTACTGGTATCCTTTATGGGTTGCAGGTGAAGGAGGGAGGAGGCGTTTTGGAATCAGGTCTTTGCCAACCTTACTGTAGACCGTTAAACATTTACTTTCTACAAACTTTTCTCTCTCCACTTCCACCACCTTGTCTAGCTATAAAAGCTTTCCTCATTCACATTTAATTTTTCACAATTCCTCCAGAATACCCCTCTTCCAGCAAAGTAATGGTTATATTTGGTGAGTAAAATCACTTTCTTTTAGATTTGCAAAAGACATAGTGGCATTCTAGAGCTTCATTTCGGCAGAGGGCCATCATCCATCATTGGTATAATATTAACGAAGAGGAACTGAGAAGCCAATCCAAAGAACATCAGTTTGGAAAAGAGAAACCAGGATGATGTAGATAACAATAGGGAGAAAAAAAAAAAAAATTGCGAACTCAGTGTCCCTCCTTGTGTCTGGGTCCAGTGCTGCCCCTTGATTCCTCCTGAGTCGTGACTAAAATTCCCCTTGCTGCAGCCAGCACCACAGCTGTGAACTGACGGCTGGCACCTGCCCCAAGACTTTCCCTGGAGTCCTCTCAGAGCCAGCCCCTCCTAGCAAAGATGATTCCTCTCATCCCAGTCACAGTTGTCTCTTGTGGTGGATCTATCAGTCAAAAGAGAACATAAGAAGTGTGATTCAGGAACAAAAGGAACTTCACAGAAAGATTTAGCATTGCCCTTCTTAGATTCCTCCGCTGCACTAAACATCTTTTTATTTACCAAGTTCTAAATATACACAATTCCCAAGTATTTTGCTTGACTGTAGTAATGTTGTTTAGATAGATAGATAGATAGAGATACATATGCATCATGTTGTACATCTTAAGTATATACAATAAATAAGTAAAAATAATGGAAAAAAATATAATGTCTTTGAATTCTCTACCCATCAATAACTATTTACATATTTAAATATAAGTTCCTCCTTCACAATTAGAAATTTTATTTGTACCCCTTCAATATGTATGTTTATTCCAAGTGCCTCATAGAATTTTATCCCAATGTGATACATTTTCTGGGTTTTTTTTATTATTATTATACTTTAAGTTCTAGGGTACATGTGCACAATGTGCAGGTTTGTTACATAGGTATACATGTGCCATGCTGGTTTGCTGCACCCATCAACTTGTCACTTACATTAGGTATTTCTCCTAATGCTATCCCTCTCCCAGCACCCCCCCCCCCCCCCCCCCGCAAAAGGCCCCTGGTGTGTGATGTTTCCCACCTGGTGTCCATGTGTTCTCATTGTTCAACTCCCACCTATCAGTGAGAACATGCAGAGTTTGGTTTTCTGTCCTTCCCCACCCTAGCAAGCCTGAGGGTACTGCAGGAGACCAGGGCATATCTTAGTCTTTATCTCAACTGCATAAGACAGACATTCCAAGAGCGGCCATTTATACACCTCTCCCCAGGAATGCATTCCTTTCCCAGGGTATTAATATTAATATTCCTTGCTAGGAAAAGAATTTAGTGATATCTTCCCTACTTGCACGTCCGTATATAGGCTCTCTGCAAGAAGAAAATATGGCTTTTTTTGCCTGACGCTGCAGGCAGTCAGACCTTACGGTTGTCTTTCCTTGTTCCCTAAAAATTGCTGTTATTCTGTTCTTTTTCAAGGTGCACTGATTTCATATTGTTCAAACACACATGTTTTACAATCAATTTGTATAGTTAACACCATTATCACAGGGGTCCTGAGGTGACATACATCCTCAGCTTACAAAGATAACAGGATTAAGAGATTAAAGTAAAGACGGGCATAAGAAATTATAAAAGTATTATTTGGGAACAGATAAATGTCCATGAAATCTTCACAATTTATGTTCCTCTGCTACAGCTCCACCTGGTCCCTCCATTCAGGGTCCCTGACTTCCCATAACAGGATCCAGTTTTAGCTTTTTACATATGGCTAGCCAGTTTTCCCAGCATCATTTATTAAATAGGGAATCCTTTCCCCATTGCTTGTTTTTGTCAGGTTTGTCAAAGATCAGATGGTCGTAGATGTGTGGTGTTATTTCTGAGGACTCTGTTCTGTTCCATTGGTCTATATATATATCTCTTTTGGTACCAGTATCATGCTGTTGTGGTTACTGTAGCCTTGTAGTATAGTTTGAAGTCAGATATCATGATGCCTCCAGCTTTGTTCTTTTTGCTTGGGATTGTCTTGGCTATGTGCACTCTTTTTTGGTTCCATATGAACTTTAAAGTAGTTTTTTCTTTCCAATTCTGTGAAGAAAGTCATTGGTAGCTTGATGGGGATGGCATTGAATCTATAAATTACCTTGGGCAGTATGGCCGTTTTCACAATATTGATTCTTCCTATCCATGAGCATGGAATGTTCTTCCATTTGTTTGTGTCCTTTTTAATTTGGTTGAGCAGTGGTTTGTAGTTCTCTTTGAAGAAGTCCTTCACATCCCTTCTAAGTTGGATTCCAAGGTATTTTATTCTCTTTGTAGCACTTGTGAATGGGATTTCGCTCATGATTTGGCTCTCTGTTTGTCTGTTATTGGTGTATAGGAATGCTTGTGATTTTTGCACATTGATTTTGTATTCTGAGACTTTGCTGAAGTTGCTTATCAGCTTAAGGAGATTTGGGGCTGTAACAATGGGGTTTTCAAAATATACAATCATGTCATCTGCAAACAGGGACAATTTGACTTCTTTATTTCCTAATTGAATACGCTTTCTTTCTTTCTCTTGCCTGATTGCTGTGGCCAGAACTTCCAACACTATGTTGAATAGGAGTCGTGAGAGAGGGCGTCCTTGTCTTGTGCCAGTTTTCAAAGGGAGTGCTTCCAGTTTTTGCCCATTCAGTATGATATTGGCTGTGGGTTTGTCCTAAGTAGTTCTTATTATTTTGAGATAAGTTCCATCAATACGTAGTTTATTGAGAGTTTTTAGCATGAAGGGGCGTTGAATTTTGTTGAAAGCCTTTTCTGCATCTATGGAGATAATCGTGTGGTTTTTGTCATTGGTTCTGTTTATGTGATGGATTATGTTCATTGATTTGCATAGGTTGAACCAGCCTTGCATCCCAGGGATGAAACCAACTTGCTTGTCATGGATAAGCTTTTTGATGTGCTGCTGGATTCTGTTTGCCAGTATTTTATTGAGGATATTTGCATCGATGTTCATGAGGGATATTGGTCTAAAATTCTCTTTTTTGTTGTTGTTGTTGTATCTCTGCCAGACTTTGGCATCAGGATGATGCTGGCCTCATAAAATGAGTTCAGGAGGATTCCCTCTTTTTCTATAGATTGGAGTAGTTTCAGAAGGAATGGTACCCACTCCTTTTTGTACTTCTGGTAGAATTCAGCTGTGAATCTGTCTGGTCCTGGACTTTTTTTGGTTGGTAGGCTATTAATTATTGCCTCAGTTTCAGAACTTGTTATTGGTCTATTCAGAGATTCACTTTCTTCCTGGTTTAGTCTTGGGAGGGTGTATGTGTCCAGGAGTTTATCCATTTCTTCTAGATTTTCTAGTTTATTTGCATAGAGGGGTTTATAAGTATTCTCTGATGGTAGTTTGTATTTCATTCTTCTTTCTTTTCTTCTTTATTAGTCTTGCTAGTGGTCTATTTTGTTGATCTTTTCAAAAAAACAGCTCCCGGATGCATTGATTTTTTTCAAGGGTTTTTTGTGTCTCTATCTCCTTCAGTTCTGCTCTGATCTTAGTTATTTCTTGCCTTCTGCTAGCTTTTGAATTTGTTTGCTCTTGTTTCTCTAATTCTTTTAACTGTGATGTTAGGGTGTCAATTTTAGATCTTTCCTGCTTTCTCTTGTGGGCATTTAGTGCTATAAATTTCCCTCTACACACTGCTTTAAATGTGTCCCAGAGATTCTGGTATGTTGTATCTTTTTTCTCATTAGTTTCAAAGATCATCTTTATTTCTGCCTTCATTTAATTATTTACACAGTAGTCATTAAGGAGCAGGTTGTTCAGTTTCCATGTAGTGGTGTGGTTTTGAGTGAGTTTCTTAATCTCGAGTTCTAATTTGATTGCACTGTTGTCTGAGAGACAGTTTGTTGTGATTTCTCCTTTTGCATTTGCTGAGGACTGTTTTATTTCCAATTATGTGGTCATTTTTAGAATAAGTGCAATGTAGTGCTGAGAAGAATGTATATTCTGTTGATTTGGGTTGGAGTGTTCTATAGATGTCTATTAGGTCTGCTTGGTGCAGAGCTGAGTTCAAGTCCTGGATATCCTTGTTAACCTTCTGTCTTGTTGATCTGACAGTGGGGTGTTAAAGGCTCCCATTAATATTGTGTTGGGGTCTAAGTCTCTTTGTAGGTCTCTAAGGACTTGCTTTATGAATCTGGGTGCTCCTGTATTGGGTGCATATATATTTAGGATAGCTAGCTCTTCTTGTTGAATTGATCTCTTTACCATTGTGTAATTTTTGTTGGTTCAAACTCTGTTTTATCAGAGTCTAGGATTGCAACACCTGCTTTTTTTTTTGCTTTCCATTTGCTTGCTAGATCTTCCTCTATCTTTTTATTGTGAGTCTATGTGTGTCTCTGCATGTGAGATGGATCTCCTGAATACAGCACACTGATGGGTCTTGACTCTTTATCCAATTTGCCAGTCTGTGTCTTTTATTTCGGGCATTTAGCCCATTTATATTTAAGATTACTATGTTATGTGTGAATTTGATCCTGTCATTATGATGTTAGCTGGTTATTTTGCCCATTAATTGATGCAGTTTCTTAGCATTGATGGTCTTTACAATTTGGCATGTCTTTGCAGCGGCTGGTATCTGTTGTTCCTTTCCATGTTTAGTGCTTCCATCAGGAGCTCTTGTAAGGAAGGCCTGTTGGTGACAAACTCTCTCAGCATTGGCTTGTCTGTAAAGGATTTTATTTCTCCTTCACTTATGAAACTTAGTTTGGCTGGATATGACATTCTGGGTTGAAAATTCTTTTCTTTAAGAATGTTGAATATTGGCCCCCACTCTCTTCTGGCTTGAAGGGTTTCTGCTGATAGATCTGCTGTTAGTCTGATGGGCTTCCCTTTTTGGGTAACCCGACCTTTCTCTCTGACTTTCCTTAACATTTTTTCCTTCATTTCAAGTGAATCTGACAATTGTGTGTCTTGGGGTTGCTCTTCTCGAGGAGTATCTTTGTGGTGTTCTCTGTATTTCCTGATTTTGAATGTTGGCTTGCCTTGCTAGGTTGGAGAAGTTCTCCTGAATAATATCCTGAAGAGGGTTTTCTATCTTGGTTTCATTCTCCCCATCACTTTCAGGTACACCAATAAAACGTAGATTTGGTCTTTCACATAGTCCCATATTTCTTGGAGGCTTTGGTCATTTCTTTTCACTCCTTTTTTTTCTCTAAGCTTGTCTTCTTGCTTTATTTCATTAATTTGATCTTCAATCACAGATATCCTTTCTTCCACTTGACCGAATTGGCTATTGAAGCTTCTGCATGCATCACAAAGTTCTTGTGTTGTGGTTTTCAGTTCCATCAGGTCGTTTAAGGTCTTATCTACACTGGTTAATTCTAGTTAGCTGTTCAACCTCTAGTTAACCTTTTTTTCAAGGTTTTTAGCTTCCTTGTAATGGGTTAGAACATGCTCCTTTATCTCGGAGAAGTTTGTTATTACCGACCTCCTGAAGCCTACTTCTGTTAACTCGTCAAAGTCATTCTCCATCCAGTTTTGTTCCTTGCTGGAGAGGGGCTGTGATTCTTTGGAGGAGAAGAGGCACTCTGGTTTTTGGAATTTTCAGCTTTTCTTCTCTGGTTTCTCCCCATCTTTGTGGTTTAATCTACCTTTGGTCTTTGATGTTGGTGACCTACAGATAGGGTTTGGTGTGGATGTCTTTGTTGTTGATGTTGATGCTATTCCTTTCTGTTTGTTAGTTTTCATTCTAACAGGCCTCTCAGCTGCAGGTCTGTTGAATTTTGCTGGAGGTCCACTCCAGACGCTGTTTGCCTGGGTATCACCAGCGGAGGCTGCAGAACAGCAAATATTGCAGAACAGCAAATATTGCTGCCTGATCCTTCCTCTGGAAGCTTCGTCCCAGAGGGGCACCCACCTGCATGAGGTGTCTCATGGCCCCTACTGGGAGGTGTCTCCCAGTCAGGCTGCACAAGGTTCAGGGACCCACTTGAGGAGGCAGTCTGTCCATTCTCAGAGCTCAAACTCCATGCTGGGAGAACGCTGCTCTTTTCAAAGCTGTCAGACAGGGATGTTTAAGTCTGCAGAAGTTGTCTGCTGTCTTTTGTTCAGCTATGCCCTGCCCACTGAGGTGGAGTCTATAGAAGCAGTAGGCCTTGCTGAGCTGTGGTGGGCTCCACCCAGTTTGAGTTTCCCAGACACTTTGTTTACCTACTCAAGCCTCAGCAATGGCAGACGTCCCTCCCCCAGCCAGGCTGCAGCCTCGCAGGTCAATCTCAGACTGCTGCACTAACAGTGAGCAAGGCTCCATGGGCGTGGGACCCAACAAGCCAGGCACAGGAGGGAATCTCCTGGTCTGCCCATTGCTAAGACCATGGGAAAAGTGCAGTATTTGGGTAGGAGTGTACCTTCCCTCCAGGTACAGTCTGTCATGGCTTTCCTTGACTAGGAAAGGGAAATCTCCCAACCCCTTGCACTTCCCAGGTGAGGAGATGCCCCGGTCTGCTTTGGCTTGCCATCCGTGGGCTGCACCCACTGTCCAACCAGTCCCATTAAGATGAACTAGGTACTTCAGTTGGAAATACAGAAATCACCCGTCTTCTATGTTGATCTCGCAGGGAGCTACAGACTGGAGCTGTTCCTATTCGGTCATCTTGGAAGTGACCTCACCATTTTGTGCTTTTAAGGGACTTATTGATCACTGTACAATATTTCTATGCAACAAAAATGTGATAATTTTTAGAAACTTCTTCACAATATTTTAAGTGGTAAAAAATGTCTTCTGGATTGAATTATTATAATTATTATTATACAATTGATCAAAAAACCTAACTAGTTCACATATTTTACTGGAAATCCATCATTTGCTGAGATAAATTAATATTCTTATTGCTTGACTAAGTCGGGGTTTGTTATCAAAACTATTCCCATTTTTTGTTGTTGTTTTTGGGTATATGCATGATAAATCATGCTTACATTAATAAGTAGAGAGAAATAAAATTACAATATCATCCAAATTTAAATGCATTCCTAATTTACTTGTCCATTTTAATGTATGCAAATTTTACATCAAAAGGAAAGTAATCAGGTAGTAATTTATTGTCAAGATTTACTTCTAGTAAATAGAGCACCAGATGAAAACCTAATTCAATTTGTTTGTTTGTTTGTTTGTTTGTTTGCTTTGAGACAGTGCTTCTGTCACTCAAGCTGTAGTGGAGTGGTATAATCATGGCTCATTGCGGCCTTGGCCTCCAGGCTCAAGTCATTCTCCCACCTCAGCTTCCCAGGTACCTGGGACTACAGGTATGTGCCACCAGGACTGGCTAATTTTGATTGCTTGTTTGTTTTGTTTTTTTAGAGATGGGATATTGCTATGTTGCCTAGGCTTGTCCTGAACTCCTGGGCTCAAGGAATCCTCACACCTTGGCCTCCCAGAGTATGTTTTTTCTATAATTTTGTTAGAATCAAATAATTTTAAAGATAGTTTAGCAACCACTTGACTTACAAAACTTTTGCTGAACAATCATTATAGTGATTTCCTTTCTCTTTATAATCACTAATGATTAAAAATGCTCTTTGACTAGCCTCCAGAAGTTTTTAATACCACAGGGCAGTGAGACTCAGAATGGAAGTAGGTGTTTATTTTGTAAAATGGAAGAACAGCAATTGTGAAAAAAAGAAAGAAAAAAGAAAAAGAACAGTAAAGAAAAAAGAAAAGAAAAAGAAAAGAAAAGAAAAAGAAAAGAAGAAGAAAAGAAAAGAAAAGAAAAAAGAAAGAAAAGAAAAGAAAAGAAGAGAAGGCTGGAAACATGGTATGGCACCTAAACCAAGTGCGTTGGGGAAAATGCAAAAGACATTGAGGATCAGAAAACTGATTGCCTTAAAACTCTCTAGATCAGCCAAATTTCCCAGAAAGTCTCCATGTACCCTCAGAAGCATAAGTTTACCAGTTGGAATTGCATTACTACAAAGCCAATTCTATGACACAGACACGAAGCACTCCAAGAAAAGCCTTGGCCACAAGATGTCACTACATTTCCACTTTCTACTTTAAGGTGCTATTACAAGCTTCCTTCCTTCAAAATGATCCACAGCAGCATTTGGGTTTTGAACAAGAGGAGCACAAATAAAGTACTTTGATTCTTTCTTAATTTTAAAAGAAAAAAAATCAATGAGGGAAAAGGGAGGATGAAGAAAAATAGTTTTGCAGTATTATCACATGTTATCTGGGCCTCAACAAATTAGTTTCTAGTAAAATATGATCCAATGAACACATTTAAATAAAATTAATATTTAAAAATTTAAAGTAGGTACTCTAAAATGGAAAAACAGATCTTGTGTTAATTTGCTTAAGGAATCTATTTTTTAAAATAAAAAGTAAATAAAATGGAAAAAACTATTGTAAAAATGAGCATTTTATTAAAATCCTGAGAAAATCGATAACTTGTCAATAAGAATAAGTCTATCCATTAGAGCAAATTTGCTTTAGAAAATAAAAGGCATCTGTTTACTCATATACATAGCTCTATGCAGCCCCTAAAACATTTTATTATTCAAGTTTACTTAGTCTTGGAAATGTTCCCTATTGCTTAGTTATTCAAGACTATTATATATTTATAGTATTTATTGTACTATATGTATGTTGAGAAGTTATTTATTGGTATGCTGAATTATTATAGTTGAGAGTTAAACTTACACAGATTAATATGGATTAAAAAACCAAATTTCTCAAAGTTCTAGATTTTTAAAATACATAGTCTTGTTCAAATTACATGTCAAGTTGTGAGTATTAGCTTATTCCTCAGTTTTCAAAGTGAATATTAGCGTATTCCTCAGTTTTGAGATTATTGTTTCATACGCGTTTCAAACCACATTGTTATGTATGTTAAGGGTATTTTAATTAATCATTCCAACTCTGGCATAAGTAGACAAACTACTTAGTAATGTCAAACTAAAATAATGTTCTGGCAGTCTCTGTCAGTAAAATGTCATTTTACCTGAAACATGAACAAACTAATTTGTTGTTGTTTTTGATATTTCTTTCAACATTATAAAAATTTTCAAACATAAAGCAAATTGAAAGAATTTTAAATGAGTTCCTGAATATCTACCACAAGATCCTACTATTAACAGTTTAGTACACTTGCTTTATCATATCCAGCCATCAATCCATCTCCCCATCCATTAAATCCCTTTTATTTATGTAAGCACTTTAGAGTTCAATATTTGTGTGTGTTTATGTGAAATGTACATATGCTACAATGTACAGCTCTTAAGTGTATAATCACTGAGTTTTCACAAATACATACATCTGTACACAGTCAAACCCATATCACGATATAGAACCCGACCTTCCTCTAAGAAAGTTCTCATACCCTTCACAGTAATTCCTACCCGAACAACTCTCCAGAGGCAACCAATGTTATTTTTTTCCCACTGCAGATTGGTTTTGTTTGTTCTAGACTTTCTTATAAGTGGAGTCACAAAGTATGTACCCTTTTGTTTAAATCTTCTTTCACTAAGTCTTCATGTTGAATTCAATGTATAATTCATTTATTTGTATTATCGAGGAGTATTTCACTATATATGCCATAGTTTGCTTATCCAATCTCTAACTGGACAGGTGAGCTATTTCCTTTTTGGGGCTATTCTGAACGAAGCTGCTATGAATATTCTTATATATGTCTTTTTGTGAATATATGCTTTTATTTACCTTTAGTAGATGCTTATTAGTGAAAATGCTGGGCCACAGTGTAGGGATATCTTCAGTTTTAGCATTTAGCGTTTAGTTGTGGCATTATACAATCCTTTAAAAAATGTATGAGACGTCCAGTTTTTCCGTAACATCACTAGCATTTGGTAATATTTATCTTTTTAAATTATAGTCATTCTGGTGGTGGTGTCCTATATTTCCATAGTGACAGATGGCATTGTATACTCTTTAATGTTTTCATTGGCAATTTGTACTTCCATTTTTATAAATTGTCTATTCAAATACTTTGCCCCATTTTAATTAGGTTATTTGACTTTCTATTGCTGAATTGTAGGAGTGCTCTATGTATTCTGCATACCCGTCCTTTGTCAGGTGTGAATATTTCTTCCAGTCTTAGCTTACCTATTTATTTGTGAATATCTCTTTGTGAATATTTCTTCCAGTCTTAGCTTACCTATTTATTTGTGAATATCTCTTTGTGAATATTTCTTCCAGTCTTAGCTTACCTATTTATTTGTGAATATCTCTTTGTGAATATTTCTTCCAGTCTTAGCTTACCTATTTATTTGTGAATATCTCTTTGTGAATATTTCTTCCAGTCTTAGCTTACCTATTTATTTGTGAATATCTCTTTATGAATATTTCTTCCAGTCTTAGCTTACCTATTTATTTCCTACTATGCATTTTGATTAGCAGAAAGTTTTAATTTTGATGACATATAATTTACCAATTTTTTCTTAAATGATTTTACTTTCTGAACCTGATGGTACCTTTGCTTATCCCCAAGTCATAAAAATATGCTATTTTCCTTTAAAGGCTTTATGGTTTTAGTTTTTATGTTTAGGTCTCTAATCCAAAATTGATTTTTCTGTGTAGTAAGAGGTGTGAGTCAAGGTGTTTTGTTAAAATATGGATGTTTAGTATTCCAAGGGACGTTTCCTTCCTCATTGGATTGCTTTGTTAAAAAGCAAATGTCTATGTAAGTGCAAGTGTATATCTAGGTTCTTTATTCTATTCATCTGTGGATCCTTATTTGTACCACACTGTCTGGATTACTATAGCTTGATAGTAACTTTTGCCTCCAACTTTGTTCTTTATTTACATACCTTTTGGATAATAGCTACTGAAGATAGGTGCACATTTTAATATTATGTAAGTCTTATGAAAAATGAAAACAAATTACTTTTGGGGGCTTATGAGTTTCAGAGTCTTAATTTTGGACATAAAGAAAAGGAAGATTTTGTTCTTACCAACAATATAAAAGCACTGGAAATTAGCCAGAGGACTGTCTAAATAATCCCCAAAATTTTACCTTTAGATATTTAATTTAGATATTTAAGAATTTTTACCAAATCCATTTTATAAAATATAAACAATATGCTTAGGGTGTATAGTTACAATATTTTAGGCTAAACACTGCAACATTGGCTCAGGCTTCCCACTTTATAGCCGTATCTATTTGCCTTTTTACCTTATTTAAATGAAATGAGGCTTGCACACTGTTTAAGTGAAGACCAAAATCCTTTACTCGCATTTCTACTTTGTACTCCCAACCAAATTCCTTTATCTTTACTCTTCCACTTGCTTTAAACCTTCCTGCATGACGGTCTTGGTTTTGTTTTCAAGGTCGTACATTGTGTCAGCTGGCTATAAAGTCCACATTTGTATCTGGATCCTAATTTCCAGCAGTTTCATTCAACTTGACTCACAGATACTACCACAGAAGTCTATCTAAACAAAGGGGGAAGTTTTCCAAAATGTCAAAAACCATGTCTTTGTTTTTGTTTACAGACAGGTGTTTTGCACTGAATCCTCGGGAGTTATTGATGATCGTTATGGTACAGACTATTTTGAATTGAATAAATTTAGGCAGAACAAAATCTAATGTAACACCCCATGGCACAATAGCTAGATCCAACCAAGTGCCATGAAGAGATTTTATATATATGTGTGTGTGTGTGTGTGTGTGTGTATATATATATATATACATGCCATGGAGAAAATCTTTCTACTTTTTAAGCGATTTTCAACTATCTTGAATACAAATGTGTGGTGTGTGTGCATACATGTATAATTACAAACATAATAGGTAAAATATTCACTATTTTAATGGTTAGGGACTTTTTTTTTTTTTTTTTGAGACGGAGTCTTGCTCCGTTGCCCAGTTTGGAGTGCAGTGATGCGATTGCAGTTCACTACAACCTATGCCTCCTGAGTTCATGCGATTCTCCTGCCTCTCAGCCTCCTGACTACCTGGAATTACAGGCACGAGCTACCATGCCTGGCTAATTTTTGTATTTTTAACAGAGGCGGAGTTTCACCATGTTGGCCAGGATGGTGGCTCATCCCTGTAATCCCAGCACTTTGGGAGGCTGAGGTGGGTGGATCACTTGAGGTCAGGTTAGGGACCTTTATGACCTGAATTATGACTGTCCAAACTTCATGCATGATACCACTCAGAATGCACGGTATTTAAAGGACTTTAAGTGATTAACTAAGGTGACATTAGATCATTGGGGTGAGCTCCAATACAATGTGACTAGTGTCCTTATAGGAAGAGGAGCTTAGGACACATGTGTGCACAGAGGAAAAACCATGTAAGGACAAAATGAAGACACAGCCTTCCGCAAGCTGAGGAGACAGGTATTTGAATGAAACCAACCAACCCTGTCAACACTTGGATCTTGTTTTTGTTTGTTAGTTTGTCTTTAGAGACCGTCTCACTCTGTAGGCCAGGCTACATCAAAGCTCACTACAACCTCAAATTCCTGGGCTTGGCCAGGCGTGGTGGCTCACACCTGTAATCCCAGCACTTTGGGAAGCCGAGGCAGGCAGATCACTTGAGGTCAGGAGTTCAAGACCAGCTTGGCCAATATGGTGAAACCCCATCTCTACTAAATATACAGAAATTAGCCAGGTGTGCTGGCATGTGCCTGTAATCCCAGCTACTTGGGAGGCTGAGGCAGGAGAACTGCTTGAACCCAGGAGGCAGAGGTTGCAGTGAGCTCAGACTGCACCATTGCACTCCAGCCCAGGCAAGAAGCGAGACTCTGTCTCAAAAAAAAAAACCCAGAAAACCTCCTGGGCTCAAGCGATACTCCCGCCTCAACCTTCTGAGTAGCTGGGACTACAGGCGTTACCACACTTGGCTAACACGTTGATCTTGAACATCTATCCTTCAGAACTGTGAGAAATAATTGTGCTATTTAAGTCACCCAGTTTGTGGTACTTTATTATGGGAGCCCTAGCAAACTAATATAGGGGTACAGATTCCAGAGCTAAGCCACCTGGGTACAAACCAAAGCTATGCCACTTGCCTGCTGTGTGACTTTGAGTATGTCACTTATATCTCTATGCCTAGGTTTCTTTATCTATAAAATAAGTAAAATAAGAGTACCTACCTCATACTGTTGTTATGAAGAGTAAATGAGTTAGTATCTAAAAAGTACTTAAGCCAAAGTCTTGCACGTATTAGATCAATCTTAGCTATTATCATTTATATAGTAGTATGTCAAAGTATACTAGGTTTTAAATAATTGAGCCACATTTCAAAAACTGTATGTCTCAACATCTGATTTTTATGTTCTTCAATGAGTTTTACTAAGAGGCATAGTGGAATGCACTTTTATTTATTTATTTTTTATTATAGTTTAAGTTCTGGGATACATGTGCAGAATGTGCAGGTTTGTTACACAGGTATACAGGTGCCATGGTGGTTTGCTGCACCCATCAACCCGTCATCTACATTAGGTGTTTCTCCAAATGCTATCCCTCCCCTAGCCCTGCACCCCTCAACTGGCCCCAGTGTGTGATATTCCCCTCCCTATGTCCATGTGTTCTCATTGTTCAACTCCCACTTATGAGTAAGAACATGTGGTGTTTGGATTTCTGTTCTTGTGTTAGTTTGCTGAGAATGATGGTTTCCAGTTTCATCCATGTCTCTGCAAAGAACATGAACTCATTCTATTTATGGCTGCATAGTATTCCATGGTGTATATGTGCCACATTTTCTTTATCCAGTCTATCACTGATGGACATTTGGGTTGGTTCCAAGTCTTTGCTATTATGAACAGTGCTGGAAAGAATGCACTTTTAGATTTTGATTTCGATTGATAGGGCTCAGTCTTATGCATTCATGTAAGAGGTATGCTGCAGTGGTTTGGGATGAAGTTTATCATTGATAGTTTTTGCTCCACACTATGCCATAGGACGGAAATCATTTTGACACATTCTTAAATATTTGTCTGGAGGCCTAAAATTGCTCATGATGAAAAGCTGCCTCCCAGTTACCAGGAGCTATGTTAATTTGCTTAAGCAATGGAACTGCATCTAGTATAGCAGCTGCAATTGGAGTCACCACTTGGTTAAGCTTCTAATAATCCACTGTCATTCTCCATCTGTCTTCTGCACAGAACAAATAAGAGAATTGAACATTGATGTAGTGAAAATACCACCCCTGTCTCCTTCAAGTTCTTGATGATAACACCAATTTCTGCAATCCCTCTGGGAATGCAGTATTACTTCTGATTTTCAATTTCCCTAGGTAGAGACAGTTTTAATGGCTTTCATTTGGCCTCTCCCATCATAGTAGCCCTCCCTCCACAGGATAGGAAACCAATGTGAAGATTCTGCCAGTTGCTAAGTATGCCTATTTTAATTATGCATTCCACAACAGGGAAATAACATAGGATGGATTTGGGGATCCAGTGGATCCACTGTAAGTTGGACCTCAGCTAAAACTCTACTGACCACCTGACCTCCGTAAGGCCCTACTCTGACTGGAGAGCCACAGTGATGCTTTTGGTCTCATGGAAAAAGGAAATAATCAGACCTTTCAGGAACTACTAGAACACTGGTCAGTAATTCCTGAAAGGTCTGATTACTTCCTTTTTACCAATGCACAGTTACCTTGATAAAAGACCATAGGTCTCTTTGGGGAAGAATGGAAGAAAGATTAAAATGATAAATTTTTGGTATTGTACTAGGGTCCTTCCTTAATGGGACCTGGTTTTCCCTCATTCAAGGAGTTGTGGGTCTGTAAATCTGCTCAAGACTGGGAACTGATTGAGGAGTTACGATGATGTTTTTATGATTCAGGTTAAATGTTTGTTTGTTCACTTGACCTATAATTTTTCTCCTTATACAGATGAAGTAAGAATTTAGTAGACGTTTTATCTATTTCACTTCTAGGCACATCATGATCAAACAACCACTTTCATAGGTCGCATGAGTCAGGTTATCCTGATTGCTGCTTTGACGCTACTGTCTGTAACAGTACCACACCCACCTTGCTTTTCACAGCTGAGTGTCAGCATTTGGCCCTTGCCATCTGAGATCCAATTACTTCCATTTCATTTAGGTTTTCTAATTGAGTGGCTGCGACTCCCATTGTAAAGACTGGCCTGCAGAGAAGAACGATCATGGAGCTCTTCAAGGATGCTGGCACTCCCCTCACAAATCTGTTTCTCAAAGTATTGGTAAGGTGTGTTTTCCGGACCCTCCCAGTGTGGGTAAGTAGGTCTTAGGTGACTAATCCACTCTAGCATTCTAATCTCCCTAAGACTTTGAATTCCCTCCTCCACATGAAGCCAAAGGAGATCAGGCATCTTCAACTTGCTCATGGCGAGCCACCTTTTGATTGTTTCATCCAACCAAACAACCAGTTTGTATGCTTTCTAACTCTCTAAGCTGCAACATTAAATTCAGGATTACTATTTAGTGAGCCCATATTAATAAATTTGGCCTTATCAAACTTTATGTTCCTTCCACCATTATCCCATACCCTTAACATTCATTCCCACACATGTTGCCTGGATTTCTGCTTGTGTGAACTAGAAAATTCAAATAGTCCTTTTGGAGTGTAGTATACCTCCTCATGGGTCAGACTTTGTACCTCACCTTTAGGAGCCTGCTGGGATTTGAGTCTAGTTATAAGCCTAAAAGCAAAAAGGGGTAATAGAAGTGGGTATGGGGAGAATCAGCATTGTCTTTCTTGGCAAACGCCTCAGGCGAGGTCATTATCATTTCCTTAAACAATGCAGGGTTAAGGGTAGAAAGGCCACTACCACTGTGGGTAAGAATGCCATTGCTTCTGGGGGTAGGAAGGCCACTTCTGCTTGCAAAAAAGACTCATCAAAATTTAAGTGCTCAATGTCCCCAGCTTCATCATGTCTCCCCACATGTCTCCAAATCAACTTACAGGATCCCATTCTTTCCCAATCAATGTCCTCACTTTAACAGTAGATGCCCTATGACGCTGGGGATTCAACTTTCATTTAATTCAGCCAATCGCATGATGAGGACTTGTGTTTGATTTTTAGCAATTTTAGCCTATGGCTCCAGGAGAGAAAATTTTTCCACAGGGTACATCTAGAAGCTTCTGAGGTCAAGTATGCATTGCTTGAGCTGGGAATTTGAATCCCTTAACTCATTCTTTTCTTTCATTACTTTGTGTAGTAACATTAGGAACAACCAAGAAATATCATTATATTCCTTAGCACTATGGTCAGTATTTGTCTCCTCCGAAACTCATACTGAAGTTTGACCCCCAATGTTGGAAGTGGATCCCAATGGGAAGTGTTTGGGGTCCTGGGGGTGGATCCCCCATGAACAGATTAATGTCCTCCCTGTGGGTGGAAAAGGGTAAGTGAGTTTTCACTCTATTAGTTCCCAAGAAATAGCTGAGGTTAAAAAAAAGACCCAGCACTGCCCCCTTTTCTCTTTTGTCATGTGAGGTACACATGCTGGCTCCTCTTCACCTTCTGCCTTGAGTGGGAGCAACCTGAAGCCCTTAGATGCAGATGCCCAAAGCTGAACTTTCTAGCTATCCAGAACTATGAGCCAAATAAAACTTTTTTCTTTATAAATTACCCAGCCTCCGGTATTCCTTTATAGTAACACAACACAGACTAAGACATTCAGTTTTTCATAAACATTCAAAAGTATTATATACAGAGTCATTGATTTCCTGCCTCTTGTAAATGGTTGATTAGGAGTATCTAATGCAGATATTTTGATGTCTGTATAACAGTTCATGCCCTGAACAACCAGTGTTCTCTGTACTATTGGAAATAGAGTCCTTAGCATTCTAAAATATAATCACACTAGAAAGCCAATTCCAGAAGTCCCAAAACCAATTTAGGAAGCTCATCCTTACAATTCTGTTCCTCTAGAATCACTCCTGGTGTTAGGATTCTTCAGAGAAACAGGACCAATAGGACAGATAAATGATAAATATGATGGAGGATTTGTTAGAGGAATTAGCTCACATGATTATGGAGGCTGAGAAATCCCAAGCTGGAGAATGAGGGAAGTTGGTAGCATGGCTTGGTTCAAATCCAAAAGGCCTGAGAACCAAGGGGCACTAGTGCACATTTGATGCCAAAAGGCTAGAAAACTTGGAGTTCTAATGTCCAAGAGCAAGAGAAGCTGGGTGTCTCAGCTCCAGATGAGACAAAGTGAGCAAATTGCCTTTCTTCTACCTTTTTGATCTATCCAGGCCCTCAGCCAACTGGATGGTGCCTGCCACATTAGATCAGGGTAGATCTTCCATACTCAGCCCACTGATTCAAATGCCAGTCTCTTCTGGAAACACCCTCACAAACATACCCAGAAATAATGCTTCACCAGCTATCTGGGTATCCCTGAATCCAGTCAAGTTGACTCCTAAAATTAAGCATGACAGGAATATAGGGCAGAGTCTAGCATGGGTCCAATGTGGAGCTTCCAGTCCCTCTCCCACAGAAAGGCATTATCTCTTTCCAGTCACGATGTGAGACAATACTCATTCCAGCCTTTGGTGTTCAGAGTTTTTATTAGGGCTTGCTCACCTATTGTTTGTGTGGATGACCTTTAGTCTACAGTTCCTCCCAGAAGTTGGGCTAACAGCTTTGAACTCAAGTTCCTCTGGAGACAGGTAAAAACTGATATGGCACAGCACAAAACCTATCATAAATCACATCGTTAGACTGTCCCACAGCCAATGCCCCCAGGAGTGACACTCTTATGCTCTTATGTTGCAGAAGATTACAAGAGCCTAGAGCTAGGGCAAAGGTCAGAGCTCTCATTGGTAAGGTTGATTATACACTAACAACTGCCTTCATTATTTGTTTATACCTGTATATGTTTTGACCAGGTAATATATGCACATAGCACAAAATTCAAAAGATATATGTGTGTGTGTGTGTGCACATGTGTAAATACATATGTACATTCTCACATCTGCAAATACTAATTTTTTTTTTTTTTTTTATTTTGAGATGGAGTCTTGCCCAGTCACCCAGGCTGGAGTGCAATGGCGAGATCTCAGCTCATTGCAACCTCCGCCTCCTGGGTTCAAGCAATTCTCATGCCTCAGCCTCCCGAGTAGCTGGGATTACAGGTGCCTACCACCACGCCAGATAATTTTTTGTATCTTTAGTAGAGACGGGGTTTCACCATGTTGGCCAGGCTGGTCTCGAACTCCTGACCTCGTGATCCACCCCGCCCCCCCCGGCCTCCCAAAGTGCTGGGATTACAGGCATGAGTGACCATGCCATGCTGCAAATAGTAATTTTTTAAACAGTCATAGTTATTATTAAAATTTGCACTATACAGAATTTTCTGAAAACACTCCGAATGCTCTTAAATATGAACTTATAAAAAGAAAAATACATTTAATGGAAAAACATGTTAATCTCTTTAACTTCACCATTACTCTGTGAAATCTAACAATTGAGTCCAGAAGGCTATTTTAAAGGTATTTGTGTACATCTCTTGGGACTTTCCCTGACATGAGAGTCCAAGAGCTTCAAAAGTATCAGCCTTAGAAAGACTAACCTATAAAATGAAGACAGACATTGCAGCAAGCCATCTCAATTTATGTATAGAAGAAATATATTTATACATTTACTAATTATGATAGTGAATACAAAAAATACAAAAATTATTTGATGAAAATCTCCCCTTCTCCCAAAATATATTGTGCAAAAACATGTCTACACACTTCTAGAAGACTGACCACTGATAGATGACATGGCATTTTTTTTTTTTTTGAGACGGAGTCTCACTCTGTCGCTGGGGCTGGAGTGCAGTGGCCGGATCTCAGCTCACTGCAAGCTCCGCCTCCCGGGTTCACGCCATTCTCCTGCCTCAGCCTCCCGAGTAGCTGGGACTACAGGCGCCCGCCACCTTGCCCGGCTAGTTTTTTGTATTTTTTAGTAGAGACAGGGTTTCACAGTGTTTGCCAGGATGGTCTCGATCTCCTGACCTCGTGATCCGCCCATCTCAGCCTCCCAAAGTGCTGGGATTACAGGCTTGAGCCACCGCGCCCCGCCGACATGGCATTTAAAAAATGTTAGTAATTGTAATTCACAGAAAGTAAACAAAAGAAAATATTAAAAAAAAAATTTTTTATTCCAGTACTGAAAATGTTTCAAACTGATTCTTGTTTGGGTGGGAAGGAGAAGGAGACAGTGATCACCGACTAAATTGCCATAGCACAGTGGTGATGAAAAGACATAAAATAAGGGGCACTGAATGGTTTCTAAAAAGCACAAGGACACAATTCCAGTTCAATTGCTTGTGTAAAAAGGTGATTTTTTTTTCTTTAAGTCATATAAAGTCAGGCCAGCATTAAGCTTTTAGTGTACAACTTGCTGAACCTTTATAAAAATGGTAAATGGGCAGCTTTACTTTTCCTACAATGCCGTTCTATACTACAGTAATATATTCATAAAGGAAGTTTGTGCCAGGCACAGTGGCTCATGCCTGTAATCCTAGCACTTTGGGAGGCAGAGGCAGGTGGATCACCTGAGGTCAGGAGTTCAAGACCAGCCTGGCCAACATGGGGAAACCCGATCTCTACTAAAAATACAATAAAAAATTAGCTGGGCATGGTGACAGGTGCCTGTAATCCCAGCTACTTGGGAGGCTGAGGCAGGAGAATCGCTTGAACCCAGGAAGCAGAGGTTGCAGTGAGCCAAGATCATACCATTTCACTCTAGCCTGGGCAGAAGAGTAAGACTCCGTCTCAAAGAAAAAAAAGAAAGGAAGTTTGCCATTTTTCTGCTATTCTAAGAATAAACATGTGGTTTACATTTCTTGTTTTCATTGATCCACATGTACACTTTTTTTTTTTTTGGCTACATACTATGTCTCAAAATAATCTTTTTACCTCAGGTCACCAAAAATCTACCTGTAGATGATGTTAAATGGGTTCCCAATCTGTCCTTTGCATTCAACTCAGGGAAGCATTCTTTCATGTTATTATATTATTATGTTTTTATGCTGTATTTAGATATGGTTTTAAATAAGTCCCCAAATATGTTTCTGTGGTAAGCAAAAATAACGAGACAGTGGGGGAAAAAATAAAGCTCTATAAGACTTAGTCTTTGCACGAGAGTTGTGTAATCTTAAAATAATCTGATCTCTTTGCCACTAAAATTCACGTAAGACTTGAAGTGATGGCTCTTCAAGACACTGGATTCGCTGATAGGCCACTTGAGCAAGGTGTCTACAATCAAGGGAAAGCCCTTTACCAACATTAACACTGTCTCAAGGAAATGTTTTAAATTTATGTCCTCATCTCAAAAATTTCACGTGAATATTTTTCCTCTATATAGGCAGTACTATAGGAAGAAGTTTTGAACTTCCTGCCCACTTTTTCATATAGCATTGTAAAAATGATTGGACTCAAGAGATCAAAATTTGATTGGTGTTTTCTAGCCGCTTCAATATTAAATCACCATTAAATGGTTTATGGTTGATAATTAACTGCTCTGTTTTAAGAAAGGGATGTGTTGATTGGCTTTTTTGTATAGTCCCTTTTATTTACAATCACCTTCGCTACTGCTCAAATAGCTGGTGCTCCACTATTAAAGGTCATGAGTCACCCTTTCTAGTCCACACCAAAACTTACTTCCCAGCATAGCCTCACTGTCTATATTCAAAGGTTTCCAGAGATAAACAGAACGAGTTGTTAGGGACTTCTCACTGATACATGTAACACACACCATATGATTCATACACTGTACAGCAGTGGTTTTGTCTGAATAATATCTTCTAGAAGGCAAATTATAGGAATTGCTCTTCCACATTGTCACTTAATTAATGTTCTTTATCAATAATACTTTTCCAATAGCACTTGTTCTCCCTGATTATATTTGTTATTACTGTTAACACTTTCTACAAGCTTCTCGGCAACAATGTCTTATTTTGTACTTGGTTCAAAGGAATACAACTCTGGGTGATGTTTCTGTAACTTTGGATTCATCCATAATATTGCATAACAAATTTTAAACTGAGATGTGAAGTAATTACCTGACTAAATTCATTACCAGAGAAATTAATGTACTTTTAACATGATGTGATAACTCTGATGGTGACAGGTAGATATTTGACAGGCAATGTACTGACCAATGGTGAATGGAATGCAGGCCAAAAAAAAATAAGTTCAGAGAGTCATTATCCTTCCCTATCTGTATCAGCTGATGTCTGAAAACATCATACACACAGAATCTCTTCTAAAGCACATACATTTTCTTTCTTTTCTTTTTTTGCGAGACAGTCTCACTCTGTCGCCCATGTTGGAGTGCAGTGGGGTGATCTCTGCTCACTGCAATCTCTGCCCTCCGGGTTCAAGTGATTCTCCTGCCTCAGCCTCCCCAATAGCTGGGACTACAGGAGACAGCCACCACGCCTGACTAATTTTTTTTTTATTTTTAGTAGAGAGAGGTTTTCACCATATTGGCCAGGCTGATGTTGAACTCCTGACCTTAGGTGATCCACCCACCTAGGCCTCCCCAATTGCTTCGATTACCAGTGTGAGCCACCGTGCCCGGCCAAAACCACATACATTTTCTAATTCTATATTCACACTGAAGTGATTTCCACTGGAGCATTTTTACAAATGATATTTGTTACTATTTTCATTTTTCAATAAGCCAATTTTGTGAATTGGCAAAATGAGTATTAAGTATAAAATGTAAATTTAACAAGCATTAAAATTAATACGAAAGAACATTAGTAAGGTGAACATCCTGTTAACCTCGTGTTGGCTGAGGTTAAAACTGACCTACACAGTCTTCACTGTGTACATATGCACCTACAATAAACTAACACTGTTAAAAACTTAAAGGGATTGTCATGCAAAACATCTTACATTTAAAATGTGCAAAATATGTGAATTACGTGCATAAGATTTGCAAAATATATGTGAAGTATGTGGAAAAAAGTTGCATTTTTTTCTCTTTGAAATTGCAAATCTGTTTAACAGACTACCAACGATCATTATTTTGTAAGCAGCATTGCTCTCTAGTCCAAAGGTTAAGGTCTTACCCACAATTGAGACAGATGTCCAAAGATGACAATGGTTAAAATAGAACGAAGGGCATCAATGAGAGATCAGAGAAGTATTTTCTAACAAAATAAACTATTTATTAAACAGTAAAAAGTACTTATACGAGTTAAGCAAAGTGCAAATGATATACGAACTAGAACAAGCTACTTTATATACCAGTGCCTCCTGCTGAAATGCCCAACACAAACTAAGTGCTCAATAAATGTCCATCATATTGAAACACATTTAGGCCGGGCGCGGTGGCTCAAGCCTGTAATCCCAGCACTTTGGGAGGCCGAGACGGGCGGATCACGAGGTCAGGAGATCGAGACCATCCTGGCTAACATGGTGAAACCCCGTCTCTACTAAAAAATACAAAAAAATAGCCGGGCGAGGTGGCGGGCGCCTGTAGTCCCAGCTACTGGGGAGGCTGAGGCAGGAGAATGGCGTAAACCCGGGAGGCGGAGCTTGCAGTGAGCTGAGATCTGGCCACTGCACTCCAGCCTGGGTGACAGAGCGAGACTCCGTCTCAAAAAAAAAAAAAAAAAAAGAAACACATTTAAGAGAGAACACCAGCCTGGGCACGGAGGCTCACGTCTGTAATCACAGCACTGGGGGAGGCCAAGGCGGGTGGATCACAAGGTCAGGAGTTTGAGACCAGCCTGGCCAACACGGTGAAACCCTGTCTCTACTAAAAATACAAAAATTAGCCGGACATGGTGGAACGTGCCTGTAATCCCGGCTGTTCAGGAGGCTGAGGCAGGAGAATCGCTTGATCCTGGTAGGCGGAGGTTGCAGTGAGCCGAGCTTGCACCACTGCACTCCAGCCTGCGTGACAGAACGAGAATCTGTCTCAAAAAAAAAAAAAGAAAAAAAGAAAAAAGAAAAAAGGAAAGAGAGAGAGAGAACACCAATGCAGTCTTAAAAATCAACTCTTTTGCCCAATCCTAAACCTGTGCTCTAGCATAATGTTCCTAAAATGACAATCATGGCTTACATTCTGCAATTTCTCTTAATTCTTAGGAGTCTATTGATGCCCAGTAATTTTGTGGTTGCTCTGACAATTCCAGCATTAAAGTTCTTGACATGCTTAAATTTTCTGTTGTTACCTTATTTCTGTATTCTGGGCTCTTTCATAAATCTGAATTAATACAATCACTGCAGTCAAAATAGCAAAATCTGTTGTCTTTGCTAAACCAACATTTCTATTAAACTTCCTGAAATAACTTTCAATGACTTTATGAGCAGCACTCATCCAGAACCATGCTTCCTGCAGAAACAGCCTATCCTGAATCTGCCATTTGTCTCCAATGCCACTCTTAAACATTTGTCAAATCCTATTACTCAGTCTCTTCGAGGGATTACCAGCAGTCTTTAATTTCACCTTCTGTCAAGCCACTTTGTACTTTTCTTGACTAAAACATGGAAATATATTTCGAACATAAGCATCGAGACAAATTTTATAGCACAGTTTGAAAGAACTACAGGACTTCCAGTGATTAGGGCATAGAAAAATACTTTAAAGAATTCACATTTTTCTCTTTTATATTCTAGGTATGAGAGAATAGTTTCATCATTTTATAATTTTGTAGACAGAAATACACATACTACTCATACACATACTTAAAAATGTACATGTATTTCTTTGAAAAATGGGCATCACTTATGAGGAAGCAAAATAATAGAAAAATTTCCCAACAATGAACTACAAATTCCTTTAAAAACAATATTCTGGAACTGCTGCGAAGACATACAACCACAACACTGTATAACTTTAAAATCACAGCAGACCTTAGAAACCATCTCATCTAGATGGTCCATTTCTTCACGTGAAGAAATTGATGATTTAAGTTTAAATTCTTTCAAACTAACGTAATGGCAATAGTCAGACTAAACGAAGTACAAGAAAACACATGGGCTTTGTTGTTAAAAAACAAAAACAGGCCAGATCACCACAACAAAACTATGTGATCTTCAGCATGTTACTGAGCTTTTTTCGGGGCCGGGGGGTCAGGGGAGCACTTCAGCTTCTTTGTCTTTCATAAAAGTATAAGAACTAGAAGGGGCACGGTGGCTCACTCTTGCCATCCCAGCACTTTGGGAGGCCGAGGCGGGTGGAATACCTGTGATCAGGAGTTCAACACCAGACTGGCCAACATGGTGAAACCCCATCTCTACTAAAAATACAAAAAATTAGCTGGGTGTGGTGGCGGCGCCTGTAGTCCCAGCTACTAGGGAGGCTGAGGCAAGAGAATCGCTTGAACCCAGGAGGCGGAGCTTGCAGTGAGCCGAGGTCGTGTCATTAAACTCCAGTGTGGGTAACAAGAGTGAAACTCTGTCTCAACAACAACAAAAAAGCATAAGAACTAGATAATTCTAACTACCAGGGTGTATTATAGCTCGTATATTCTCATTCCAGAAGATAACTTTGGCTTTATTCATTAAACATATTTACTGAGCATCTGATGTATGTCATATGCTAGGTCTTGTTTTTAACAGATAACCAAAGGTCTAAGAATATATAAAGCTTTGAAATCAAAGTAGCACCACTTCCTTATTTCTATCTTTAATAAACATTTAATATCTAGTCTCTGTGCAAAGCAACACAAATATAATGTGAGTAAAATAGTTACAGTCCCTGTTCTCAGCTTAACATTTACTGGGGGAGATACATGATAAATTAGTAAATTACCAAATAATATCTAAAGTGCTAGACTCAAACAAGGTGCTCTGATAAATATTGAGAATTTAGATAAAACATTTAATCCAAGATAAAAGGCAGACAGCCTCAAAGGTGAAAATGCAGCAGTCATGCAAAAAGCTTGGGAAAGATTATTCTAGACAATGTACACAAAACTCCTGAAGAGGAAAAATGCTTGATTGAAGAAATTTCTTTAAACTGTTTGAATCATAGTTCTTTTCTTCCTACAATATATTATCCAATTGCCTGTAATAAAATGAAAACTAAGTTTTTGTTTTTATTTTTTTATTTTTTTTGAGACTGAGTCTCACTCTGTAGCCCAGGTTGGAGTGCAGTGGCACGATCTCAGCTCACTGCAACCTCTGCCTCCTGGGTGCCGGTTCAATCAATTCTCCTGCCTCAGCCTCCCGAGTAGCTGGGACTTCAGGAATGTGCCACCACGCCCAGTTAATTTTTGTATATTTTTGTACAGATGGAGTTTCACCATGTTGGCCTGGCTGATCTTGAACTCCTGACCTCATGATCTGCCCACCTCGGCCTCCCCAAGTGCTGGGATTATAGGAGTTAGCTACAGCGCCCAGCCAAAAGTTAAGTTCTAGAATTTTGGATACGTGGGCATAAAAGCGGAGGGCTAAGTACAGGATAAAGAGAAAGCCTGCTTAGTAGATGTTGACTGTACCAAACAATGTGTGAAAGTGAGTGGAGTCAAAATAGGTGGCGATGAATGGCAGATTATGATATCTGAATTTCATTTTGGAGGTAATGCAATACCACTGAAAGTTCTGCACATGAAAGTTGTACTTCGAGAAAATTTTAACATCACAAATAGGCAACCAATATTAAAGCAGAGAAATAAGATTAAAATTAGTGAAAGGTTAGGTAAAGAGGACCTAACAGCAGCAGCAGCTGAAACAGAAAACACTACAGATATGCTACATCCGAATGTGGCAAGAAATTGAACATATGAAACAAAGACTGTCTCTGACACTAAAAGCAAAATGGTGTCATAAACAGGAAGGGAAAAAGACTAGAAATTGTGGTGAGTTCAAGATATTTGATACAAATTGTTACATATGATACCCAATTATCTTTATGAAACATTGTCTTACATGAATATTCTGTATTTTTCTCCAAGATGTTTTAAATCACAAAATGAGCAACTGTAGATATAATTACAAGAAAACACTATGAATTAATACTCCTACTCTGTATTTAGATAAGCAATATAGATTAAAGGAATCTTTGTTTTGGAAATAAATGCCAACAAATGAAAACCTTCACATTGAAGATAATCAGTCAAAAAGTGTTCCTCAAAACCCTACTACATATGAGGAAATACAGTGTAGTCACAGTATTTATCACATACTTGGATAGCCTAGGAAGTTACTCAATCCCGTTTTCAGGTAAAAGAGGGATAATCGCATCTATCTCATGTAGTTGCTCATAAGATTGAATGAGTAAATACATGCAATGTATATGGAATAGTAACTGGCATGTAATAAGCACCCCAAATTTGACTTATGCTGTGCAAGGCACTGGGAAAAAGAAGACTGCAAAATAAGTAAGAATCACCGGTTCTAATGATTTACAATTTGGGGAGGCAAAGGTAACTTACATGTAACAATTTGAGAATTAAGTGTAATACAAATAATTAGTATAGTAAAAGATGAGACATGGAAAAGATGCAAACTTATAAACTAAATGTTTTAAGGAAAAGTCTTTCCTGTTATTTTTTGTTCAGAAAACACTGAATCAGACAAGTAAGAGTTGGCAGTGGGTGATTTTTCCTTCAATCCTTGAATTTATTAATTCAAGTATAACTAATTGCATACCTGAGACATAGGATATCTACAAACTGAAGATGAAAATCACTAATCAAGAGCCTCACCAAATGACTCACAAAAAAAAAAAAAAAAAGAAAAGAAAAGAAAAGATTTAGCAGTACTGGCATTAGAAGTTAGAAGCTACCAAACTCTAGGCCAGTGATTTCATGACTAACACAAGTAGTTCTGGAGTTTCTGGTTTTACATACCACAGTAAATATTACAATTAATTTCAATATTTACATCTTACTGAAAGGCTACTGCAAAGGTTCAGACTAGAAAAATAAAGCTAAAAGCATTTAGCACACTCAATTTGGAAACTTTTGTTTCCAATTCTAAATAAGGTGGCCTGTCAAAATGTCCTGTATTTTGTACTGATAACATCTATATGGCGCCGGGCACAGTGGCTCACTCCCGTAATCCCAGAAATTTGGGAGGCCAAGGCAGGTGGAACACGAGGTCAGGAAATCGAGACCATCCTGGCTAACACGGTAAAACCCCGTCTCTATTAAAAATACAAAAAAAATTAGCCGGGCGTGGCGGCACGCACCTGTAGTCCCAGCTACTCAGGAGCCTGAGGCAGAAGAATCGCTTGAACCTGGAAGACAGAGGTTGCAGTGGCCGAGATCGTGCCACTACACTCCAGCCCGGGTGACAAGAGTGAGACTCCGTCTCAATAACAAAAAAAAAAAAAAAAAAAAAAAAAAAATGGTTAGCTAGAGTCATATGGCTATTTAAAATTTCAATTAAAAAATTTTCCAAACCATATAAAAGGATCTGAATCCTTCGACAAAGGGCCTAAAAGTTTCCACCTTGAGAAAACCTAAACCCAGAGACTGAGATCTGAATCCAATGTAAGTTTATATAAATAATCTACTGATATATTATTTTGTCTTGCATTTGATTCAGTGACTTACCAATAGATGCTAAACAAATATACGCCAAATAAACTTGAAGAAGAATCCCAATCCAGAAAGTGTTGTTTCCTTTTCTTTTTTTTTTTTTTTGAGACGGAGTCTCGCTCTGTCGCCCAGGCTAGAGTGCAGTGGCCGGATCTCACTGCAAGCCCCGTCTCCCGGGTTTACGCCATTCTCCTGCCTCAGCCTCCGGAGTAGCTGGGACTACAGGCGCCGGCCACCTCGCCCGGCTATTTTTTTGTATTTTTTAGTAGAGACGGGGTTTCACCGTGTTAGCCAGGAGGGTCTCGATCTCCTGACCTAGTGATCCGCCCGTCTCGGCCTCCCAAAGTGCTGGGATTACAGGCTTGAGCCACCGCGCCCGGCCGAAAGCGTTGTTTCCTAACATGAACACTGTGCTATCTGTATCAAAACTGGGTAAATAACAAAGGTTACGAATAGGATTTTGGGGGTGAGGGGAGAGGCAGGAAGAAGAGGTATAAGGTGAGATCACATACATAGATAGGCCTGGAAGAAAAAATGTTCCTATTTTCAAAATCCTTCATCAGAATTAGCAATATACAATTATTTCTAAATAATTTCTCAGGAAAAGTTTTTGTAAAGGTCTGGAGAATCATTTCTAAATGTTTTTTTCACGTTTTTATCACTTTCTCCAAAGTATGTTATTCTTCATTAAATTTATCTTGCCAAAATAAGATGAATTCTGAATTAATATTTTTTTACGTTCCACTTGACAGTATTTTGGTTGGTTTTGTCTCCATATCTGAAAACCAAAATTCACAAGTTACAACTATCATAAACTAACATTTCCTAGAGATTATCCTTTCACTCATAAAAAAGGCTTAGCTAACTTAAGGACTTAAAAATACCACAAAATCTTTTATAAATATTTCCACTTTCTAATACAGTAGTCGTCTGGGGAAATGTAATTATTATTACGGCAGGATTTTCCAAACATGGAGAATAAGACGCACAGATGTTTTAGTGAAACCCGTTGACTCAATGAAATATGTAAAAACTCTAAAAATTCATGCAAATATTTTTCCTAAGAACACGGCACTCAACTTGTATGACCAACTTCTACAACCCAGAAAGAAAAGGTCAGCTAAGTTTGTGAAAACAGAGATATCCTAAGATAACATTACAGTGTGGTTTGCATTCATTGTTTTGATCTACTTAGCCATATGATCTATTTTGTTAAAACGCAGTTTTGTACTTTTTTTTAAGCCACTGTTCTTTATATCTTTTTTCAGACACTATTACAATTTCTTACTGGTACTAGGTAACTAACCTTCTTTTAGTATAAAAATGTTACCTTTCTGAAAACCCAGAACATTTCCTGATCTGCTATCTTGTTTGTCATTTTCAAGTTGATTTAATAATTAAAGATGGCTTTTTCCCTTATCGTTGGTATTTTTGGTAAGAAGACACATGAAGTACATTATTTCACATTCTAGATTCTAACAAAGTATTCTAACATAACTATTACATTTTTAAAAAAATTTCAACAAAAAAGGATATTTACTATGTATGCCCTGTTATTAGGCTATGGCAAATTAGCCTACAGCAAGTAAAGGTCCAGACAGTCTCCTCAGTTTGACCGCCCAATTATGATGAATTATGTGTATGGTATTCTTCTTTACGACTGACTCCAGACTTTCCAAATACCAGTTGGGTATATCAAAACAGAGAACTACAGCAGGGTTCTTTCTCCACCATTCCCTGGCATGAACAGACTAATGGGGTCATAGCACAAGTAGGGTTCAATCCTGGCAGTGTGTTTTTGGCTATTCTCACAAAAGGCTGATCAAGCTTCAAGCATCACCAATAGATTTCAATTCCTCTAGGTCTTTCTCCTCCAAATACTGTTTTTCACACACTTCCCCTGTAATGTTTTCCAGGTAGTCTCAGGAATCTCAGGGTCTGTTACTGACCCTGGGCTTTTAAAGTCAGTATCTTTCTCCTCCCAAATCTGAGTTATTTTGGGGGCTTAAAAGTTTCTGCGTATTCAAGTATGAAACTCAAAGAAACTACGTGACTGAAAAAGTAACACTAATGAGAAGAACCAAAGATAAACTCCAGAAGCAGAAAAGCCTTTTGTATACAGTATATAAGTAGCTTTTCGCTCATTCATTAACACATTCACTCCAACATTAGGCTGTACAGTGTGCCCACATGTAGGGATTCGTGAAATAAACATGAAATAAAATAGCATTAATCCTCAAGAATCTTAAGACTATCAAAAGGATTTTAAATTTTTAAGGTTGAATCAAAACCATGTGCAGAAATTGCAGCCTTATTTGGGCTTTACACAAACTCAAAAGTTCAATACTAAAGGTACCTAGAGGAAATCCCTGCCCTTTTTGAATATCTGTGGTAACAGGAATGGTTTTTAATTTCATCCTTTACTTAGGATGTTTATCTATTACACTTTATAATGGTATTTCAAACTTCAAACTAAGGAATAAAAGGTAACCCAGTTTTCAAAACTCAAGCAGAGGTATAGGATGGAGAAAGATGGACTTGTGACCTGATTGTGTACCTTTATAAAAACATGAGAGGAAATTATTTTGCACACTCTTTTCCTTATACTTAATTATATTACAATAATAGTGTAACTAGCAGTTATAAAATTTTCTTTGTTCTGGTTAAATGCCTAAAACTTTAAGAGCAACACAACTACAAATTAAATCTGAATGATACACTATTCTTATAGCAGACAAAAGGGATTTCCCACCTTTATTCTTATTTTAGGACATACCAATTCGTATTCCTCATAAGACATAGCATTAAAAAAACAAAAAGGATGAGTTTTCAGCCTCCTATTTGCAAAATTCTTATCAGTATCCCTAGATGATTATAGTAAAGGAAAAAGTAACATGTACAAATACATCATCACATTTTCCAATTGAGTTTTTTTCCAAATGGTACTTTTATAAATTAAAGTAACTAAGAAAATCCATGATCAGCAAACAGTTGCTAGGTGATGAAGAATTTAAACTTCAAAGCATGTAAATAATTTGGCAACTCAACCATGTAACTCAAACCTAGTAACAGAAAGGTAAAAAACTAAACATTCTAAGCTATAATGTGGGAGTATATATATATACTTATGTATATGTGTAAACACACATTATAAATGCATGGGGTTGTTTTGGGTTTTTTTGTCACCTCTGCCAAGATCAACCAAGAGGAAGAGTAATTTGTTTAAAAGTTAGGAACTGGACATACCTTTAAAATTTCAACAGCATATTTCCTCTATATCATATTATAATAACGGCTCTATAAAACTGTCGGCTGAAGCCTAGGTAAGAATAAAGTCTGTTTTGAGAACAGTATTTATCATTGCCCAAAAACAGTAAGGAAAATGTGCAGATTACAAAAGATATTTAGCTTGGACTACAGCTGATAACTTTGAAAAACGTCTCTCAAATATTTAAAGAGGTAGTAAGTTTTTCTTAAACTTTTAAATTATTGGACTTTTTTGCAAAAAGAATGTTAAATTTTCTAAAATGAGACCTTTGATCTAAAATACTTAATAGTTTTAAAAATATACTATGGTGAGATGTATTTGTAAAATACAATTATCCAGAGTTAGACAAAAGTAAACAAGAAACTTAAAGAGGGGAAGCCTGGACCATTATTAATCCTTTCCCACATGAAAAGTGCAGATATTAGCAGAATATTCACTAAGTAAAAGGAAAATATTACCTGGTTTCTAAGGCACACAGTTAGCTGTCAGATCTAAAGTGGGATTTATTTGCGTTAAGCTTTCAGAACATTTGCTGCAATTCGGGTAGAAATAGTAAGTATTCACATAATATGTAAGTCTGTAGTCCAGAAAGGTATTTCAACTAAAATATGTCAATTTTCACATCTGAAATAATTCAGACATTACTGAGATAGTATTTGGAAGAGTTTCTGTACAGAAGATTTTTTCAGGCTGACAGTACTTAGTGCTTTAGAGGGTCAGGTAAACCCAGTTCTCTTTTGTTCAGCAATGTCTAATTTCCACTACATCAAACTTGGTCCCCAGTTCCACTATCCAAAAACTGCTTTACATTATGTCGTACTTCGCTGGTGCCACATAAAGTGATTACATTATAAAAGGCCTCTAGATCACTTTGTTCAAATTTAACAGCTGGTTTCGGTAATGTTCCAGGAGGAAGGGAACTCTCTCCCATAATTTTCAGGTTGATAAATTTGATTTTCCAAGTATTCTCCACAAAAGGGCAGCGGATGAGTCCAAAAATTTGTTCAAAAATGCCCAAACAAGTGTTTCCTCGATGGACAGTCCCAGCAACTCCAACCATAACCAGTCCATGAGGAGAAGATGCACATTTCAATCCATGTGAATCTAGGTTGGGGCTGAGAAAAAGAAATTCTTCTTTTACTAGTGACAGCAAACGAAGGCTCACGATTTCTGCTCCATGGTAGTCCATAACATTTTGTTCTGATGTGTTGTAATAAAACCTAAGCTTCACATCATGCCAGAAGTGCTGTGGCCCCCATTCATCTTGAGGTGGTCCCAGAAAAGGATTCTGAGAATTAAGGAGTCCAAAGAACCAATGACAGAATTCTTCTCCTAGGCGACGAAAATCAACTTTTTCAGCTTTTTTATCTTCTTTCACCTGCTGATTGAAACAAATAAAATAAATACAAAATAACACCAAGGTTTAACTTTCATATTTATTTTTCTATCTATCCTATTCAAAGTTTGAATGCACCCATTACACCAGAGAGAAATGAATTATATGTGAACTTGCTGAACCCATTATGCATAGTAAAAAATCTTTTTTCAAAAGGAGAAAAATCATTTTAGAAATTTCCAGCTTAAAATGCTGAAAATTCAGCTAAGAGAGTAAGGTTTAGTAAGGCCAACTAAAAAATTAGTATGAACTGGGCAGGTGCAGTGGCTCACGCCTGTAATCCCAGCACTTTGGGAGGCCGAAGCAGGCGGATGGCGAGGTCAGGAGTTCGAGATCAGCCTGGTCAACATAGTGAAACCCCGTCTCTACTAAAAATACAAGAATTAGCCAGGCATGGTGTATTCTGAGCTACTCGGGAGGCTGAGGCAGGAGAATCACTTGAACTTGAGAGGCGGAGGTCGCAGTGAGCCAAGATAGCACCACTGCATTCCAGCCCGTGCAACAGAGCAAGACTCCAAACCTTCAAGATGTTCACTTTAAATGGATGCATTTTGCATATAAATTACATAAAGTTGATATAACTAAGCATTTTCATTTGTCTTTAAATAGACATTCTTACGGTGATTGAAACAGGTTATTTTCTATAACTGGGATTAATTTTATTCTATTATTTCTCTTTTTTCAAAGAAAATGTTACAGTAAACTGGGCGCGGTGGCTCATGCCTGTAATCCCAGTACTTTGGGAGGCCAAAGCAGGCAGATCACTTGAGGTCAGGAGCTCAAGACCAGTCTGGTCAACACGGTGAAACCTCGTCTCTACTAAAAATACAAAAATTAGCTAAGTGTAGTGGCGCATGCCGGTAATTCCAGCTACTTGGGAGGCTGAGGCAGGAGAAGCACTTGAACCCAGAGGGCGGAGGCTGCAGTGAGTTGAGATCATGCCACTGTACTCCAACCTGGGTGACAGGACAGACTTTGTCTCAAAAAAAAAAAAAAAAAGTTATTGTAAAAATCTACCTGATAGACTAGATCTCATTCATCCATATGTTCCACAACACTACTTTACCGAGATGTATGAGACCTTAGGTTCACTGAGCACCTGCTATTCAATATACTGGGCACTGTGTGTGGTACTTAAGAGCTATTTCTTCCTACCTTCACAATAAGCCCTAGGACATAGATATTATTATGATCATTTTATAGATTTAAAAAACAAGGCTCGGAAAGGTCAAGTTATTTGCCTAAGTTAACACACCTAGTATATGGCAGACCCTAATTGGAAGTTGTATCTGTATGAGTTCAAAGTCAATGCTCTTATCAGTACATAAAGTAAGAAAGCTCTTAGAAGATTCTTTCCTAATGTGAAGGCAAAGCTTTCTCACTCTGAAACCTCATTAATTCAAAAAATGTGGTATGTAGTTTAAAAATCTGCAAATCACCTAGAGGTTAATTCAAGGAACACTTAAATATTTGTGCAATATCTAAAATGTACAGTGGAGATACAAAGAACAGAAACAGCCAACGTCCGTTGGAGAAAATTTCTACAATAGAACTTTTTCTAGCTAAAAAAAAAAAAAGCAAAAAAAAATTTAGGTTCCAATGTAGGGGCGGGGCATCAAGAAAAATAGCTAACGCATGCTGGGCTTAACACCTAGGTGATAGGTTGATAGGTGCAGCAAAACACCATGGCACATGTTTACCTATTTAACAAACCTGCACACATACCCTGGAACTTTAAAAAATTTTTTTAAAGTAAAATTTTAGGTTGTTTTCATGACATTTTTGCAATACCAAAAACGTCTTAAAAGTGAGAAATAATTTGCCATAAAATTCTTCTAAAGTGAAAAAAAATTACACAGAGCTAAAGTTAAAATTAACCTTGCATTAGACCTAAAACCATAAAAACCCTAGAAGAAAACCTAGGTAATACCATTCAGGACATAGGCATGGGCAAGGACTTCATGTCTAAAACACCAAAAGCAATGGCAACAAAAGCCAAAATTGACAAATGAGATCTTAATAAATTAAAGAACTTCTGCACAGCAAAAGAAACTACTATCAGAGTGAACAGGCAACCTACAGAATGGGAGAAAATTTTTGCAATCTACTCATCTGACAAAGGGATAATATCCAGAACCTACAAAGAACTCAATCAAATTTATAAGAAAAAAAATAACCCCATCAAAAAGTGGGCAAACGATATGAACAGACATTTCTCAAAAAAAGACATTCATACAGCCAACAGACACATGAAAAAATGCTCACCATCACTCGCCATCAGAGAAATGCAAATCAAAACCACAATGAGATACCATCTCACACCAGTTAGAATGGCAATCATTAAAAAATCAGGAAACAATAGGTGCTGGAGAGGAAGTGGAGAAATAGGAACACTTTTACACTGTTGGTGGGACTGTAAACTAGTTCAACTATTGTGGAAAACAGTGTGGCGATTCCTCAAGGATCTAGAACTAGAAATACCATTTGACCCAGACATCCCATTACTGAGGATATACCCAAAGGATTATAAGGCATGCTGCTAAAAAGACACATGCACACGTATGTTTACTGCAGCACTACTCACAATGGCAAAGACTTGGAATCAACCCAAATGTCTATCAGTGACAGACTGGATTACGAAAATGTGGCACATATACACCATGGAATACTATGCAGCCATAAAAAAGGATGAGTTCCTGTCCTTTGTAGGGACATGGATGCAGCTGGAAACCATCATTCTCAGCAAACTATCACAAGAACAGAAAACCAAACACCACATGTTCTCACTCATAGGTGGGAACTGAACAATGAGATCACCTGGACACAGGAAGGGGAACATCACACACCGGGGTCTATTGTGGGGAGGGGGGAGAGGGGAGGGATAGCATTAGGAGATATACCTAATGTAAATGACGAGTTAATGGGTACAGTACACCAACATGGCATATGTATACATATGTAACAAACCTGCACGTTGTGCACACGTACCCTAGAACTTAAAGTATAATTTAAAAAAAAAAAAAGTGAAGATATAAAAAAAAATAGGCATTTGCATATAAATAAATCAGTAATATTTGAGAAAAATAAAAGAAATGAGTAAGTCGATAGGCCACTTTTAACCAGCACTAGTGATTGTTCAATGGAAACATAAACTCAATATAAACTTGAAGTTAATTCCATTTAATTGACAGCTTATTTTATAATAGTATTTTATTAAGGAATTAATTTACATATAGTAAAATCACAAAACTAAACACACAGCATGAGGAATGTTGACAAATGTATGCAGCTACATAACCATCATCTAGATCAAAATACAAAACATTTCAATCACCCCAGAACATTTCCTCAGGCCCCTTTTCCATTCAATTTGAATTCCTCGCCCTCACTCAAAGCAGCCACTGCTCTGGTATCTATTATCAAATGCTAGCTTTGCCTAGAATTGACTTTAATATAAAAGTAATTAGATAGTATGTTATGTCTGGCTTGTTTTGCTCTACTTAATGTTTTTGAGATTCATACAGGTTGTTGCATGTATCAGCAGTCCTTTTTTAAATGAACAGTATTCCACTGGAAAAAAAAAAAAATTAACCTTGAAGTTTACTCTCTAAAAATCCAATAGTCCTCATTTGACGATGCTGATATTGAAAAATACTTTTTCTCTCACATATCAATAGATGATTCCATACATATCACGATATGTCAGAAACATTTTTTCTTTTAGTTGCTTTACTGGTCTCTTCCTTCCTTCGGGACTGATAGAATATGAAACAAAGTTAAAATTATAAAATATAAATAAAATAGGCTAGGCATGGTGGCTCATGCCTGTAATTCCAGCTGAGGTGGGAGGACCACTTGAGGCCAGGAGTTCAAGAACAGCCTGGGCAACATAGTTGAGACCCTATCCCTACAAAATATTTTAAAAATTAGCCAGGCATGGTGGTGTATGCCTGTAGCCCTAGCTACTCAGGAGGCAGAGGAGGGTGGATCACTTGAGCCCAGAAATTCAAGGCTGCAGTGAGCTATGATTATACCACTGCACTCCAGCCTGGGCAACAGAGCAAGAATCTCTTAAAAAATAAAAATAAAAAAACCCCACAAACATTATTAACCATGTTCCCCAAGATTTAGGATTATCAACAAAGTTTCAGACAGAACAAAGATTCAGAAAAGAACTATAAGATTTATTTTACCTGTTGAAAGAGTTGGATGTCCTCTGTCTTTGTAACTGGCTCTGGCATTTCCTTCAATTTCAGTTGTGGTTGCTTTTGCCAGTAATCTTTTGCATGCTGAATAAGATTGTGTTTTTCAGTAGCTGGAGGTATAACAATCCCCTGTGTTGCCAAGTACTTAAATATAACTTCTCGGTGGACTTTTCTACGCCTTAGAAGTTCTTCTGCACTTTGGCTGTACACTAATATCGCACGAACAGCATCTAGAAAGAAATCGCGAAGATTAATAAAAAATCATGAGGCACTTACAAATTTGTGCCAGGTCAGCAGAAACTCTATTAAATAATATTTACAAGCTCTTTTCACAGTATTACTGCTGCTGCATGATAGCCATCACTTAAAAAAAACAGGAAGTCCATTGTCAGTTTTCTTTCAATGTCTTTATGCCTTAAACTTCCCTTACCTAAAATCTCTTCACTTCCCATAAGTGACAGTGAAAGTTCAGCATTTTCTCTTAAAGAATTGCATTTTAAGAAAACAATCAAGCCAGAAAAACATTTTTTCTAATAAGGCCAACAGTCCTAAATTCATGTACAACCTCTAAAAATAGGGACAATTACAACAATATTTTAGATGTCAAGGAATTTTAGTCCTATCTCCTCTACAGATAATGAAAGTTGAGGCCATATTAGGTATCAATTATTGTTTGTTTTTTTTTTTTTGAGACGAGTCTTTCTCCGTCACCCAAGCTGGTATGCAGTGGTGCGATCTTGGCTCACTGCAAGCTCTGCCTCCCGGGTTCATGTCATTCTCCTGCCCCAGGCTCCTGAGTAGCTGGGACTACAGGTGCCTGCCACCATGCCCAGCTAAATTTTTTTGTTTTTGTTTTTGTTTTTTAGTAGAGACTGGGTTTCACCGTGTTAGCCAGGATGGTCTTGATCTCCTGACCTCGTGATCTGCCTGCCTTGGCCTCCTAAAGTACTGGGATTACAAGCGTGAGCCACCGCATCTGGCCCAATTATTGTATTTCTAGAAAGTGGAGAACCAGGGCTTGTATTTTTATACTTTTTATTTTAATTTTTATTCTTTTGAGACGGAGTCTCGCTGTCACCCAGCCTGGACTGCAGTGGCGCGATCTTGGCTGACTGCAACCTCCACCTCCTGGGTTCAAGGGATTCTCCTGTCTCAGTCTCCCAAGGGGTTACAGGTGCGTGCCACCACACCCAGCTAATTTTTGTATTTCTAGTAGAGACAGGGTTTTACCACGTTGGCCAGGCTGGTCTCGAACTCTTGACCTCAGATGATCCACCTGCCTCAGCCTCCCAAAGCGCTGGGATTACAGGCGTGAGCCACCACGCCTGGCCGACTTGTATTTTAAAATATTTATATTAAACACAGACCAAAGAATATTTCTGACATGTGTGAGTCATACAGAATGGCAATAAGACGAACTTCCATATGCATACCTCCTAACTTAGGACATAAGAAATAATACTATCTTTGAGGCCCCCATTTCATCTCTTCCCTAATGCTATTCCTCTTTCTTCTCATCCACCTCAGAGTAGCTACTATACTAAATGTTGCTTTAAAATTTCCCTTTTTTTATAGCTGTACAGCATAAGTATATATCCCTGAACTATATTTGGTTTGGTATGTTTTAAATTGTGCTATAAATTCAATCCATCCATACACAGTATATAGTTTTCTATAATCAGCTTTTCACTTAATATTTTCTGGAGTAATCTGATACACATAGCTAGTTCATTTTCACTGCTATATCATAATTAGTTATATCACTGTACACAAGGTACCTAGCTATTCTTCTGTTTACAGACTTCTACTCTGTGTCCAATTACAAACGCTGTTACTTTGAACATTCTCATACATATCTCCCAGTACCCAAAGGGGCAAGCAGTATGAGCATCAACCTGGAGCTTGTCAGAAGCAGAATTTCTGGGCCTCCCCTAAAACTAATGAATCAGAACCTGCATTTTAACAAGATCCCTGAGAGATTCAAAAGCATATTCAAGTTTGAGAAGACTAGGTCGGTCTCGAGTATGTGTCTAATCTGCCATTTTAGGAGATGTCAAATTTGTTCTTCAAAGTGGTAGTTTTAACTTAAACTCCTTCACTAGTTGTCAACGAGTTGCTTCACCTGATCATGAACACTTGAAGTTTATAGTGTATATTTTTAATTTTTTTTTCCAATCTGTTACACAGAAAAGACAACTTCTGTTTCTGGTTTTCATTTCATTAGTTTCTAAAGGCACTGAGTATACTTTCATATGCTTAAATGTTATTCTCCCCCACGTCCCAACAATGTTTCTTCAAGTCATTTGAACGTTTTTGAACTGGGAATTTTTTTCTTATTTGCTTTTAGATACCCTATCAATTAAACGCAGCATTTTACCCATTATAATTTTAAATTCACACTCACCATGACTGTAAGAAGGTGAAGGCATGTAAGACAAACGCTGAAGAACCATGTAAGTCTAAAACTATTTTAGGTCTTAATTATTTGGAATTTCCTCTTTTAAGTGTCTATGGCTCAAAGTGATAAATGACTTTCTTCAATGCCAAAAATGAAATCCGACTTAAGCAGAAAAACCCAGTTTTAAAAGGGCAGAATCTTTTAAAGATAATCATATACTAATATGGGAATCTGGAATTGTTCACGTTTTGAAGTAAAATTCAGCAAATTTAAAATAAAACTAGCTACCCGACACACAAAATGAACAAACGCTTTACATTTTTACATGGACTAGTCACAATCAGACTTCGCACTAATAGTTCTTAAAAATCCACCGGAGTATGTATTTAGCTCGCTTGTATGTATTCCTAGTACGAAAATCAGCTCTGAAAAATTTTGCCTCCAAAAAGAGACACGGATTCAAGGTGTCTGCCATTTAATTACAGTAGTTGCTTTTTACCAGAGACATAGAAAATGTTTGCCAACCTCCTCCCACTCAAACTTGAAGAAAAACGCCCGAGCGGTAGCTGACTCTCGTCAGCTGATCGGAACTGAAAATGCAAAACATTCTGGCTCCCCAGAAAAATTTTAAAAATTACTAATGACTTATTCCGAATCCTTGAATTAACAAGCGCTGCCCATAATATTGAATGGATAAAACCTGGAAGCCGCGCCATCATCACCACCACCACCTCCCTCCCTTGACCCGGCAGCCCAAGTCTGGGTAGTGGTTGCAGAGCCGTGGATCTGCCGCGGCGGCCAAGATTCCCGAGGATTCTGCCTAAGCGGGGTAGGCGTGAGGCCAGGGGAGGGGCGGCAGCCTTCTAGGTGAAGGGTCCGCTCTTACCTTGGCGGTCTTCAGGCTGCACCAGGCGGTTAGTGACGGTGTCGCATAGGGCCATGATCTCGTCGTTGTCCAGTAGGCCAAGCAGGTTACGGCAGCCCTCCATCTCTGAAGAGCTGAGTCCCGACATCTCCACCCCCGGGGCTGGGGGTAAAGACGACGGCAATAATGTCGCCCCTACGGCCCACTGGGCCCGCGCCTGGCAACAGACACCGGAAGTGCCTTTCTTGTTGTTCGCCGTCGAAGGGCCTCGAGTATTCCAGGCCTCTGGGCGGAAGTAATCGCCAAAGAGGTCAATCAGGAAACAAAGTGCTCCCGCTTGTGGTTCCGGGCTGGGGACGGAGTGAAGTCCCACGTATCTCAATTAAGGGAAGTGCCGGGTTTATATGGAGAACATACACTTTCAGCAAGGGAGCTGGTTACCGAAAGAGAAGTCCCTCCTCCAAAAGACCGCCTTGGAGGGCTGCGCAGGTGCAGGTGCGTAGAAAGCAGCCCGCAAGCCGGGTGCACCGCGAGCTCCCGTGATGCCGCGGGGCCGTCCAATGGAGGCGGCTCCTCCCCGCCCGCGGGCCGGGCCCCCGGGAGCGCTTGAATGTCTTCTGCGGCCACTTCTGAGTTGGGTGAGCCGGTAGTTTGATTCCTTAAATTAAGTAAACTAAAATAATTTAGTTTTGTTTAACATTATAGTATGAAAAGTTAAAAATAGATAATCCACTGTGCCTGGCCGCCTTCCAGCGGACTTTCCTCTCAAACACGCCGGGACAGTTTCTTGCCTCCATTTCCCTTGTTGCCGGCTCGGCCTTAGAAGAGGCGATGTCGCGCGCAATTTAAGGTTGGGGGTTCTGGACGCCAGATTGCCAGGGTTTTACTCCGCCATTTACTCAGACTGTAAGCAAGCTCCTTAGCCTTTTCCCCTTCAGTTTCCTATGGAAGTGGATCTAGTGGAGATGCCTACCTCTTGGGGTTGTGGGGGCGGGGTGAACAGTGCGTGGCTCTTACTGAAGAGCTCTTACTAAAGAGCTGATACTACTATTGGCATGGTAGCAACACACATTGACGAGAGAAATAGTCATGCTCTGCTAAACAGGAATCAGACTAAATTGTCACTTGCCTTTTTCTCTTTCCATTTTTAAGGCCCGTTTTTGATCAGTTGACATTTAATTGGGGTATTGCCATTTAGTAGCTGAAATGTACACATCTGCAGATCCTGGCGAGCAAATTTAACTTTAAAATATATTTTTACATATAAAAAATAGAATTGACCGGGCGCGGTGGCTCACGCCTGTAATCCCAGCACTTTGGGAGGCTGAGGCGGACGGATCACAAGGGGCCAGGAGTTCGAGACCAGCCTGGCCAACATAAAGAAACCCCGTCTTCACTAAAAATACAAAAAAATTAGCTTGGCATGGTGGCAGACGCCTGTAATCCCAGCTACTCGGAGGCTGAGGCAGGGGAATCGCTTGAACTCTGGAGGCAGAAGTTGCAGTTAGCCGAGATCACTCCACACTCACTGCACCCCAACCTGAGTGACAGAGCGAGACCCTGTCTCAAAAATAAACAATAGCTAAATATCAGTCATACAGTGTACATGTAGTCTTTAAAACATGGCATTCAAAATACGGTGAAATTGTCAGTGGATGTTAGTTGGGGTACCATTTGCTCAACACAGCAATTCTTCATATTTTAAATTAAGTATTAATGAATGCCTGCTACTATTGAAGGTTCAGAGACGTGACCCTGACCTTTCTTCAAGGAGCTTTTGGGAGTGTTGTTAGTAAAGAGCTGACAAGATAAGTGCTAAAATATGTTGGTGTGGGACCACGTGGAGGGCATGTCCAACTTATTTCATTCGTTCATTAAAAATGTATTATAGTTCAGCACCTACTTGCCAGTTATTGTTCTTTGTACTGGGGCAAAAAACAATGCTTGCATTTTGGTGGAAGGAAATAGGCAGTAAACATGTAAGAAACTATATAGTCGGCCAGGAAATGCTATGGAAAAAAATAAATCCGGAAGACAGGGATGGGAGAGGATGTTAGTATTTTATACAGGTTGAAAGGAAAACTTCTTTAAGTGACTTTGAAGATCACAAGAAAGTGAGTGAACCACAGGAGAAGCATGTTAGGAAAAGGCAAGAGATTTCGAGGAAGGAGTCCAGGAGACTGGAGCCCGTTTGAGCAAGGAGGAGGCAATGAGCAATGTGGTTAGAGTTGCAGTCAAGACTGATCTAACACAGGGTTTCTTGATCATAGAACTGTTGACATTTTGGCCAGGATAACCTTTTGTCGAGGGGATTGTCCTGTGCATTGTAGGATGCTTAACGCATCCCCATCCTCTACCCACTAGGTGCCAGTAGCACCTCCTTCCCTCTCTGCGCCAACCAAAATTACCTCCAGACGTTGTTACATGTCCCCTGCAGGGCAAAATCACCCACAATTAAGAGCCACTGATATAAAACCTGTCAAGATGCTTTTCGAGATGATGACAATGTTCTTTTTACTGTCCAATACAGTAACTATCAGACACGTGGCTCTTGAGCTTCTTGTGTTTAGTGCAACTAAGGAACTGAATTGTAAGTTTTATTTGAATTTAAATTTTAATAGCCACACGTGGCTAGTGACTACTGTCTTGGATAGTGTAGGTCTAGAACCTTGTAGACCATTATATGGACTTTAGCTTTCATTTTTTATCTCTTTCTCATTATTCTGTCAATCTCTCCAGACTAGTCAGTGGTTCCCTTATCATCTATTCCTTCAACTTGCCACAGGCTCTTGCCTCAAAGCCTTTGCTCTTGCCCCTGGCATATTCTTCCCTTGGATATCTGAATGACTCTTTCCCCTACTTTAGTCAGGTTCCTGCTCAAAAGTCACCTTATCAGAGGCCTTGCCTCATCATCTTGCTTAAATTCACCACCAACACCATGCTTACTTATGCGTTTCCTACCCACTTTATTTTTCTGCATAGCACTCATACTGTATGTTTGTTGTCCCCCAATAGAATATGAGCTCTGTGAGGCAAGGATTTTTGTTTTTCATTGCCTGTTACAGAGGCCAGCACACGGTAGGTATCCAACGAATATTGGTTGAATGAATGAATGAGCTTTGAAGGCACTGGCAGGTTTTAAACAGGAATGTCATTATCTGACTTGTCTCAAAGCAGGATTACTTTGGCTGCTGGTGTGAAGACTGAAGGGAGGGTAAGGGTAGAAGCAGGGAACCCAGTTAGGAGACTATTAAAATAGTCCAGGTTAGAGAAAATGGTGGCTTGAATTAGAGTGAAAGGCATGATAGAGTCAGGGATGATAAGAAGGTTTTGGTTCGGGCAACTAGTTGCCATTTATCAAGAGGAGGAATGCCAGGGGAGTAATTAAGAGACCTGGCTTTCTGACAAAGTGGTTATGCTTAGGAAGGATTAAATCAAAGAATGAGAAATGGGACAGGGAAAAAGGTGAACAACCAGTAAAGGGAATAGTAGTGAAAAATGCATGGACTAAAATAACATGATGAGGGTAGATGGGGGTTTTAAATATGACTGAAGCCAAAGACAGGGTACAGGAGCCATACCTAACATGAAGAGAAACTTAGCAAAATTCTGTATCAGTGGGATGTACAGCTCTCCACAACGATAAAACTAGTGTGCTGGAATTTGAGTGTAACTAACTGATCCTCACACCTCTTTGCACTGTTTCCATTAAATTCCGTTTTGATAGTTTCATTTACTGAATACAACTTGAGCAAAAAACAAAAAACTCTCCCCATTAGAGCGGTTTGGGATATTAGATCTGACTACCAAAGTGTCCATTCACCCAACAGTTTAAGTACCTAGTAATAGGGGACTTCTTTAAATGTCTTGGAAACTAATTTTTGAGAAGGTTCTATCAATTTAAGGGGAAAGTTTATCTTCTAGGGAAATACAAAGAACCTTATTGCTTTAGATCTGTGATTTTCAAACCTTAGCTTGTATCAGAATCATCTGGAGGATTTGTTAAGACAGATGGCCTCCAACCTGACCACAATTTAGCATTTCTAACAAATTTCCAGGTGATGCTGATTCTGCTGCTCTAGAAACCACATTAAGAATCACTGCTAGAAGATACTACTACAAATGTTATCTCTACCAGGCTTCATCCTTTGACTCTGAAATCACTGATCCTCAGGCAAATCTGACCCGATTTGGATTATTAGATCCACTCATGCTCTACATTTGTAGGGAAGAGTGTGTGGCACAATGGAAACATGGTTTTGGGACACATCTGATTTTTCAGTCACCCTCGGCATTTATTAGCTGTGTGATTTTAATCAGGTTAACCTTTCTGAACTTTGATGTCTACAGAGCAGTGTTCATATTTACCCTCGAGTTGTCCTATTAGAGGTAGCATATATCAACAAGCCATTTCTTCCCCGCTGTGCAGTACCCATCAATAAGGCATGAAACTTTCTATCATTTACAATTTTTATTCCAAATATTAGTGGATTGACTCTATTTCAAATCTTGATGTACAGTTAAAACATCTGTCCCTGTTTTATCAGTTGATTCTTAAAATCAGTACAGACATTATGCTATGAAAATCGGCTGAATTTGGTTATCTTGGAAGCCTGTTTAGTAGCAGTTGCTTCCCAGAATTCCTCAAATTACAGAAAAGGAAAATGAAGTTATCTAAACCCCAATAACTTTGTCCAAATAACTCAATACATTCATTATTTTGAATATGGAATATATTGAGTCTAAGATCATATGACCATAAATCAGACTGATAATTTTAGATCTCAGCTCTAGAATGTTTCAGTAACACTCTCATAGTGTTTCAAGGCATAATGCTTGTAACTTGCACAAATCATTTTATCCCATTTATCATTTGCAGTGTGAGCTCATCACATCAGAAAGGTTTTTTTCCTACTTAAAGCCCCATTTTTTCCAATTGCAAGTTATAACAAATAGTTTGGAGGGTTTTCCTTTGTTACTGAACCAAAAAAGTAGGAGCCCTCATGCTCAAGGACATCACTTTGGGTTACAGCTTACTGACTTTAAAACGTTTATTTCCCCAGTGAAATTCTTTCCTAGGAAGTAATTTTCATCATCATTTATATTGTAATATTTCAAAATGATTTCAGTCTTTGTTTTTTTTAAGTTCCACCAGAAGCTCTTCATTTTTGAAGAATTACCAATGTAGACAAATTTATCTACTGTCTTGCCTTTGGAGAGTTCCGACACTTACTAAGTTTGCAGAAAGTACTGTATCGCACTGAACCCACTTACCTGAAGTGACTTTGGTGAAGCAGAATTCTATCAACTTTTATTCCTCCATATAGGCATTCGTTAAAATGTCTAAAAATGCCTATTTTGTGTAAAATTTTAGATATTTCTATTTTCTATATTATGTTTAAAAAAAATCACTCAATCCAAATATGGTAGTGATACTAACTGAAATATGCCATTCCTTTATAAGACATAATTGACATTTTCATTTAATATATACCTTATATAAGTCTAATTCCTTTTGAAAGCAATGTACTACATAAAATTGAACACTTGATTACCAACAAGGACAACGTTTTATTGAACAAATCTATGTACAGTACAAAAAATTTCTTGAAATGAGACACTATTGTTGATTTATTGCAGTTCAATGGCTCAGTTTTAATTTGTACTCTTATAAAATGCAAAGTAAAATAATTTAACATTCAACAAGGAAGCACAAATTTCCTTTCTTGCTGAATCTGTAATATCTTTCACATATTAACAATTCCAAAATGCATATGCAGCATTTACTCATTCTGAAAAGGTGTTTTACAGTACCAAATAAATTAAAAAATAAACACTATCATCCCTTTTAGGTTTTTCATCCATACATCAGTATTAAATCAAACATGAAAGGAGTACGGCTGAACCTTCAGTGTGATTTGAAAAGAATCACAAGCTCAATGATATAAATTATTTAAGTATTATATAATTGGTGGTTTTAAAAAAATTAATATGGCTAAAGCCCAAAGTACCAGTGTCCTTGTCCATGGAGATTTACCTTTTTTACCTCCTCCATCATATCTGAGCAGCAAAAATTCAGATTTGCTATTTTCTTGACCTTACTGACACACAGCAGAAATTTAACATTTAATTTTTTGAAGGAAATTTTTATTTAAAAATGAAGATTCTTGGTCCATGTAGGATGAATACATCCTCAAAACAGAAGAAAAGAAGAAGAATCTGAGGAATAAGAAGCAAGCTTCCTTTTCTTCTGAAGCTCAAATTAGAACTGTTGGAAGTTTATGCACCCTATAAAAGCAAAATGATGTAGGTTTATGTTTTAAAAGACAGACATAATAAAATGAACACATTCTTTCAATAGCTATTTGAGAAATATATAAACCGAGGTTAAGACAGGGTGGTCAAATAGAATTTTATAAAACATTCCTTGATTTAGTTATATATAAACCAGTTTGATCTCAGTCTTTCAGAAATAATTTTCTCTTAGCAACACAAAAGTAGAAATAAACCTCAAATTAAAGACAAATAACAAATGGAATATATTTGAAACATCTTTGCATGAACAATGGAAGTAATGAAAATGGAATACTTTGTGGGCATGGATTTATATCAGTTGTTACAACTTGTGAAAAAATGTGATAAAATATTAAACTTCTGGAAAATGTACAAAGCAGAAATATTTCAAAAGACTTCACTGTCCAAATGAACCAGTTTCCAAACAGACTTTTTATTACAAGACATACTTTTAGAATGAACTAAAATAAAATTCATTACATTTTTAGTATCAAGAAATACAGAAAACATTTTTTAGCTGACCTTAAAGAAAAGACTTTAATTATGAGCTGTGTTTAGTTACCTAAATGTAAATTCCACAGCCTAATGTAGGCTACATAACAGAAACAAATTTAAATTTGGAATGGACTTATGACCATCATTGCATAGTAGTGAATGCTGATGATAAACGAATAAAACCGGGAAATTAAAAAAAAAATCATCTGATCTATCATGATCTGGAAATCCTAATAAAATATGGATGCTACCTGGAAGAAATTCCCCACTTCCATAGTAGCCTCATTGAAGAAGCTCTAATATAATAGGGTCTGATGAGATTATCTGCCTTAAACAAAGATTTTGTTATTTAGAATAACTGGAATATTGGACATTAGGACATTAGGAGATCCGTTTTGAAACAGTTTGCCTTTTTGTTATTTTTATCCCTGTTTTAGATTTACACACTATTAGGTAAAAGGAAGTCTTTAAGCATCTTCCTTTCCATAATGGACAAATGGAAAACATCTGAGAGAGTATTTTAAAAAATATTTATTTTGTTAACACTTTATTAAGTTAAAGTTTTCTTAGGAAAATAACTTATCACTAAGGAAAACAATGCATGAATGTCTCTCATTGTGTTGTGCAAATGTTTTGCGTAACTACTGCCTTTTACATATAAAAATTACTATTCAGACCAGAGTCATCACTAATGAATAAAAAAACAGGAGTAGTATGGCTTATTTTGGAATTACCTCTCCTAATAGAATAAAATGAATGAATTCTCAACCTGATTCTTAGCTGATTTTTTGAGCCAGTTATTTTAATAGGACTGTACTTAGATAACTCATATTAATGTCTAAAGGACCTTACTATGAATCATCAAGCAGTGTCCCAACATATATACAAACAGAAATATCCCAGTGTGCTTTTACCATTATTCACATTGAATAATTTGCAATTCAGTGTTTTCCTTCAACTACAAAGCCTGTAAAGTCTTAGATTCCTTTCATCTCTCCCCAGAGTTACTGATGGTTTTTTCCCCTATTTTATTGACACTGCTGCCCTTTAAATGTAATTAATTTATACCACAAAAGTGGTTAGTGGGAGGTTCCATCAAGAGCTTATTAGCAAAGCACTGTGGTTTTTTTTTAAATTTCTTAATTTTCAATGCTGGCGTGCCATTCATTGAACTTTGACTTAATTAATCATCTGGAAACCAGTTACAATCTTTAATTGATAGCACTGTGGTGTGTTAATGTATAAGTTTCTAAATCATCACAAACCAAACAGCAGCGGTTCCTTCAACATGTTTGACCAGAAGGGAGGGGACATAATCTGATTATGCATGATGAGAAAACAAACCCCATTTGTAGAATAAAATACTTTAAATGGTTTATTATTGTAAACCAGCCCCCCTCCCCACACACACCTTTTAATAATGTGTTAACTTTTCCCTTTCTGTAAGGCCATAGCTGGTTTTCTGACTAGTTGCCTAAACATGTTTCTCATGTAAGCGAAACTGAACATGCTGCTGCTATTCATCATCATAAACTTTAAAATGTGGTTTTCTGGAAAACTGGTACTTTGGGAGTTTTATAATAACCCTTTTGGAGTCTAAGCCAGCACATCTCTGTGAGTTCATTCTAGAAAATGTGCTTTGTCTTTATCTTTAGTAATCCGAGACCACTCTAAAATTAAGGCCATCAGGGAAATAGCAAACTGATGATGCATTTTCTTATAGTGTTTTCTTCACGCTACTGCTTGATTGATAGATCTTTCTGAAATATTTTCATCAGGCACCTGTAAAACAGAACACATCTGTTAATTCAAGTTTTATTGACATTCAACCGGAATTCCAAGTCAGATTCCTGTTTAATTTACACCCTATCATTTTAAAGGATATTGCTATTAGTAGAAAGACAAGCTCCTTTTCTGATTTTCTCAATTATTTTCTGTTCTTTTTCTACTTCTATTTTTGTAACAGAGACACAGATTCACTTATTTATATTCTGGAATGCATATGAAAAATAATTCCCATCAAAATTACAACTTTTATTACATGAAACTTGGAATGAAGAAGAACTTTTGATACAGTGGAAGAAGTATAATCAAAGAATATGAAAAGCCTGTGTTCAGGTTCGGCCTTGCACAAGTTCATAGGCAAAGCCCTATGCAAATTACTTGTGGATTTCAGTAGCTTGATCTATCAAACAGGAATATTAGTATCACCTCATACTGGTTGTATGTATTAAAGGAAATAACGTATGGAGTAATGCTTCACTATCTGTGCTACACAAATGTCAAGTTTTTAAATCTCAAAGATCTATAATAGTTTTATTTATGCCATTTTCTTTTTTTTACAGATATCTCTACTAAGAAGATAGAAGACTTACTTTCATCATCTGAATCAAATCCAAAGAGTGTCTGACATTTCTTTTGTGCAAGATGAGCCTCAAGTGCTTCTGCATTACAGTAGGTGGTCAGGCATTTGCCACATCTTAATCTTTTCACTGATTTTTTATACACGTTATCTTGATCAGAACAGGCATCTACTCTATCAGTCAGAAATTTTCTGCGTTTTGGCATGCTAAGATACCGTTCATCAAGGTAACTGGGAGGCAATGGTCTGACATATGGTTTTGTTAAAATTAAGCCATATGAAGTATGTTCACTTGTCAGATTTGGTTTGGAAGGTGCCTGAGATACTGGCAAGGTATTGTGTTCTTGTGGTACAACACTGGGTAAAATGGAACCATTTTCTGTCCTGATTCTGTTTGTATCAATTTTCAAAGCAGGATCCGATGAAACTAAAGGTGTTTGCTCTATTTCACTATGTCCATTGACTAAATCACTACTACTACAATTATTTTCAGAATTTGGCTCTATGTCAGGCATCTTTTGGTCTATCAAGCTTATATTTGAAACAGTGTCATCAGAACGTTCATTTCCATTCTGAACTAAACTGTCTGTTTTCTTTTCCATACTTTCTATACATGTCTTTGGTTCTGTAGACTCTTTCCTTGATTTGCTAGTAGAAACTGGCAGACTAATAGTTTGTTTCTCATTACTACATGAGTCTTTTTCCTGATGATTAGGATTTGAGTCTGTATGAACATCCCAAAGAATGGTTTCACTTGGTTGTGCAGATGATTCTGGTGTTTTACTTAAATAGTGCTGAGCTTCATGTTCATATAGCAGAGGAAGATCTTCAAAAAGCTCATGGCATTCTGGAAAACTACACTGAGCTTGAAATAGCCTGTGACTTTTTGTGTGCTGGGCAAGCTGGAATGGCAGCTTAAATGACTCGTTGCAATTAAAATGCAAACAAAAATACACATTTGGATAGCTATGTCTATTAAGGTGGTCTATAAAATGTTGAGAATCTTCAAATTGCCTTTGACAAAATTTGCATTTTCCTTTGCTCCACTTCATTACTGTTTGTCGCACATTTAAATCAGTGGGATGTACGGTCATTGCATGTTTATTTAGAAACCCAATTCTTTTAAATATCCGGACACAGCCAAGAGCAGGACACTTAAAGTTTCCTTCTTGATCTGTGGCATATATGTCTTTTGGATGGCACACAGTTCCATTGATTTTATGAATTACTGAAGTTTCTTGATTCAGGTCATAATCATCTTCTTCATAATCACCTTCTTCATCCTCTTCCTCCTCATAATCATCCCCACATTCAGGTAAAGGCTTCAAAACATTGTTTAAAGAAGCATCAGGACTGCCATTTTCAATAACATTTTCAATAACATCTTCTGGTACACTTATGGGAATTTCAATGAATTCAGCCACATGCTCAGGGATGACTTCTTTGTTTCCTTCACTAGAAGCAGTAAGAGTCTCTACTTGCAAATCTTTACTATCAGAATTCCCATTTTCAAATGAAATGGAAGAATTAGAACAATTTATTTCTTCCAAAGCAGTGACTTCCTGATCATCCTGTTGGGCTGCAGCAATTTGCTGCCTCTGTATCTTCTTAACATGATTCTTTAAATGCTTCTGCATAAGTCCTCTGTTTCTAAATTTCCTACCACATATTACACATGCAAAACTGCCTTTTTTCTGATGAGCCTGGGCATGCCTTACGATGTGACCACCTAGAAATTCCTTGTTACATAACATACAACGATGCCTTGGGACATTGTGATCTACTTTGGAAGTATTGAGAGCTGTAAAGTTTTTCTTCATATTAATATGACTTTTAGGCTGCACTCCAGATACATCATCAGGATCAGTCTCTCCAGTGCTCTGATCTGTAAGAGAGTCAAACCCTTCATCCAAACCTTGCTGTTCTTCTGTCCTTTTTAGATTACCTGCATTATTTTCCAGTGTGCTTTCATTTAGAAATCTAACTACTGATTTATCACTCAATAATGCTACGCAGTTTTTCTTAATCATTACAAAGTTCCAAAATTCAGGGTCAAAAAACAATCCCTTTTTCAAAATCGGAAGCAATTCAAAACGAACACGATTTTGAACACTACTTGTGCCTTCATTATATTCTTCATCTGGACGTTTGTAAAGCTCTTCAACAGTACGATACGCTTCTAAGGAGCGCTCCAGAAAAAATATTGAGAGTGCACAAATCCTGAGGATCTCCAAATCATTTGGCAAAAAATGTGCAATTGTTTTATAAATCAGACATTTAGTTTTGGGATCATCATGAAGGTCGAGTTGCAGAGCACAACCACATATTTCGACACAAATTTGCAAGCCTTCTTCTTCAACCTGGAAAAACAAAAATATTAGTGCTACTTTTTTTTTCCCAAAAAATGGTTACATTAGTCTATCTTTAAAAAATACAACTCTTAAAAATGAAAGCTGAATAAACATAGTATTCTATTGTGCAGTTTTCCATATTTAGTAGCCTTGTTTAACTCTTTAAATATATACCTTTCTCTGTTTTTAAAACTTGAGAATCATGTGGAATAGATAGCATTTTAGCTTCCAATTTATTTAATTTTCACATTTGACAAGCCCCACTATCCATAATAGAAAATGGACTTACGGTGTTTCATAAATTTATGGTGATTAAGATTTCTTAGAATTCTAGACCCCCATTTATTATTTTAGGTACAAATCTCATATTGTTTGAGAGAAGGGTCAAAATTATACGTATTTTAACAGATTTATCAATTTTCCACATCAAGAAATAAACTAGGCTTAAAAAAAACTGCTTATGGGAACTTTTATTATGGTGCTATATGAAAAAATATTACTTATTTTGCTTATTAAGTACTGTTATTTATCCAGAAAGGGGGGAAATGTGGCCCACATAAAGAAAGCAGTTATAATCTTTCCAAATCTAATAAGATATATAAGGCTCAGAATAATGAGCCCCCCTGGAAGTTATCTGAATAGTACTCAAGCTTTGAAACGTTTACTGATGACTCAAGAATAATGTGCATCAGCTTTTACTTGGGAATCTTTTGTCGACCCATCTTAGTTATAATAGTGTCTCTCTAGTGGTATGGAATAATCTAAAGGCTTATTTTGACTGGAGGAGATACCATAATAATGTCTTTGACATCATATATATGTATATATGTCATACTGCCTACATATGGTATAGTATAGATTACAGGAAGCGATACTACCTTGCCAGCCTCACGTTTTCTTAGTCCTTTACATGCTGTGTAACCCTGCAGAACTACTTAGATTTCCCACAGGCAGACCTTAACTTACCACATCTTATTTTCACTTTATCTAGCTAGTAAATTCCTCCTGATCCTCCTATTCATTCTTTTGAGAATCAGCTCTAATCTGAAGGTTTTTCTTCCCACTTATCCTGGTCTCTGCCCTGAGGTACAGTTAAAATTCCCCATTCTTTCCACCCAGAATAACTTATCTTTAAAAAACATTTCAATTTTGTTTTATAAATATCTGTGTATGTGTATGTCCTCACCTCCTAACTTTGAATTCCTAAATTACAGGGGACAGTGTTTCATTTTTTATATCTCCCTATAGTTAGCATAAAAGTTGGTACATCGTAACCTTTGAATAAATGTTTGTGGAATGAGTGAAAATCGGACCTATTGCATTTACTTAGTTTGCTCCTACAAATCCATCATCTACAACTTGGAATCCTTTCTGAATTCCAACTACTTATTTCTAAATGTCAATTATAATTAGACTTTACTACCTAGATTTTTCAGATACAGCAAATTCAAAATCCATTCATTCGAAACAGAATTCCTTTTCTTTCTCCATACTTCTATCTACATCCTCTTTTTTTTTTTTTTTTTTTTTGGAGACAGAGTCTCGCACTGTCACCCAGGCTGGAGTGCAATTGCACGATCTCGGCTCACTGCAACCTCTGCCTCCTGGGTTCAAGTAGTTCTGCCTCAGCCTCCCCAGTAGCGGTACTACAGGCATGAGCCACCACACTCGGCTAATTTTTGTATTTTTAAGTAGAGACGGGGTTTCACCATGTTGGCCAGACTGGTCTCGAACTTCTGGCCTCAAGTGATCTGCCCACCTCAGAATCCCAAAGTACTGGGATTACTGGTGTAGGCCATCGCTCCCAGCCTACGTCCTCTATCTTGGCTCATAAAATTATAATGTATACAGATGCTCACGTTTAAAAATCTTAAGATCATCAAAAAAGACAACAGGCTACTACTTCCTTACCTGAAATCTTTTGATGGTTCCAGGATATTTATGAATTTTCAATTCATTCAATGAAATGAATGAATTGTTGCATTCAAATTCCTTTAAGTATCTCCAACAATCACTCCTCTTACCACACACAGTCTCTGGCATTAGTCTCATCCTCCACCCACTTCCCCACATTTCTCTGCTACCCTTTAATGTCACCAGATGGTTGTGAAAAACAAATAATAAACTGAGGAAAAACTGCCTTGTAAACTATAAAATTCTCTACAAATGTTAGTACTATCCTCATGTCATTGAAAACCCAGCTTCAAGTATTTCCTCTGTGAACCCTTTTTAGATATGCCATCTATGTCTCCTGAACTCAAACAGTATTTATGACTCTTCACAGTACTGAGGCAATTGAATGATTTACTCCAACAAATAAGTCTTTTTAGTAGAGTATAAACTATTAAGCATCATATTTTTAATACTTATTTCATCTTTGAATTTTCCTTTTATAATATATTCGTAGGTTTACCCCACATGTGAAAAGAAGAAAGCTCTGTGATGACTGGCAAAACCTCACTTACATTGTAAACTTTCTATAATAATATATATCAATTTTTGGTACAAATAAGAATCATGTACAAAAATATGGATACATCTTTATTTTTTAAAATTAAGTTTTACAGGTGATTCTAATGCACATCAAATGTTAAGACATGTTCTGTAACATAGTTTTCTTCTTTTGTTGGAAGGAGAGGTTTACTTTGAGAATGCATTTGAGTGATATTTCACTATTTAATAAGCATACCATGAATGCAGTTAGCAAAATTACCATGAGAATATGATCACTACATGATCATACATCTAATGAGTGTTGATAATGAATGTAATAAATGCATAAAAACATAAAAAATTTAAAATGTATTATTTAATAGACACCTCCTTATATATTTAAAAGTAACCAACATAGAGATTCAGTTTAATGGTGCTACCTAAAATGTAAAGTGGCTTTATCTTTATATTCAAAGTCCTATTGATATTTTGGGGGAAAAAGCTAAAAGATCTGCAGGATCCACTTTCATGTCTACGTAAGACTCATGTAGGATTGTACTCACTTGCAAGTGGCCCAAGAAAAACTTGATTCAGGACTATTTTTAGAAAGAGGTAATACATTTTTACAATTACTTCAAATAAACAATTTTAAAACTTTGTCCTTAAGTTTCAGAAACACCTCAGAATTCATTGTTCCTTTACACATAAACACTGGACCTAAAACTGGAACTAAATTTCTCTGTGACAGTGAACTGGTATTATCGATAGATACACCAAGTTTATTTGCAAATTAGTTAAGATTCTATAAATGGGATTTAGGATAATATTGAAAGTAACAAATTAATTACAAGAAAAAAGGTTGTAATGGAAGCAATTTCTTCCATGTTAAATTTTAAGTAACAATAAATTAGCCTCCCATGTTGAGAGTCTGCAGTTAGGACAGAGGAGAATGTAACGTATGGAAAATGAGGCCTTAAAATCCTCCTTTCCTTCAATTTTAAAATCAAATTTTATCAAAAGAGATTCAAGTGTCAGTGAACTGCCACTGAATTTTAAATTTAAGGGATCAATATACCCTATTTACCTCATCTTTGATGATTTTCATGAAAGGAAATATGACTCTCACATTAGTTGCTGTTCTTAAAAGCTGGTAGCATTGATCTACAAAAACTTGTTTTGAAGGATTAGATTTAAGCTGTAGTTTACTCCATATGAAAATCAACTCCCTGTAAATGAGGAAAAAAAGAGAATTATCAAAAATACAGTTTATTCAAATACAGACATTAGCTATCTTTCCCTGATTCTATAGTGCCCTGGCTGGAATGTATATGAGTGTAAATATGTATTACGTTCACCCCCAAGCTACTTCTGCCACCTGTATGAAACTAAAAGAAGTTGGGAGAGGAAGAAATATCAGAAATCACAAATGTACAATGGTAAGGAATGAATTCCAACAATATGTTGGCATACCTAAGCTGCCTCTAGTACTGGGTCAAAACAAATTCTAATACTAATTTGCCAATACTGATATTACTTAAAAATAATAAATTCTGGCCTTTAATTAATATTTTACTTGTAAATTTGGAAACCAATGTTGTAGACTATTTATAAAGAAATGGTTCATACTTTTCATTTTCAATTTATTAAGACATCAAAAGTTCTAAAGATTAAAACTGTAAGTATGTTATAGTATTGATTCTGAAATAGTGTGTTTCAGATATCATACTTTTAAACAGACAGGCTATGGACCATTTGAACTATTTCATATGTAGATTCTTTTCTCAAATACAGCCACTGTTATTTGATGCACAAGCCTAAGAGCAGTGGGTTTTGAGACAAAGGCAAATCATATGATAGAGCTGATATATTTCGATATCACATTTTAGCAAATTAGAATTCTTCAAAACATTTCATAAAAGTGTACAAAGCATCAAAATCTAAAAGTATTAAAATAATTAATGAAAATATTTTTTAAAAGTGATGAACATATACTTTGAGCTCAGCACATACAGGCATTAAGTCTAAGGACGGCTTGATTACCACCATGAGGGTGCACATAGTCTACTTAGACAATACAGAAAACACAAAACAGAAAATGACAGCAAGCAACATACGAGAAGTAAAACCAAAATTCCACTTCCATTTCATGCTAGCTATTTATTAAGTTTCAGTCCACTATCCCCCCTTTTTTTTGCACTCATACTCTTTTAGAATTCTCTTGAGGTTTCATACCTTCCTACCACATCTCTAGCTTTTACTGCTTTCCAGTTTTCATGCCTGGGTATTTCAATTTATATTGCTTTCCATCACCTTAACCCACTCAGAACTAATCATATTCCTGCAAAATTGATGATCTTTTCTAGATAGTCAGTGACACTAAACATTCCTCTATCCTCGTCTGGTTCTAACCTGTTTATCTTGCAGTGTCTTTACATTTCAAGTATACATTTTCTTTCAGCTGTATCACTCTTTCTCAATGTTACCCTTTTAGGCCCTTTAATTTTACACATGTATTTCTACAGTGGTTTCTAACCTGATGTTTTCAGCCTCCCTGATCACATTTCATTTAGTGTTTATGCTATAAAGTTAACAGCAATAGGAATGTGGGTTTTAGAGTTAGGAGTTTCAGGATTTGAATCTTAGGAACTCCTTACTCTCAGCTAAACTGCTTTATTTATTCTCACTTTTGTTTATACTGACTGCTGTACTTGGAAAGTACTTCATGCCTAAGATGAGCTTATCTTTCAAAGGCCTTATCAAGTATCTCTTCAGGAAAGCCTTCATGAATACCCCAAACTAAAGTGATACCTATTTCAGAAAAGATCCCTCGCCTATCATATGCTTCCTTGTTTATATTTTTTAGGTCCTACCTATTTCCCCAACCCTTAATATATTGTAAATATATACAATGACACATTGTTTAGTGGATGCAGTGGCAAGAACATGGAATTAAGAGACCTAAATCTCAATACAGCATTATACACTAGCTGGAGTGGCACACCCAGTTCAGTGAGTCACCCTTTTCTAGGAAAAGCCCTAAAACACAAAGGTAGAAGGCCAGTGGCCATGTCTCCTGTGTGACCCTCCTCTGCATTCCCCTTCAGATATTAATTCAGGGGTGGGAAAGTGATCCCAGTCAGGCTAGTCAGAATCTCTGGGATGTTCTCAACTCTAAACTATTAAGCTTGGGGTTTGCTGATGTTCCTACTGGTCTGCAGCAAGAGAGACTGAAGCCAAATGACAGAAAATAAACAGATTTTGAAAAACATTATCAATCTCAGTGTCCCTGGTAGCAGTTACCTTTGAGAACCACCTGTGGCCTTCCATGTAGCTTTCATGTAGCCCGTACTGCACCCTAAATATTGTCCTATACTAGTTAGGCACAGATGCTATCACTTGCAAACTAGTACAAATTCCAACTCCATTTCTTACTAGCTGTATGACTGTTACCTCTTTTATATACAGTTTTCTTATACATAAAGGTTGGGATTATTCCTATTCAGCATCTTTATCCAAAGAATTAAGAGAGAGAATTGAAACACCTAGATGAAATGTCTGGCATATACTTCCCCTAAATGCTGAAAGCCTGTAATATGTACATTGCAATATCCTAGTAAGTTGGCCAAGAGAAGGCTACCACTATGGAGTTTTGCTTTAAAGCAGGCAAAGCAGAAATCTTAGGATAGTGTTATGAAGCTCCATTTTGACTGGATATACAACATGGGATCTTAGGTGTTAGTTGTACAGTGGATTCTGAAGGAAAACAAAAAACAACAATGAAAAAAATCCTGAAAACCATTGATAGTCTTTTAGAAGACCAAAAGAGCAGGTTTAATGAAGCTTATACACGTCTTCTTTTATTCAATGTGTGCGTTGGAAAACACAGCACATTTCTCAGTTAACTAATACAAGACCCTATTAACTACTAATATTCCATTAAGTCATCTACTTTCTGAGGAAAACCTATATAATGAGGTCAGTTACCCTTACAATGCAGGTTTTTTTTTTTTTTTCAAACTTGACCCATTTATTTTAAGTAACTTTAATATAGCAGAGGCTGGAAGACTGCCTAAGTTTGAATCTTGGCTTCACTAATTACTAGCTGAATGGCTTGAACACAGTATTGAATGGCTTGAACACAGTATTATCTCCATAAGCTTGCTGGGTTAAATGACATATGCATATATAAAGCAAAGAATATAGGAAGCACTCAGCAAATATTTGCGGCTACTATTATTATTATTAATGATTGTGAAAGAGAAATGGGTTTAGCAACTTGCCCCATTGGCTTGGGATACAGCAAAACTGTGGATCTGGTTCTGTTCACACCGAGGGAAGACAAATGACAAGCTGACTCATAGGCAAGGCCAGGATGAAATGGACAGCACAGACTTTGGAGGCTGAAAAGAATCCTGCTCGTCAAATTACAGTGAAAATTAACTTTTAGAAGGAAGAAAAGGGACTTTAACATTCAGAAATATAGAAAAGAGGTAGAAGAAATAAGAGGCTAGGCCATCAGAACCCACACTACTTAGAAGGAAGGGACAAAAGGAAGGCTAAAGACTCCTTTCTGGTTGGGCAGCTGGAGACACTGGGCTTGTATTCTTAGAAGGTGCCTGTGGCCAGGAGCTGGAAGATAGGCATTGTAATATTTTTAAGGTCCTTCCCTAAACAGTAGAAATGGGTTACCAATAGAAGAAGAAAATAAAATGTATTTTTCTTTTCTTTTTTTTTGTGTGTGTGTGTATGTATACTTGTTTCTAGTTATTTATGAGTATATTACAATGAAAGTAATAAAGTTACCCTGTTTAAATAGTGTGATATAGCTCAGGGCAGAGAACATTCCTATTCCCATAGGAAAAGATCTATTATAACTGTCATGACTGTTTTCAGTTTCCAAATAACCACATATCAAAAAATGATAATACTTCAAAAATTACAGTTACATGCAGTGTAACATTTCAGTGAACAGCAGAATGCGTATACAACAGTGGTCACATAAGATTATAACATCATTTTTACTGTACTTTTTCTATATTTAGATATGTTTGCATAGACAAATACCATTGTGTTATAACTGCCTATAGCATTTAGTACAGTAACACTGCCATACAGGTTTGTAGCCTAGAAGCAGTAGGCTACGTCATACAGCCTAGATGTGCAGTAGGATGTACCATCTAGGTTTGTACCTCTACAATATTCACACAAGGAAATTGCCTATTGACATAATACTTAGAATATATCCCCATCATTAGGTGCTGCATAACTGTATATAAGGGCGTATGTCTGTCTTACCACTACCTCCTAATCCCTTTCTCTATTTGAAATTCCAATTTACATGGTAAAATTTTAAATAAAAATTGGCATAATCTAACTAAAGGTATATTGTAACCCCTAGAAAACAAATTTACCTGTTTCCAGATCCAGGTCTGCTACTAACTAGCTATTTGACTCTTATCTCTGAGTTTGAAGATTTTAATCTATAAAACAAGAATAGGGCCAGGCACGGTGGCTCATGCCTGTAATCCCAGCACTTTGGGAGGCTGAGGAGGGCAGATTTACTTGAGCCCAAGGAGTCTGAAACCAACCTGGGCAAAATGGTGAATCCCCGTCTCTACAAAACAAACAAAAATTATCTGGGCGTGGTCGCACACATCTGTAGTCCCAGCTACTGAGGAGGCTGAGGCAGGAAAATCACTTGAGCCCAGGAAGTTGAGGCTGCAGTGAGCTCTGATCACACCACTGTATTCTAGCCTGAGTGACAGAGTGAAACCCTGTCTCCAAAAAACAAAAACAAAAACTAACCAAGAATATTGAAGTATTATGATTTGCAGCTATATGCCTTCAAGCTATTGTTTTAAGTATTTGAGAATTTAAAAAAAGTTTATAGCCCATGATCATTTCAGAGTATTATGTTTAGCAAATGAAACCTAGTTTTCTGTTAAGAATATAATGAAACAGCAAAGTGGTAAGAGTTTTGTGTGTTTATGTGTGTATATGGGTGTACTGGAGTCGAGGAAACAGAAATTCTTAATAGCCCCTGAAGAGTGTTTTTATTTTAGGTACCTAAAAACACTCATATTACATTTTAAATTACATGATTGCTAGGTAAACCTGCTGCTTCATATATTCTAGCAACTTTTAAATGTTTTAAAACTCAGACTCCAAATTAAAATTTAATTTCAAACCATTGCTTCATTATAGCACATCCCTTTAACATTTACACTATCAGTTTAGTGGCACATTATCATTTTCTTTTTAAATTCTCTAGTTCTTAGAATCTACTATTGTTCCTTGCACAATCAATTTTTTTTAAAGTAGCTTGACATTTTCACACAATTTAAAAAACAAAGTTCAAACTGCAATTTTCTTTCTGTTGCCCATCTTACCATTTCAATTTCTTTATTTACGAACACTTACCAGATACAGTACATATCCCCATTCTGGAGCTGTGGAATAAGAAAGGATTCACAGAGTTGCAAGGCTAACATAGTTTTGCCTTCTTTTTCGGCATTACAGATGATATCAATTCCACTCTTACAATCAGTTTTCAATAAATGCTGTAAGAGGAAAAGAGAAATCAGTTCATATCATTAAAAGTATCTAAGAAGCTAGTTGCAATAAATGTTTAAACATTCAAAATAAATTACTTAGATTTCTAGTTTTCTTCTACAAAGACAATGATGACTTGTACAGAAATATTTTCATGGTTACATAGTTTCACTGTACAGCACCTACATTTCACAATGACTACTTTTAATCTCATTAATGTCCACAACCTATAGGTACATATGATCCATATTAGGAAAAGATTAATTCCTTCACCTTAAGAAACAAAATAAACATGAGCATTTTACCTCTAGTACTTTATTTTAAAGGCAAGATCATAATGCTTCTTGGGTTTTTTTTTTTTTTTTTTTTTTTTTTTTTCTCCTGGCAAGCTGTGAGCTTGTTGACTTTTATTTGACCTCTTCTCCATCACATCAAAAGTGCAATGTGAATAATACTTATTAATGAGTATATTTTATTGAGTTCATCATTTGTTAATATCAGATTTTGACTAATTCAACATGACCTTAAGTTATGGTGCCAAAAGAAAACACATCTAGATAATGTAATCCTTAAATCTTTGGCATTACTGTAAAAGGAATTTAACAACAACAGTGGGCTACTATTTTTTTTTTGTTTTTTTTTTGTTTTTTTTTGGCAGGGTTAAAATGGTAATAGGCAAAAATAGTCTCAAACAATACCTCCCGGAATAGCTGATCTTCTACAGGTGACATAAACAGACATGTGAAGAGTGCTTGATGGAAGTATAAGTCTTTACTGATTTCTGGGTGATTTATACAAGATTTAATAAGAGCCATTGCTTCGGGTATGCGTTCACAAGCAATTAGGTATCTGGCACGTAGTTCAAAGAACAGTGGATTTTCAGAACTTAAATATTTGTTCACTATATTAAAAAGAAAACAGACTCTATTACTCTCAAGAAAAGATTCTCTCAAACTTTGTTCTTTGAAACTTTACCACTAAAATATGGTTTCTAATTAGATATAACTACTTAAATAGCATTTTCCTTAGTAGGAGTTTATGTGTGAAAAGAATATTCAGTTATATGGTTGGAAAAAGGAAAATAAGAGTGACACCAAAACAGTGCTCAAGAAATATTTGTTGATTTCTTCTCAGTCTAAAAAGTAAATAACAGAAATAAAATTTTAAAAGAAAAAAATTTTTCTTCTTTCAGTTCATTAATATGTTAAAATATGTTCCAAGTAACATGGGTCTATGTCTTTTTAGTCTAAGATTACATACTTTATCTTCTCACTGCTCAATATTTTCTTTAAGATTAAAAGGCTAAATCCTAATCTGTCACATTAAAACCATGTTAGTTCATATTAATTATAGAGATGTAATCTGAATTAATGAAAAAGTTGAATCACAAGAAAAATATATTTTATTTAAAGATAAAATTAATCCAAAAGTAGTGCCAAATAGGACTGCTTATTAATATACATTTATGTACCACTAAGGATAATTACTAATTAATACTTTACACAATTTTAAAATATATGAACACCATTAGCTACATAACTTTATTTAGACCTAACAACAACCTTATGATGGGTATTATGATACTAGCTTTATAGATTGCAAAACTGAGTCTCAGAGAGGTCAAATGACTTGCCCAAGGACAAATAATTAAGTGGCAGAGCAGGAACTGGAACCCATATTTTTATGATTTTGAATCCAGAAGTATTTTAATTACTTATATTTAATCAGTAGCTTCTAAAGTGCTTACAAATGTTTTATTTTGGCTTAAAAATTTGTCTTGCAATTCTGTTTACAATATATGATACTGACTTGTATAGTTAATGCAAAGATAACTTCACTCTGGTCTTTCCCCTAATCATCACCAACTAGAGAAAAGTCATCCATATCAATGAGGCTCTAGAGCAGCTTTTCCCAAAGTGTGAGGTATGCTAGTATAGGTATCAAAGGAGTATTTATTATTTTAATGTAATTCCCAGCCTAAAAGGTCATCAGCCCTCAGACCAACCAACAACAGGTTTATTCTAGATTCTACGAGTGAAGCCTAAATCTATCCCTTAAAAGCTCAAACTTTCTTCTCCCCTGTCCTCACTTCTCTTGAAGCTCTGTCTTTGTCTAGCTTCTTCCCCTCCGGGCACATGCAGTCTTCTCATAATTTTCTTCAGTCTGTCACCCTTGCCTTTCCTGTATTTGACTCTCCATACTTCTTCATACTTCTTCAGCTGAGGAACTCAGCTTCAACTCTCTCCCTTTTCATTCTTTTTTTTCTTTTTTTTAACTCCCTTTCCAATATCCACACCTCAAACACCAGTGTCCTTTTTACCCCTTGGGTTCTTCATAACACTGTCACATATACCTTAGCCCTATCCTCCTAGTCTTGTCCCACCTCCCATCCCTTCAAAGCTCCTCCTCCACTTAACTGCATTCACAATCCACCCTAAACCTTAACCTGTGACTAACAGAAATAACCTGCTTAACAAAATCTGTGGAATGAAATGTCTTTTTCACAAAACCAAGGTCTAACTGGTTCCAGGGTTGGGAGGTCTTGTTTTTTTCCCATTGGCTGTCTCATAACTAAACTCCATTGGCTCTCTCCACATTTTTAAATGTTTTCTACACTTTTGTGCTTATTCACTGTTACTGAGCTTACACTCTACAGTTTTAGTGATTCAAAATGTTCTGAGGTTCAGTAATAATGTGGGGAACATTTTAAAAAAGAATTAACTAACAGCAGTTGACAAAGCCTCCTGCCTTGAAAGAAAAATTTGGCCTACAAAGGACCACTGTTAAATCAGATTGGACAGGAGGTAATATCAAAGAAATATGCAGGTAGTAACGGTATGAGACAAAACTTCTAATTCATGAAGTTTGGGAAATACTGCTCTAGAGTACTTGGAATTCAAATTTATTCATTCAGTTAGTCACTTATTCACTCACACATGCATCACGTGGTCATTCATTCAATCCACAAATACTTATATTAAGCATCTACTCTGTACCAAGCACTGGGCTAGCTACAGGATATGCAATAGTAGTGACAAAAATTCAGAGTTCCAGCCCTCATGAAGTTTCCTGTGTAAGGGAAGGGAGATTCCATATGCTTTCATGAAAAGCAGACTTTTTGTTTCTTAAAAAACAGAAAAAGATGTTCCTACTTAAACAGATTTTAAAAACATAACTGAAGTGACAAAAATACACTCTCTGTAAATAAGTAACATCTAGTAGATGTGTTACCACTCAGAATTTCCATTTCGAGAAATAAATGTACCGATCCGGGTGTCAGAAGTCACTTTGGGCCAGGTTAGAAAAACACTGTTCATGTGAAAATACATCACTCCCATTATTCAGTATTATAAAATGAAGAAAAATCACTATTACTGCTCTAGTTAGTAAATGAAAGTGTATTTGCTTCTCACAAATGTTGGTTTGATTTTGAATCTCCTGAAGTACCTATCTCCTGAGATGCTGGCTGAGCTTTAAGGACAGCTTGCAACACTGGATCTTCCCATGGGCCACCATCTCTAATGATTCGAGTCACCAGTTCCAGATTCACATTTCCATATCTGCGGAGGTGATTCTGGCATTCCTAGGAGAGAAAAATCATTTTGGCTCTGTGAATTTAAAGGGGTTAAAAACTAAACTTGATCATCATTGTCAGTAAAATGACTGATGGCCAGTGAGGCAGCTATTAATTATAAAAGAGAAAGGGTTACTACTGTAACCTAAGTAGGGTGTCGAAACCCCATGAACACAAATAGGCTTTAATGCCAAAGGTTATACAGCAGTATCTGTATAATTGGACTTAGAAAATCCCAAACAGGGATGACGTGTAACCTAAGGGACACATCATTTCTAGGAAAAGAACCAGGTTGCAAAAAAATGAAAAATGTTCAGTTAAATTTATATAAAGGTTCATAAAGTTCCTCTTAACAATGGCAGGCAAGAGCCTGACAGGAAAAAAAGTGGTACGGCAAGGGGTGTGGGGTGCCTGCTAAATGTACAGTCTCTCTCTGGCTGGCAGGTAGACAAAAGGTCTCCCGTCCTGATCCCAAATATATAATCTAAGTCGTGGTAGAAGGCTGGAAGATGGAGATTCTATTTCCCTTTGTTGGATAGTTAGATTTGCAGTTCTGGGATTAAAAAAATGACAGGTTAAAGAAATAAATCTATAAATAAGTAAATCCAACCTCTGCTTTAGATTTAAAATAAAGATGTATTGTTAAGTTGGGCAATAGCTGTGAATTTGTCCACACATTTTCTGGGTTTTTAAAAAAAGGTATTTGAAATGTTTTTTTCAGAGAATCTGCTTGGACTTGTAATATGAAATTTGTAACAAGTCTGTAAGCAATGAATCTTAGTTTACTGAATTTATAAATCTCATTTATTAGATTTAGATTTATAAGCTTTGTTTAGTTTGATTATGCTTTCTGATTAATTACATACTTTGTTAAATATTGTTTTTTTTTTTTTTTTTTTTTTTTTTTTTTTGAGATGGAGTCTCTCTTTGTTGCCCAGGCTGGAGTGCAGTGGCATGATCTTGGCTCACTGCAACCTCTGCCTCCTGGGTTCAAGTGATACTCCTGCCTCAGCCTCCCAAGTAGCTGGGACTACAGGCTCGTGTCACCATGCCCAGCTATTATTTGTATTTTTAGTAGAGACAGGGTTTCACCATGTTAGCCAGGATAGTCTCGATCTCTTGCCCTCGTGATCCGCCCACCTCGGCCTCCCAGAGTGCTGGGATTACAGGCATGAGCCACCGTGTCCGGCCAAGGTATTGTTTTTTAAAATGGTTCAGAGAATCGAATTTGACAATTTAAAAAGATTAACTGAATATCTAGTAAAAGTATTATTTTCAAAAATGCATAAATAGAGCTTAAAGTGTTAAGAAAAAAACTAGATGTAGAAACTGGCAATGTTAAAAAAAAAAAAGTGAGTATTGTACATTAATCAAAACACAAGCAACTGCCAGAATTCTGTGCTCACAAAATCTCTCAGATATTAAAATCTCTCAGATATTAGTAGCAGTTATAAAGTAAAGCTTCAGAATTTAAAAAACATATCTTCACAAATGTTACTTATTAGACGAATCAAGGCTACATATTCAAAGTGGCTACAAACACTTTGCTTTTATTAAACTCTCATATTCTTTCATAATTTGCTGAGATTATATAGTGATTTATATATGCCACATTGCATTCCTGGTTAAAATAGACAAGAGGTTTTACTTGTTTTATGAGAGAATAAAGTAGTAGAAGAAATCAAGCTTTAAAATAAAGAATCATTCAGTCAAGTAAAAACATCACTTGTAAATAGTCAAACGTTATGAAAATAAGTATCTTCTAAAAGGTATTTAAGGTTGGTCCCAAATTAAGCAATCAAGCAAACAAAAATCCTACAAACAATGGGCAAGTTACTTAACCTCTCTGCTCTATCAGTCAATTCCTCTGTCAAATGGATACTAAAACACCTACTTCATAGGATTGTTGTGAGGGTGAAGTAATGGTATACGGAGAGTGCTTGGAACAATGCCTAGCACCTCGGAAGCGCTCAAAAGACATTAGCTATTATTTCTTCTAGTATTTTAACAGTTTAAATAAATACTTTAGGGCATTTAATTTCCTTGGCATGAAATTAATTACTGCATTTCCACATGTCAGCATGTTAAAGCATTCATTAAATATGTGGTAAATATAAAGGTATGAATTTAACATACATAGAACATTGTAATGATTCTTCACAACAGCTTCATGGGTAAAAACAAAGATCAACTGAAACCTCCCAAGGTAAGCAAGGTAGCAAGCTCCCAAATTACTCTAGACATACAGGTTACTGCCCCAAAAATTCAACGACTGTAAGCTATCTTTTGGTCCAATCAAAGCAAAAGAAATAAGGTAACTTGGACACTAGTCCCTGAGTCATTGGTGAGCTTAGTTCTGCTGCTCAGCCATGGAACAATCCATCTTTCTAGTTGTCTAATGATAGGTGAGGCATCAGTCAGTGCTATGGGACATAGAACTGGACTTAGGACTAAGTCAAGATGTATTTCCAACTTCCTAAAGTTGGCTGAAAATAAGAAACACTTGGAGCTCTTTTTAAAAAACAGACTCCTAGGACCTAATTTTGACCTACTGAATCAGAATTTCTAGGGGAAAGCCCTGATAATTTGAATATTTAACAACTCCCACCCACAGGCAACTTTGGGACACTTTTAAAATTACACCTCCCACATTTAGTGTATACTCCCATAAATGATTACATAATGTGGGGGGGGGTGGGCAGAGTAAGATGGCCGAATAGGAACAGCTCCAGTCTCCAACTCCCAGCGCGAGCAACACAGAAGACTGGTGATTTCTGCATTTTCAACTGAGGTACTGGGGTCATCTCACTAGGGAGTGCTGGATAATCGGTGCTGGTCAGCTGCTGCAGCCCGACCAGCAAGAGCTGAAGCAGGGCAAGGCATCGCCTCACCTGGGAAGCGCAAGGGGGAAGGGAATCCCTTTTCCTAGCCAGGGGAACTGAGACACACAACACCTGGAAAATTGGGTGACTCCCACCCCAATACTGTGCTTTAAGCAAACAGGCACACCAGGAGAATATATCCCACGCCTGGCTGGGAGGGTCCCACATCCACGGAGCCTCCCTCATTGCTAACACAGCAGTCTGCAGCAATCTAACCGCAAGGCAGCAGCGAGGCTGGGGGAGGGGCGCCCGCCATTGCTGAGGCTTAAGTAGGTAAACATAGCCGCTGGGAAGCTCGAACTGGGTGGAGCTCACAGCAGCTCAAGGAAACCTGCCTGTCTCTGTAGACTCCACCTCTGGGGACAGGGCACAGCTAAACAACAACAACAACAAAAAGCAGTAGAAACCTCTGCAGACGCAAACGACTCTGTCTGACAGCTTTGAAGAGAGCAGTGGATCTCCCCACACAGAGGTTGAGATCTGAGAATGGACAGACTGCCTACTCAAGTGGGTCCCTGACCCCTGAGTAGCCTAACTGGGCGACATCCCCCACTAGGGGCAGTCTGACACCCCACACCTCACAGGGTGGAGTACCCCTGAGAGGAAGCTTCCAAAGTAAGAATCAGACAAGTACATTTGCTGTTCAGCAATATTCTATCTTCTGCAACCTCTGCAGCTGATACCCAGGCAAACAGGGTCTGGAGTGGACCTCAAGCAATCTCCAACAGACCTGCAGCTGAGGGTCCTGACTGTTAGAAGGAAAACTATCAAACAGGAAGGACACCTATACCGAAACCCCATCAGTACGTCACCATCATCAAAGACCAGAGACAGATAAAACCACAAAGACGGGGAAAAAGCAGGGCAGAAAAGCTGGAAATTCAAAAAATAAGAGCGCATCTCCCCCTGCAAAGGAGCGCAGCCCATCGCCAGCAACGGATCAAAGCTGGTCAGAGAATGACTTTGACGAGATGAGAAAAGAAGGCTTCAGTCCATCAAACTTCTCAGAGCTAAAGGAGGAAATAAGTACCCAGCGCAAAGAAACTAAAAATCTTGAAAAAAGAGTGGAAGAATTGACAGCTAGACTACTTAATGCAGAGAAGGTCAAAAACGAAATGACAGAGATGAAAACCATGACACGAGAAATACGTGACAAATGCACAAGCTTCAGTAACCGACTCGATCAACTGGAAGAAAGAGTATCAGCGACTGAGGATCAAATGAATGAAATGAAGCGAGAAGAGAAACCAAAAGAAAAAAGAAGAAAAAGAAATGAACAAAGCCTGCAAGAAGTATGGGATTATGTAAAAAGACCAAATCGACATCTGATTGGGGTGCCTGAAAGTGAGGAGGAAAATGGAACCAAGTTGGAAAACACTCTTCAGGATATCATCCAGGAGAACTTCCCCAACCTAGTAGGGCAAGCCAACATTCCAATTCAGGAAATACAGAGAACACCACAAAGATACTCCTCGAGAAGAGCAACTCCAAGACACATAATTGCCAGAGTCACCAAAGTTGAAATGAAGGAAAAAATCTTAAGGGCAGCCAGAGAGAAAGGTCGGGTTACCCACAAAGGGAAGCCCATCAGACTAACAGCAGATCTCTCGGCAGAAACTCTACAAGCCAGAAGAGAGTGGGGGCCAATATTCAACATTCTTAAAGAAAAGAATTTTCAACCCAGAATTTCATATCCAGCCAAACTAAGTTTCATAAGTGAAGGAGAAATAAAATCCTTTACAGATAAGCAAATGCTTAGAGATTTTGTCACCACCAGGCCTGCCTTACAAGAGACCCTGAAGGAAGCCCTAAACATGGAAAGGAACAACCGGTACCAGCCATTGCAAAAACATGCCAAAATGTAAAGACCATTGAGGCTAGGAAGAAACTGCATCAACTAACGAGCAAAATAACCAGTTAATATCATAATGGCAGGATCAAGTCCACACATAACAATATTAACCTTAAATGTAAATGGACTAAATGCTCCAATTAAAAGACACACTCTTCCAAGACTGAACCAGGAAGAAGTTGAATCCCTGAATAGACCAATAGCAGGCTCTGAAATTGAGGCAATAATTAATAGCCTACCAACCAAAAAAAGTCCAGGACCAGATGGATTCACAGCTGAATTCTACCAGAGGTACAAGGAGGAGCTGGTACCATTCCTTCTGAAACTATTCCAAACAATAGAAAAAGAGGGAATCCTCCCTAACTCATTCTATGAGGCCAGCATCATCCTGATACCAAAGCCTAGCAGAGACACAACAAAAAAAGAGAATTTTAGACCAATATCCCTGATGAACATCGATGCAAAAATCCTCAATAAAATACTGGCAAACCGGATTCAGCAGCACATCAAAAAGCTAATCCACCATGATCAAGTGGGCTTCATCCCTGGGATGCAAGGCTGGTTCAACATTCGCAAATCAATAAACGTAATCCAGCATATAAACAGAACCAAAGACAAGAACCACATGATTATCTCAATAGATGCAGAAAAGGCTTTTGACAAAATTCAACAGCCCTTCATGCTAAAAATGCTCAATAAATTCGGTATTGATGGAACGTACCTCAAAATAATAAGAGCTATTTATGACAAACCCACAGCTAGTATCATACTGAATGGGCAAAAACTGGAAAAATTCCCTTTGAAAACTGGCACAAGACAGGGATGCCCTCTCTCACCACTCCTATTCAACATAGTGTTGGAAGTTCTGGCTAGGGCAATCAGGCAAGAGAAAGAAATCAAGGGTATTCAGTTAGGAAAAGAAGAAGTCAAATTGTCCCTGTTTGCAGATGACATGATTGTATATTTAGAAAACCCCATCGTCTCAGCCCAAAATCTCCTTAAGCTGATAAGCAACTTCAGCAAAGTCTCAGGATACAAAATTAATGTGCAGAAATCACAAGCATTCTTAAACACCAGTAACAGACAAACAGAGAGCCAAATCAGGAATGAACTTCCATTCACAATTGCTTGAAAGAGAATAAAATACCTAGGAATCCAACTTACAAGGGATGTAAAGGACCTCTTCAAGGAGAACTACAAACCACTGCTCAGTGAAATCAAAGAGGACACAAACAAATGGAAGAACATACCATGCTCATGGATAGGAAGAATCAATATCGTGAAAATGGCCATGCTGCCCAAGGTTATTGATAGATTCAATGCCATCCCCATCAAACTACCAATGAGTTTCTTCACAGAATTGGAAAAAACTGCTTTAAAGTTCATATGGAACCAAAAAAGAGCCCGCATTGCCAAGACAATCCTAAGTCAAAAGGACAAAGCTGGAGGCGTCACGCTACCTGACTTCAAACTATACTACAAGGCTACAGTAACCAAAACAGCATGGTACCGGTACCAAAACAGAGCTATCGACCAATGGAACAGAACAGAGTCCTCAGAAATAATACCACACATCTACAGCCATCTGATCTTTGACAAACCTGAGAGAAACAAGAAATGGGGAAAGGATTCCCTATTTAATAAATGGTGCTGGGAAAATTGGCTAGCCATAAGTAGAAAGCTGAAACTGGATCCTTTCCTTACTCCTTATACGAAGATTAATTCAAGATGGATTAGAGACTTAAATGTTAGACCTAATACCATAAAAACCCTAGAAGAAAACCTAGGTAGTACCATTCAGGACATAGGCATGGGCAAGGACTTCATGTCTAAAACACCAAAAGCAACGGCAGCAAAAGCCAAAATTGACAAATGGGATCTAATTAAACTAAAGAGCTTCTGCACAGCAAAAGAAACTACCATCAGAGTGAACAGGCAACCTACAGAATGGGAGAAAATTTTTGCAATCTACTCATCTGACAAAGGGCTAATATCCAGATTCTACAAAGAACTCAAACAAATATACAAGAAAAAAACAAACAACCCCATCAAAAAGTGGGCAAAGGATATGAACAGACATTTCTCAAAAGAAGACATTCATACAGCCAACAGACACATGAAAAAATGCTCGTCATCACTCGCCATCAGAGAAATGCAAATCAAAACCACAATGAGATACCATCTCACACCAGTTAGAATGGCAATCATTAAAAAGTCAGGAAACAACAGGTGTTGGAGAGGATGTGGAGAAATAGGAACATTTTTACACTGTTGGTGGGACTGTAAACTAGTTCAACCATTATGGAAAACAGTATGGCAATTCCTCAAGGATCTAGAACTAGATGTACCATATGACCCAGCCATCCCACTACTGGGTATATACCCAAAGGATTATAAATCATGCTGCTATAAAGACACATGCACATGTATGTTTATTGTGGCACTATTCACAATAGCAAAGACTTGGAATCAACCCAAATGTCCATCTGTGACAGACTGGATTAAGAAAATGTGGCACATATACACCACGGAATACTATGCAGCCATAAAAAAGGATGAGTTTGAGTCCTTTTAGGGACATGGATGCAGCTGGAAACCATCATTCTTAGCAAACTATCACAAGAACAGAAAACCAAATACCGCATGTTCTCACTCATAGGTGGAACTGAACAATGAGATCACTTGGACTCAGGAAGGGGAACATCACACACTGGGGCCTATCATGGGGAGGGGGGAGGGGGGAGGGATTGCATTAGGTGTTATACCTGATATAAATGACGAATTGATGGGTGCTGACGAGTTGATGGGTGCAGCACACCAACATGGCACAAGTATCCATATGTAACAAACCTACATGTTATGCACATGTACCCTAGAACTTAAAGTATAATAAAAAAAATTTTTTTTAATGATTACATAATGAATTATATACTTGTACTCTTGCCGATCTTTGTTAAAAATTAGTAAACTAGCTTCCATTCCTTTTTCTAAGATAAAAATGAATTATAAATGGTGTATTTGTGGATGTACACTTCGGGGGTCAAAAATACCATATTTTGGAGAGCACTCCTATAGAGAACAGCTCAGGATAGGAAACAGGTGAAATAAAGATTTCATTCTGGTCTGTTTAAAAAGACAAAGGAAGAAAGAACAATAAGCTTACAAGTATTTTTTGGCTCCTTGTTCCTTAACTAGAATAGTGGCTTTTTTGGATGACATTCAAGGTAACACCTCCAAAGTGAATAAGGAAGCACTTAAATTACTGTAGAATTCTCAACTTCTTCTCTCCTAGGGTATATATACACATTGTATTTTTCTTTCTTTTCTTTTCTTTTTTTTTTTTTTTTTTTGAGACACAGTCTCACTGTGTCGCCCAGGCTGGAATGCAATGGTGCGACCTTGGCTCACTGCAACCTGGGCCTCACAGGTTCAAGCGTTTCTCCTGCCTCACCCTCCCGAGTAGCTGAGATTACAGGTGCCCACCACCACGCTTACCTAATTTTTGTATTATTAGTAGAGACAGGGTTTCACCATGTTGGCCAGGCTGGTATTGAACTCCTCACCTCAGGTGATCTGCCCACCTCAGTTTCCCAAAGTGCTGGGATTACAGGCATGACCCACCATACGCAGCCATACATATTGTATTTTTCTAGAATATTTACTTAAATAATAAATTGTGCCTCTATCTTAATCCTTTATTAAGTCATCAGTCTATTATTATTGATACCCACATTACACTGTGCTAAATATAATCCCCTTAATTACTTCCATTCAACTTTGTGTCTTTGCCAAAGGTGGAGAGAAAATACAACTCCCTCACTTCTTTCAGAGTCCATTTCTTAATGTTTTACTCCAAAAGGAAGATTTCTTTTCCCTGAACTGGTTGCCATTTTGGAGAAGGCACCTACAACATGTGTCTGTGAAGCTATAGATCAGTGTTCTGGCCATTCTACATAACTGGTCTGGATCCATCAGCAGTTTATCATAGGATGAAAGTCTTACTACTTTAATCTCAAATTTAAGGACTTCTGAACTTACCTACCTACTCATTCACCTATTGCACATCATGAATCCTTTTTTTCAGTCTGGTCTCTCTCACATTTCCCAAAATTCACCTTGTCTTTTCTTACCTAGGCCATTTCTTATGTCATTCTCCTACAACGTCCATAAACGTATCTAAATCCTATCTTTACACAATCCCACTTTCCCCAAGAGGCTTCTACTAGCTACCTTAATCCATAATAAACTTAATTTCTTCTCCTGCCATATTGAACATTTGTGCTACATTATTATGTAAGAGGAAGGCCTTGCATTACTCTCTTAAGTGTTGACATCTTCTTAGGTGGTTAAAAGTTTTTTCAAACAGAGACAAGAAAGGAAAGATGTGCCAGAGAAGATACAGTCCCAATAATAAATAACTTTTTAATCAAAATAGGGTTTTATAGAAATCTGTGTAAATGGAAGCACTATGGAGTCTGAATGAAGATTCCAGAATAAAGCTACAGACCACCACGTATCCAATTCACTCATAAGCAAGTTACTGCAGCAAATTAAGACAAAAATGTAAAAGGTCTTCAATATGGTTAATATTATAAAAACATAATCTTTGAATTACAGTAGTCTTTGTAATACTTTGAAATGAGATGAGAATAATCATAAATCTTATTACACGTTCATTGGTTATCTCATAGCAAAGCATTTCATAAAGTTATAAAATTTAAGGATGTTATGCATTTTTCTTTTACAAAAAGGCAATCATGTTTAATTTGCCATTCTTTTTTTATGGTAGGTTCCTGAGGAATATTTACCTAGTATTTTCAAAAATTAATCATTCTGAGCTTGCCCATATAAAATAAAGGCGACAGTTGTAACAATGAAAGAAGTTACTGTTTTTCAATACAAAGTTTTTACAAAGAAAATATTTTAAAATGAACGTTTGGAAGTATTTGCATTTATTACATGATTGCTGTTGCCAAAAATCAGTATGTCACCTATAATGCTTCTATTATGCCATTAAAAAACTTAAGAATTTTCTGTTGAAAAAATTTTCAACTGGAGCATTTTAATGAGTTTTTAATTCATTGGTAAAAGTGGTCAGAATTAAAGAAAACATGGATTGACTTTAGGAATACAACTTTGGTAGTCCAATTTTGCATAATTCACGGAAGGCATTTTAAACTGAGCATCACGATTCAGAAAAGAAAATTTTCCTTTTTTTAATTTTGCTCATCTTTGTTTGGATTTATTATTTATTTAACTTTAAACTCTGGGATACATGTGCTGAACATGCAGGTTTGTTACATAGGAATACATGTACTGTGGATTTTCTGCACCTATCAACCCATCATCTAGGTTTTAAGCACCATATGCATTAGGTACTTGTCCTAATGCTCAGACAAGAAATTTTCTATCAAAAATATCCTTTTAACTTATGACCAAACATCAAAGTAAAATGAACCTAACATCTGACTTCGAATTACTGTATCACTGTGATACAGTAATTTTGAAAATGTTTCAAAAATACACCATAATCACACTACTGTCACTGACTTTATACTGTTGAATTTAAAACATTATTTTAGTTTTACACTTTTTAAATGTACTTTTGTTTTATAACGTATATAGTATGAGTACATGTGCGTAAGTAATATATGCATAAAGGGGATATGTGCTTAAACTGTATTTTAAAAACTATATGGTATATCAGAAGTCTGGAGACCCTTGTCTTAGGTGGTATTTTTTTTTGTATTTGTGTTTGAGGCTGAATATAAAACTCATGTTTGTCTTCTATTGATTATCATGTCAGTTTTCTTCATCATCTCCTGATTGATTTGTTTGTTCCTTGTCATTTCTACAATTACCATTCTAGTCTAGGCCTTTGTTGACTACCACTCAGATCACCAAAGTGAAGTTTCTTCATCCCTCCCCATCCCTAATAAGGCAGTCTTTAGAAGGTTTTAAAATCTTAGACAATAAAGCTCTCAAGATAGCAGTATAAATAAAACATTTAAACCTGTTCTTTAGCCATATACATTACTGTAAACATATGAGTATATCTTTATAATAGATTAGGGAATATGGCATAGAAAGAATTCGAATGCTGGGTTGAGAGTAAGACTTAGGCCCTCATTCTGCTTCTATAAACCTCAACTCTGGTGGGGCTTAATTTTCTGATATGTTAAATAAGGGAATTGGATTAATAATTTTTAAGATGACTGTCAGTCTCAAAATTATAAAAATGTATGAATGCCTATAAGTTAAATGATTTGATTTTTTAAAATAAGTAGAATTATGTATTTCCTGAGCTATTGAAGTATATCCTTTTTGGGACTCTGGAGTTGTCCCTTCTTTGCAATTTCACTTACATTCATGGAAGATATTATGAACTCAACCTTGGCAAAAATGTACAGATCCTTTAAGAAAAAAATTTTTTAAACAAGATATCTTTCCAGTTAACTGATGATAACTGAGGTATTTATCCTCTTTAGTCATCTTTACTTAGAACATCTGTAACAGAGAACTGTTTTGCTAGCAGGTAAATAAGTCTCTGTCAAATCCTTCATGCCCAAACAAAGGGAGAAGGAGAAAGTTTACATGTACTACAGTTTAATTTGGTAGATCATGGCCTATGAGAGAGTAAATAGGAAGCTTCAGTGAAAGACAACGACACCTCTCTTATGAGATTTTCTGACCTCTGTGTAATGGGGCTGGCTGCATTTAGTTTGGGCCATACCCTCATTCTCTCAATGGAAAGAATGCTCTCATGAAAAGCCATATATATATACACACACACACACACACCACACACACATATATATATGTGTGTGTATATATGTATTTTTTTTCTTTTGAGACAGTTTCGCTCTTGTTGCCCCAGCTGGAGTGCAGTGGCGTGATCTCTACTCACTGCAACCTCTGCCTCCCAGGTTCAAGCGATTCTCCTGCCTCAGCCTCCCGAGTAGCTGGTATTACAGGCATGAGCCACAACGACCTGCTAATTTTGTATTTTTAGTAGGGACGAGATTTCTCCATGTTGGTCAGGCTGGTCTAGATCTCCCAACTTCAGGTGATCTGCCTGTCTCGGCCTCCCAAAGTGCTGGGATTACAGGCGTGAACCACCACGCCCAGCCCATATATCTTATTTTTAATGTGGATATAAAAGTCACTCAGGATTTCTGTCCGTTAGGCTCTGCTGCATGCCTGATGCACTTCTGAGAAGCAGCAACAAGAATGAGATTGACCACACCCCAAATCCCTACCACCTGCTATTTCCTCCAGCCCTTGTTGTTACAAGCATGGGATGGGGGGCACATGACTGGATACTACTAGAAGTTCTCTCTCTCTCTCTCTCTCTCTGTATTATTTTTTCCTCTCTCACACATTTCCCTGTTTCATCGCACTCAGTCAATCAAGTATTATTTGTTTCCCCTCCATCAATCTGGTTTCATCCCTGAGCAATTGACATCAAGCTCCCATCCTAATTTCCAGCATTTATCATTATTATTTTCCCTCATTATACATTATTTTTGTCATTTCATTGGGAATCTCGAAAACTGCTAGATATAATGATGAGGCAGATGCATCATATGAGAAATGTAAACAAAAGTACTGGAAGTAAAAGGCTAAGAAGAAAACTTTTATAAGCCAGTAAATGGAACATTTGACTCTAAGAATGAAGTTTCTTCTAGAAATAACAGAGAGGAAAAATTATAGGTAAGAAGAGTTAAAACTTTTTACTTGAACAACTGAGATTTTAGGAGATCAGAAATTCATGGAAGAAAATAATAAATCTAATAGCGTGGTTTTGGTATTGTTGTAAAAGTAAAAATCCAGGTAGTAAGCCTTGAGAACTCATGCCCTTCAGCAGATAGGCTCTACCGCCTGCCTTAAAACAGTGACATGACCATTTGCCAGGAACTATGCCAAGCACTCTACTCATTTAACCCATAAAGTTACTATGCAGCAAGTATAGTTATTGCCCCCATTTCACAAATAAAGAAAGTGATACAGAAATTATGAAACTTGCCCAGGATGACACAGTGTAAGCAGCAAAGCTGGTAAACTCATGGTGGAAATACAGCAGGGGAAAGAGAAGTTAACTCAAATCCAACAAAGAAGACCTTAGTATTTAAAGTGTGGTTCAGGGGCTAGCAGCATTAATATCACCTTGGAGCTTATCAGAAATGCAGACTCTCAGGCCCCCTCCCACAACTACTGAATCATAATCTAAATTTTAACAAGATCCCCAGGTGATCTTTATGTACATTAAAATATGAGTAGGATAGTGCTCGTCCTACTTATGGGAGAAGAGAAAGAACACCATCTTATGCTGGTATGAATCTGTATGAAAGATGTATGGAGATGAACCACTTGGGGAGCTAGGGTTTGTACTTGCACAGTACAATAGATTAAAAATATTTCAAAAAGTGACATTTGGGGTTGTCACTGAATTAGTCACTTATCACTATTAGTGACTATTATCAATGTCAGTCAAAAGCCTGGAGAATTTGTAAGCTTGGAAAATACAAGGTTTTAGGGAGGTATACATGATGGACTACATGTTGGCCCTTCCTGAGTTCCCAAGGGCACAGGCCTGGGAAGCACCTACAGCAGAAGCTCAGGTCAGCAAATGAAGGATGTTTCTCTAAGTAAAGATAACATGAGAGCAAAAGGTGAAACCTCTCCTAGAAGGTAGGAGTTACAGGCTCAAGGAAATTCAGAGTAGGAAGAAGCCACAGTAACAAAAGTGGCAGAAATGGCAGAGACTTTTTAAAGGTGGGGTTGGGGGGTTAGTAGATGAGCTTTAGAATCAGCCAGGATTAGAGAGTGTCAAAGGATCAGAACAGGAGATAGAAAAGTATGCAAAACCGTTAACTTTTCCTTGAAAAATTTATTATTTTGATAACTGAATGGGCACCCTGCTTACAAGGGAAAAAATAAAGGATATGTACCTTCACTAGTGTTATGTTTTCCATACATTTAAAGTGGAAGTTAAATATTGTCCCTCGTCTACTCCAAACATTTCAATGGTTCCCATTATCAGTGGTCAGCTGACATCTCTATGAGGTATTTCTTTACCTCTCCATTTCATACTGAAATATCCTTCCCCAATATCACTATGCCAGCACTATCCCCATCCTCCTCTATTTTTCTCTAATGAATCTGTCAGTTTTTCATTTATAAAGGTTTGATTGTCTTTCTGTCCCTATACCAGAATTAATAACTCCACAATAGGAGGATTTTTCTGTTTTGCTTACTACTGTTTTTCTCAGACCTTAGTGCAAAGCATACTATGAGGACTCAATAAACATTTGCCGAGTAAAATTTTAAGAATGGATTACCGAGAATACAAGCGTCCAAAAAAATGGAATGGAAAATTAATAAGTTTTAAATACTTGAATATATACTCTAATTGGAACAGAAGTTCCATGAGAACAGGTATTTTTACCTCTTTTGCTGAATGTAAGAATGGTTAAAGTAGAATGTTCAATGTAACGTACCTAATCCAGCCATGTGGTTGTCTATAAGCCTTTCTTTTAACACCATGGTAACAAATACAAGATACCTTGTCTGTGTATTTCAGTTCTAAATGGGTGGTCAGGGAGACTTCACCCCTAGGGGGAGCTCAAAGTACATCTTCCTTTGCTTCACTGAGTGGGTCAGGGTTGCTTCCCAGTAAGTAGTAAAAAGATCAAATGTCTTTCATCTACAGGAGAGGTCTTGAATCTTTTGTCATTCCCATCTGAATTTACTCTCCTCTCTCCTATACCAGGTGCCCGAAAAAAAAAAAAAAAAAATCTTCTGCCTCCTAGCTGGGGAAAGCTATTATGAGAGAGAAAATCAAGGTACAGACTAGGGAAAAAGTGGCATGGGATAGACAGCTTGCTTCAAGTCTGGCAAAGAAGAATCGTTTTTTACCAAGGAAAGTTCTAGGAATCCACAAGGGTGGTAGCAGGCTCTTTTCTAGCAAATGTGGAATATTAATTCCAGCTAGGAACTGCTTGGGAATACAGTTAAAAATTAATTATATGAGTTTTCTTTATCAGCCAGTAATAACAGGATCTTAAACACTGTCACGTTAGCAACCATTAAAAACTTATAAGCAATAAATAACCAATAAGCTGTATTTAGCAAGAGCATAATGGCCTATTTTAAGTGTAAACAAAATGTGAAGTAGTAAACTGTTTTTTACCTGGAATGATCCAAGAATATCCTTTAAGGGCTCTTCATAAAACTCATCTCTTCCAAAGAACAGCAGCAACTCAAAGAAACTCCTAGAAAGAATAAGTGAATAACTTTCATTGCTTTCTTTGAGTTTTGCTCCAATTAAAAGATTATCAACTAGTAACAGTTATCAAATATTTGACTTAAAATTTTTTGGTTTAAAAAAATTGTACTGATCACCAGAATTCATATTATGTTTTCTGTAAGATTTTAAAAGAAGTGCCTTCAAGGAAAATACAAAGAAATATACTTCAGTTTTAGAACTATAGAATGAAACAATTATATTACTCATGCCTACTAATGACCACAATGCAATACAATTTAATGGCATACAAGGTCACAGCAATGATAGAGCTATATATGGAAGGATGATCTAAAATGAACCCAAAGTCCGGCTTCACTGTAATATAATAGGACTCCAGAGAAAATCCGAAATCTCGTTTTTTTCAGGGTGATATAAGAGTTGTATAAAATTAACACAAAAACATAAGTTAGAGAATCACCATAAAACTCTTGGCCAACATTTCTATTATAGCATATACTAACAACTATATCTAATAAATGACACATGGTTCCTCACACTAAGCTTACCTTGATTATCCCACTCATAACAGGATTGCTCAAATTCTGTAGTTCCTCATTTTTAAATAAATCATTTGGAAATACTGTTACTAAATATGTGCTCTTAATAATTTATGATTCATAAAGAAAAGAACATGAATGATTTCCTAATCATGAGCATGGAAAATTATAAAATTATTTATTGTTTAGCAATCCTAAAGTAGTACAAGTGACAAATCCCTCTAAATCTTAGATCTTAATTCATCTAGCTGAATCCTCAAGTGTAACTACCTGAAGTTGTTTTTTTAATAAATGGTTTTTGCTTTTAATCAAAACAAATCACTAATAGACTAAAATTATAAAATATAACTATGAGAATATATATGCTTTTAAAATTATATAAAAGACCTAAATATTACACAGTTACACACTTACAGCACAATCACCATACTCCATAACCTGACATTTTTATAAATTTGACTACTACAAATTTTAAAATATCAACGGACCAAAAAACTTAAAACCAGTCCAAAGCAAACTGATAACACAGAGAAAGATTATTTGATGATTTCCTTAATTTAAATGCTTCTACAAGTTAGGTTAAAAAAAAAAATAAAAAGTCAATAACCTAGTAGAAAACTGCAAGAGAATATTTCACAGAAAATAAATGCAAGTGGATTTTTTTTTTCAAATAGAAAAACATGCTCTTATTCATTGTCAGGCCAAAATTATAAAGATGAAATACCATTTCCCCTCTCATATTTATGAAAATAAAAGAGATGATGTATTCTATGGTGGCTTTGGTGTATAGAAACAGGACTTGATAATCTTGTTGGAGGGAATGTAAATGTTCCTCTACTCATCACAATTTAAAAGGTACACATACCATTTGACCTAGCAGTTCTACTTATAGAAATTTCATCCTCGAAATATACATATATAAGCTCAAAGACATAAACAACAATATACATTACAAATGGTTTATAGTAGCAAAAAACTGGAAATATTCTGGAAATGTCTACCATAGGGTACTAGGTAAATTAAATATATCCATACAATGAAATATAATACAAATATTAATGGAACATTAGTGAGAATATAGCTACATCTATATGAATAAAAAAATTCCAAGATATATTGTTAAGCAAAGACACAGAGATATATATTCATTACATTATCTTTGTGTAAATGGGAATGGAGGTGAGGGGTCAAGGGGTGGAGGGAACATATACACCAATATATAAAGTTTGTACATTGTCAGACTATCTAGCAGGATATCCAGCAAAGCAACTGACTCTGCAAAGGGCAAATAAGAACTAGGGGTCAGAAATGAAAGGCAGAATTATTTTTTGTTATTAATCCTTTTGTAATTTTTCATTTTACTATTAATAAGTATAAAACAAGCCCAACAAAAAGTACCTCTGGAATCTTCTCTATTCCTAGTAACAAAGCACTAATTCACATCTATCTCATCTTTAAACATCTAATGGATCTCCACTCTAGACATTCCATACTTACTCAAAATCCATGTTCAACACAGCAGTTATTATGTTCCTAAAACAGAAATGAACCCACTACTCACCAACTTTACAAACTGCTGTTTGGACTGTACCATCTAAAGCACAGATGGTAGTGTGCATGCCCCACTACCAGTTACCTAAATAACATGGTCCAACTCCATGATAATGATATTAAAGAGAGAAAAACCACATGCAAAGTAACAGTAAATAAAGGCAAAACACATCAAACCTTTTCCTTAGAGGAAGTTTTAAGGAAGACAGCAAGTATTTATGAAGAAAGAAAAGGCTGAAATTACTATAAGAAACTGAAATATATGTAGAATTAGAAACCTCTTGTTTCCAACCTGTTGTATTTCCTATTGACTGTATAAATTATCAACTAAATGTTCAGAGATCAACTTGTGTAGCCCTCCTTATGGAAGAAAACTCTGTAGGGTGCAGACTGAATGAGTTCAAAATAGTATAAAGTAGAAGCCCATAAGAAGTAACAGCCTACAGCAAGGCTAGTAAACTACTGCTCACAGGCCAAATCTGGCCCGAGGAAGGCCAGTTTTTGTACAGTACATGAGATATGAATGGTTAGCCATATTTAAATTTTTTTAAGTCAAAAGAATAGTATTTCATGGTGGGTGAACATTACATGAAATACAATGATCAGTGCCAATATATAAGGTATTATTGGAACACAGTCATATCCATTTATTTACATATTGACTATAGCTGCTTTCATACCACAGTGGTAGAGTTGACCAGTGACAACACAGACCTATTGTAGGCAGAGAGCCTATAATATTTAGTATCTGGTCCTTTACAGACCCATGGTCTAGGTGTTTAGGTTTGAATCTCAGCTCCACTACTTAATTGATGAGTATCCCTGGGCAAGTTACTTAATATCTCAATACTTCAGTTTCTTTATTTATAAAACACAAGTAATAATATTAGTAACCACCTCTTGAAAAGCACTTGGCATAACTCCTGGCACTTAGTGCTATAGGTATTTGCTGATTAATAACATAGTACAACCCTGATTTATTAACATGTCACCATCCAGATTTTCTTCAACAATCTATAAGGAAACACAAGGTCTTCAGGGGTTTGTTCTGCTCAGCTATACATATGTCAGTTTTGTTGAAATGTAACAGACTAATTATTTTTAAACTATAAAGATTTTTTTAAAATATCTGATTAAACTCATCAAAAGATTTCTTTCCAAAAATTTATTATTGTATCATATTGATCAGTTTTTCATGTTGAATATGTTTAATATGTTTCTACAGTAAATGTGTTTAATACATTTTTTACCATGTTTTAATATGTTAATAGTTTATACATTTATAAAAAATTTGAGTCCAAATTATAAGTTATGTACAGTTCATTTACCTAAATTGAAATAATTATCCAGGATATTCCCAAACACAATGATTTACAGTTCCCCCTTGAATAACACGGATTTTAACTGTGCAGGTCTACTTATAAACAAACTCAGACTTCTGCTAACCCTGAGACAGCAAGATTAACCCCTCTTCTTCCTCTTCCTCAGCAAATTCAACATGAAAACAAGGATAAAGACCTTTATAATGATCCCCTTCCACTTAATGAAGAATGAATATATTTTCTTTTCTTTATAGTTTTCTTAATAACACTTATTCTCTAGCTTCCTTTATTATAAGAATTCAGTGTATTATACATATAACATACAACATGTGTGTGCACCAATACTCTATATTATTGGTGAGGCTCCCTACCAACAGCAGGCTATTAGTACTTAAATTCTAGGGGAGTCAAAAGTTATATGTGAATATGACTGCATGGGGGAGGGTGGTCAGCACCCCAACCCCTGCATTGTTCAAGGGTCAACTGTATATACAGACAAACATAATTTGTAGTAGGACAAATACATGCTAAATGATATGTGTTTTGAATTTTAAAAAAATCTATGATACATAATCATACTTATTTGCCTTTCATCAATCAGTATCTTCCTATTTGCTATGCAAGCAAATAACTAGAGTACTACTAAAGTCCCTATTTATGAAACAGACTGATTTTGTCATTTGGATGCTAGGAATTCAGACCATGTTTTCCTATATACAGTTATGCATCACTTACTGAAAGGGATACATTCGAGAAATACATCCTTAGGCAACTGTGTCATTGTGCAAACATCAGAGTGTGCTTATACAAACCTAGCTGGTGTAGCCTACTATACATCTAAGCTATATGATATACAGCCTATTGCTCTTAGGCTACAAACTTGTTCAGCACATTTGTATACTGAATGTTATATGCAGCTGTAACACAATGGTTAAGTATTTGTGTATCTAAACACAGAAAAGGTACAGTAAAAGTACGCTATTATAATCTTATGGGACCACTGTCATATATGTGGTCAGTCATTGACCAAAACATCATTCTGTGGCATATGACTGTATTACAAATGGTAATAAGGTACCAGGCTTCCCTAAAACACACAGACAGACATAGAGTGTTTGATAGTGATAACCAGAATTATTATTCTTTTTTGGATTTCTGTAGCATATTAGTAATTTTTACACTAAAATACAAGAAAGATTTGTGCATTTATCTACCATAGGAAAATTCCACTGAATTTTCTATGATATGATACTTAACTATCCAAATAAAAGAAATCCACTTAACCAATTTAAGTAAAGGAAAATTAGGTCTACTCTACGTGAGTCAAACAATAAATATAATACACTTTTACCCACATTTTATTTAAACCACTCAACTTTTAACAACTTTTCTATATATACTAACTGAAGCTTTGTTATCTCACAGAAATTTCTATTCAGTCCTACTTAACAGTAACAAAGAGCATTTGATTGTGGGTAACGTTGACATAGTCAACTATTCCAATGCACTTAATCTTCAAAATACTTTCTTCAGTAACATCTTTACTGAGGGAGGAAAAAGTTAACATTTTGTTCACACACACACACACACACACACACACAAGTGCCCACTTATCCACAGGGGGATATTACCAGACCCCTTCTCTTCCACTGGATGGCTTAAACCACGGATAGTACCTAACCCAATTTTCATCAATTTGAACATGTTTCTGTTCATATCTCCCACTCACAAATGTAACGCCTTTTCCATCTTAACTAAGCACCTTAACATACACTCTGTGGCTTTAAATTTTGCAGTTTGAGGTGGGACAATAAAACTAGCATGAATTTCTTTGTCCCTCACAATTTCAGAGATAGGAAATTTGTTCTCACTGTGAGATTTTAGCAACCTCAGCATACAATTTTTTTTTTCTGAAGTTGAGAACTTTCACCTTTTCAATTGAAGCACTTTATAGCTTCTCTTTGGCATATATGAATTACCGGCATCACTACTCTTGGCTTTGGGGCCATTATTAAGTAAAATAAGGGTTACTTAAATACAAACACTGTGATACTCATGATAGTTGATCTGATAACCTAGAGGGCTACGAAATGACTAATGGGCAGGTAGCGTATACAGTGTAGATACACTAAACAAAGGGATAATTCACATCCTAGTTGGGATGGTGTGAGATTTCATCATGCTACTCAGAATGGCCTGTAATTTTAAAATGTATTATTTCTGGAATATTCTATTTAACATTTTTGGACCATAGTTGACTATGGGTAACAAACCACAGAAGGTGAATCCACAGATGAGGGGAGACTACTGTACGGACAAAACTAAAGAAACTGTACATTGTATTTTCCGTAGTATGAGTCACTAGGTACCTTTAATGATTCTCCCTCTGAAAGCAATTAAAATGAGCTTGCCTTGGCTAAAAATTCAAATAGCTACACCAGTATATTCTTCCCCACATTTCTAGACTGGAAGGAAAACTGCCAGTGTGGACTTGGAGCTAAGTAGAAAAAGAAAAAGAAAAAAAAAACTACTTTGAAAATCTTCTCTTGTAGGTTGTGACCTGAATTCATATACCTACATGGTCAAAATATTCTCAAGCGAAGAATTTAGTTAATACTGGTCCCAAGCTAGTAATATCTCCAGGCACCTGACAAAAACAAATGCAAATTCTTTCAATCCAGGCTTCAATTACCACAGATAAATTTATTCTAGACAATACAAACTCACAATATAAACAAAAATAATCATGATAAGAACAATAAAAAGCACAACATACAAGGAAACACAGCACTATGAACAAGGCCAAAAGAACATTAGTCACAGAGACTTTATTAAAATCATAGAGAATACAAAATAAGGGTATTATATAGTTTAAGAAATGATGACATTGAAAATATAAAGAACAAGGTAAAATTATCAGTAGTCAAAATGCTTCCAGAAATAATAAAATCATTGAAATTAAAAGTCAGTAGGCAGATTTTATGGACGATTAGATACACCTGAAGAAAAAATTGATACACTGAAAAAATTATCCAGAGTACCTACCAAAAGAAAAAGAAATGGAAAACACAAGAAGCAAGAATTAAGGAACACAGAGGTGGAGTACACATGTTTAATCATAGTTCTAAAAGGGGAATAAGAAATGTGGCTAAGACATTAACTGGACAAGAATTTTTCACAACTGATGAAAAATCCGAATCCATAGATTCAGGAGAGCCCAGAAAATGTGAACAGAGATAAATAAAATAATTATACATCTAGCTAATCATAATAAACTATAAAATACCAATAAAGAGCAGTGGATAAACAGAGGAAGATATAGATTGTTTACAAAAACATGGGAAATTAAATTGGAAAGAAAGGTCTAAGATGCAAATCAGTAAATATATAGGCTAAAGAATTTTGGCAATTTGAAGTACTAATAAAAATAATCTCATCTGGGCTTCAAAAATAGAGCAAAAACACATGACATCAATAACATATAAGCATTCATTCAGCATTAGTGTTCCAATGTCATTTTACCGGAGGAAGATAAAGTATATAAAGTGTATACCTCCATAAGTTAAGAGCTAAATTCCCCTTAACTAATTTACACATTTACATACAGTAAAAGTATCTTCAAGTTTTTCTGGGGGTAGACAATTTCATTACAACATTGAGTATCTAGGAAACATGAAACAACAAGAGAAATGAAAAGGGACTAGCCAATATTATATTTTGTAAAGCCTCTATAATTAAATCAACATTGTGTTGGCACACGAACAGACAAATAGGCTAATGAAACAAAATAGAAAATCCAAAAAGAGATCACAATTGTATGTGAAAATTTAGTATATGATAAAAAACAGCATCTCATCTCAAATCAGGGAAAAATTCACTTCTTCATATTGGACAGCCAAATGTTAAAAATTATACAGCACAAATATCAGAAAAAAAAATCCTTATATAACTTGGTTACTGAGAAATGTTTCTTAGCTATGATAAGAAACTCAGAAGCAATAGGGGAACATTAATATATTTTAATTACATTTTAAAAATCTACATGGGTTAAAAAAGCATTAAACAGATTAATATCACATGCAAAGCAAAAGATAAATGAAAAAAAGGGCCGAGCCCAGAGGCTCACACCTGTAATCCCAGCACTCTGGGATTGAGGTGTGAGGCCGAGGCAGGCAGATCAATTGAGGTCAGGAGTTTGAGACCAGCCTGGCCAACATGATGAAACCTTGTCTCTACAAAAAATACAATTAGCTGGGGGTAGCTGCACACATGTGTAATCTCAACTACTCCTGAGGCTGAGGCAGGAGAATTGCTTGAATCCAGGAGGTGGAGGTTGCAGTGAGCCAAGATCACACCACTGCAATCCAACCTGGGCGACAGAGTGAGACTCTGTCTTCCAAAAAAAAAAAAAAAGATAAATGAAAAAATATACATTTTTAACTTACACCACAGGAAGAACTTAATATCTCTATAACAATAATGAGAAGAAAAAGTCCAACTAATTTATAGGAAATAGGATTGACATATACTCAGATAGCTCATGGAAAATCAAACACAAATGGTCTTCAAGAACATCCTAGTCCATTTGTGCAGCTGTAACAGAATACCTGAGACTGAGTAATTTATAATGAAGAGAAACTTACTTGACTCCCAGTTCTGGCAGCTCATCAGAGCGCCAACAGGTTTGGTGTCTGGTGAGGCCCTTCTCTTCCGAGAAGATGGTACGGTGAATGCTACATCCTCTGGAGAGGAGGAAGACTAGATCATTACATGGCAGAAGGTGGAAGGGCCAAGCGGCAAAAGGGGGCCAAACTCACCCTTTTATAACAGCATTAATCCCACCTATGAGGGGGCAGGCCCTCATGGCCTAATCACCTCTCAAAGGTCTCACCTCTTAATGCTGTTACAATTCCAATTAAATTGCAATATGAGTTTTGGGGGGATAAAGCATACCAAAGGATGTGAAAAAAAGATATTCAAACTTCAGTCACAATAAGAAAAATACAAATTAAAAATACACCAAGATGCCATTTCTCATTATTAGTTCAGCCAAAAAGAAATCAAAAGATTGACAGAATAAATTGTGACGAGGTCAGAGGTATACAAGGCCAGATTTTGTGGGTAGTAATGCAAAATGGTACAAGCGCTATGGAAGGAACACTGGGCATATTTAGCAACATTACAATTTAGGAACCTACCCCCAAAATCTGGCAAAAATTCAAAAAGAGGTATCCAAAAGAATATTAACCATAGCACTATTTATAACAGGAAAAGAATGTAAACAACCCAAATGCATACCAGTGGAGGACAAATTGACTAAACTATGCTACATCAACACAATAGAATTCACAGAATCCACAGAATACTACAAATTGTAAAAAATGAATTTGGAATAGTCTGTATCACTGTGGCGTGATCTCCAAGATATAATACTAAGTAAAAAAAGCAGGGTGGAAAAATGTATGTATCTGTTTATCTAAAAAAGGGCATGGGGGCATGGATATGTTATCAGTTAGTTGGACCTTGCTTTTCTGTCAACCAAATTCCTGTCTTTAATAGGCACAGACCATTTGAATTTTATGTAATTTATGTTTGTTTTCTGAAATCGAGTCTTGCTCTCTTGCTCAGGCTGGAGTGCAGTGGTATGACTCAGCTCACTGCTACCTCCACCTCCTGGGTTCAAGCAATTCTTGTGCCTCAGTCTCCCGAGTAGCTGGGATTACAGGCGTGTACCAACACACCCGGCTAATTTTTGGTATTTTTAGTAGAGACAGGGTTTCACAATGTTGGCCAGGCTGGTCTTGAACTTCTGGCCTGAAGTAATCTGCCCGCCTTGGCCTTCCAAAGTGCTGGGATTATAGGCGTGAGCCACCGTGCCTGGCTAAATTTTATGTAATTTTTGATATGCTTAGATTAAAACCTATCATCTTAATAGCTTCCTTTGTTCTGTTTATTCATTGTTCTGTTTGACCTCTTCTTTCACCTTCTTTGGGACTGAGCAATTTTAAGATTCCATTTAGTGTCCACTTTGGCTTAACACATCCACCTGTTTTTAGCGGTTACTCCAGAGTTTACAAATATGTATGTCTTTAAAAATCCCAGCCTAATCTCAAATAATATTATGGTGCTTTAGGTATAATAACCTATGTGCTATTTTTGTCATTCATTTGATTTTAAATATGCTACAGACCAATAATATTTCATTATAATTTTTGCTTTATTCGTGGCATCTGGAATATATGGCCCATAGGCTGCCTGCCAGTTTCTATAAAAGTTGTGTTGAAGCACAACCCTGTCGATTCATTTCTGTAGTGTTTACGGCTGCTTTCTTGCTACAAGAGCAAAGTTGAGTTTACAAACAGAGACACTAGGGTCCATGAGTCTAAAATAGCCCTTTTAAAAACTGTTTTGTCAACCCCTGCTTTAGACCATCAGTTATATTTTACAGTGTTTAAAAATCAGAAAATTTTAATTTGATATTTATCTTCAGTTTTTATTTACCATTTTCAGCTCTAATTCCTTAGATACATCCAAATTTCTGTCTAGCATCTGGTACTGCTTATGGAACTCCCTTTAACGTTTTTTTGTAGTTCAGGCCTGCCAGAAATGAATTACCTCAAAGTTTTTGATTAGATACATCTCTCTAGATACATCTCTCTCTTTTACTTTAGAAATATATTTTCTCAAACTGAAAGTCTGTCCAGGTGTGATGGCTCATGCCTGTAATCCCAGCAGAGGCTGAGGCGGGTGGATTGCCTAAGGTGAGGAGTTTGAGACCAGCCTGGCCAACATGACAAAACCCCGTCTCTGCTAAAAATATAAAAATTAGCCAGACATAGTGGCAGGCGCCTGTAATCCCAGCTACTTGGGAGACTGAGGCAGGAGAATGGTTTGAACCTGAGAGGCAGAGGTTGCAGTGAGCCAAGATGGCACCAATGCACTCTACCCTGGGAGACAGAGCAAGACTCCATCTCAAAAAAAAAAAAAAAAAAAAAAAAAAAAAAAGTTAATACTTCTTTTTTCTTTCATCACTTTAAAGTTGTCACCTCATTGTGTTTTGGCTTGCAATTTCTGAAGAGATGTCTGCTACACATTATCTTCACTCTTCTTTGGATAATGTCTTTTTTTCTCTTGTTACTTTGACCTACTTGTGTTCTAGTTTCTGTAGTTGGATCCTTTTCATTATTTTAAGAAAATTCATGCCATTATTTTGTCAGCATTATTCTGCCTCATTTTATCTTCTTCTGAGATTCTAGTAGACAGTTTTAAATTTTCCTAAATTCTTAGACACTCTATTCTGTTTCTCCTTGCCTTTTAGTTTGGGTATTTCTATGAATCTATATTCAAGGTTCATTCTTTCTTTAGCTGCATTAAGTCTGCTAAGGAATCTGAAGGTCTTAGCCATTCTTCATCTGTCACTGTGTGTATTTCCAGAATTTCCATTTGAATCTTCCCTAACGTTTCCATCTCTGTGCCGAAATTTCCAATCTGCTCAAATGTATTCTGTCTTTTCCACAATAGCCTTTATATCTGGATCTGGCTTTACTGATTGCTTTATCTCTTAATAGTGGTTCTTTTTTTTTTTTTTTTTTTTTTTAATGTGTCTATAATTTCTGGTTTTTGAAAGCTGGGCTTCATTATATAAGGCCATTATCCTAAGTGAATTAACGCATGAACAGAAAACCAAATAACACATGTTCTCACTTATAAGTAGGAGCTAAACATTTTGTACTCATAGACATAAAGATGGCACAACAGACACTGGAGACTACTAGTGGGGCAGGGGGTAAGATTTAAAAAATAACTAATGGTTACTATGTTTACCACCTGGGTTATGGGATCATTCATATCCCAAACCTCAGCAGTATACCCATGCAACAAACTGGCACACATACTTCCGGAATGTAAACTAAAAGTTGAAATTACTATTTAAAAAAAAAAAAAAAAAAAAAGACAGTAGAGGTTGAGGTAAACAGCATTTATGCCTAGAAAGAAGCATGTCTTTTCTTCTACTAGGGCTTTATTGTGGAGCATGAGTAAAACCAATCAGAAGTTAAACTGAATATGGGTTTTGTTGTTGCTATCATGACATTCAGTGCACCACTGGCTTCAAATTCTTGCACTATTATATTGGGTTTAGAGTAGAGACTGAATTGCCAGATATTATTTCAGGATTTGGCCAATGGGCCATAGTTTGTGAACCCCAGTGGTAGAGAAAAGATTAACCATGTTAGGTAAATAAATGGAAGAAACAAAAGAACTTCATCAAGCTTTTGCACATAAAAAACATAATGTCTGAAATGAAGAATACATTGTATGGTATTAACAGCAAATTTGACATTATAGAAGATAATATATAATGGGAAAACAAAGGTATAGCAATAGAAAACTATTTAAAATAAAAGAGAAAGACAAAAAACAATTAGAGCTATTAATGACCTGCAGGACAGCTGTTGTTCCCCTTCAGGTAGCATCCCTGAAGAAAACATAATAGTGGTTTCTAAAAAAAGTTATTTGAGGAAATTTCCAAAAGTTGACAAAAATTATAAGCCCACAGATCCAAGAAGCTTAAAATCAAGAAACATGAAGAAAACGACACAAAACACGTTACAACCAAATTTCTTAAAACCAGCAATAAACTTCAAAAGACACCAATAAGAAAATGAAAAGACAAGATACACAATGGGGTAAATCACAAATCATGTATCTGATAAAGAGTGTATATCCAGAATACATAAAGAATTCTTAGAGCTCAGTAAGATGACAATACAATTTAAAAATGGGGAAAAAAATTGATAGATTTTGTCAAAGAAAATGTAAATAGCAAAGCACACAAAAAGATGCTTACCAATGACAGCACTGAGGAAATGCAAATTAAAACTAAAATGAGATTCTACTGTACAACCATTAGAATGGTTATTATGAAAAAGATAAAAACGTTATTAGTGAAGATGTAAAGAAACTGCTACCTCGATAGGAAATTGGTTAGAATTTTAATCGTACAGTCACTTAGGATATAGAGTAGCAGTTTTACAACATGCTAAACATAAACTAATCATACATCTGACAATTCTATGCCTAGGTATCTACCTAAAAGAAATGAAAAGATGTGGCCACATTAAAACACATACACACATGTTCATAGCCCAAAACTGGAAGTAATCTGAGCAGCCATCAATTCCTGAATGCACAAATAAAATGTAATATATCCATATACTGGAATCTATGCAGCAAAAAAAGGAATGAGCTACTGATAAATGCTATAGCATAGGTAAACCTCAAGAACATTATTCTAAGCAAAAAATAGTCATTTAAAAGACCGTTTTACATGACTATTTCACAAAACTATTTTTCAATATTTTCACTTGCTGTAAGTGAAAGTATCCAAAAGACTACATATTGTATGATATCATTTATATGAAATGTCTAGAAATAACAACTCTATAGAGACAGAAAGCAGAGCAGGAGTTGCCTTGGACTGGGTAGGCACTGGGGACTGACTGCAAATGTGCATGAGGGAGCTTTCTGGGGCAATAAAAATGAAAAACTGGATTGTGGTAATGGTTGCGTAACTCTATAAAACTTCCCAAAAAATCACTGAATTATAAACTGACAATGGGTGAATTATATGGAATGTATACTGTTTAATAAAGCTTTACATAAAAAAAAGATAACTAGCAGTGGGTAAGGAGTGGGAAAATATACCTGAAACAAGATTGACAATATACTGGTAACTGTTGAAGCTGGGTGATAGTTGCTTCTACTACTTTTACTTTCAAGTATATTTGAAAATTGTCATAATAAAGTTTTTTTTTCATTGTACTTCAAGTTCTAGGGTGCATGTGCACAACATGCAGGTTTGTTACATATGTATACATGTGCCATGTTGGTGTGCTGCACCCATTAACTCGTCATTTACACTAGGTATATCTCCTAATGCTATCCCTCCCTGCTCTCCCCACCCCACCCCAGGAACCACTGCGTGATATTCCCCACCCTGTGTCCAAGTGTTCTCATTGTTCAGTTCCCACCTATGAGTGAGAACATGCGGTGTTTGGTTTTCTCTCCTTGCGATAATTTGTTCAGAATGATGGTTTCCAGCTTCATCTATGTCCCTAGAAAGGACATGAACTCATCCTTTTTTATGGCTGCATAGTATTCCATGGTGTATATGTGCCACATTTTCTTAATCCAGTCTATCGTTGATGGACATTGGTTTGGTTCCAAGTCTTTGCTATTGTGAATAGTGCCGCAATAAACATACATGTGTGTGTGTCTTTATAGCAGCATGATTTATAATCCTTTGGGTATATACCCAGTAATGGGATGGCTGGGTCAAATGGTATTTCTAATTCTAGATCCTTGAGGAATCACCACACTGTTCATATCCTTACTCACTTTCTGATGAGGTTGATTTTTTCTTGTAAATTTGTTTAAGTTCTTTGTTGATACTGGATATTAGCCCTTTGTCAGATGGGTAGATTGTAAAAATTTTCTCCCATTCTGCAGGTTGCCTGTTCACTCTGGTGGTAGTTTCTTTTGCTGTGCAGAAGCGCTTTAGTTTAATTAGATCCCATTTGTCAATTTTGGCTTTTGTTGCCCTTGCTTTTGGTGTTTTAGTCATGAAGTCCTTGCCCATGCCTATGACCCGAATGGTATTGCCTACGTTTTCTTCTAGGGTTTTTATGGTTTTAGGTCTAACATTTAAGTCTTTAATCCATCTTGAATTAATTTTTGTATAAGGTGTAAGGAAGGGATCCAATTTCAGCTTTCTACATATGAGTAGCCAGTTTTCCCAGCACCATTTATTAAATAGGGAAACCTTTCCCCATTTCCGATTTTTGTCAGGTTTGTCAAAATCAGATGGTTGTAGATGTGTGGTAGTATTTCTGAGGGTTCTGTTCTGTTCCACTGCTCTGTATCTCTGTTTTGGTACCAGTACCATAATGTTTTGGTTACCGTAGCCTTGTAGTATAGTTTGAAGTCAGGTAGTGTGATGCCTCCAGCTTTGTTCTTTTGGCTTAGGATTGTCTTGGCAATGAGGGCTGTTTTTTGGTTCCATATGAACTTTAAAGTAGTTTTTTCCAATTCTGTGAAGAAAGTCATTGGTAGCTTAATGGGGATGGCATTGAATCTATAAATTACCTTGGGAAGTATGGCCATTTTCACGATATTGATTCTTCCTATCCATGAGCATGGAATGTTTTTCCATTTGTTTGTGTCTCTTTTATTTCGTTGAGCAGTGGTTTGTAGTTTTTCTTGAAGAGGTCGTTCACATCCCTTGTAAGTTGGATTCCTAGGTATTTTATTCTCTTTGAAGCAATTGCGAATGGGAGTTCACTCATGATTTGGCTCTCTGTTTGTCTGTTACTGGTGTATAGGAATGCTTGTGATTTTTGTACATTGATTTTGTATCCTGAGACTTTGATGAAGTTGCTTATCAGCTTAAGGAGATTTTGGGCTGAGACGATGGGGTTTTCTAAATATACAATCATGTCATCTGCAAACAGGGACAGTTTGACTTCTTCTTTTCCTAATTGAATACACTTTCTTTCTTTCTCCAGCCTGACTGCCCTGGCCAGATCTTCCAACCCTATGATGAATAGGAGTGGTGAGAGAAGGTATCCCTGTCTTGTGCCAGTTTTCAAAGGGAATGCTTCCAGTCTTTGCCCATTCAGTATGATAATGGCTGTGGGTTTGTGATAAATAGCTCTTAGTATTTTGAGACAGGTTCCATCAATACCTAGTTTATTGAGAGTTTTTAGCATGAAAGACTGTTGAATTTTGTAAAAAGGCCTTTTCTGCATCTATTGAGATAATCATGTGGTTTTTGTCTTTGGTTCTGTTTATATGATGGATTACGTTTATTGATTTGCTTATGGTGAATGAGACTCGCATCCCAGGGATAAAGCCAACTTGATCGTGCTGGATAAGCTTTTTGATGTGCTGCTGGATTCGGTTTGCCGGTATTTTATTGAGGATTTTTGCATCAGTGTTCATCAGGGATATTGGTTTAAAATTCTCTTTTTGTTGTGTCTCTGCCAGGCTTTGGTATCAGGATGATGCTGGCCTCATAAAAAGAGTTAGGGAGGATTTCCTCTTTTTCTGTTGATTGGAATAGTTTCAGAAGGAATGGTACCAGCTCTTCTTTGTACCTCTAGTAGAATTCGGCTGTGAATCCGTCTGGTCCTGAACTCTTTTTGGTTGGTAGGCTATTAATTATTTCCTCAATTTCAGAGCCTGTTATTGGTGTATTCAGGGATTCAGCTTCTTCCTGGTTTAGTCTTGGGAGAGTGTATGGGTCCAGGAACTTATCCATTTCTTCTAGATTTTCTAGTTTATTTGCATAGAGGTGGTTATAGTATTCTCCGATGGTAGTTTGTATTTCTGTGGGATCGGTGGTGATATCCCCTTTATCATTTTTTATTGCGTTTATTTTATTCTTCTCTCTTTTCTTATTAGTCTTGCTAGCGGTCTGTCAATGTTGTTGATCTTGTCAAAAAACCAGCTCCTGGATTCATTGATTTTTTGAGGGATTTTTTATGTCTCTATCTCCTTCAGTTCTGCTCTGATCTTAGTTATTTCTTGCCTTCTGCTAGCTTTTGAACGTGTTTGCTCTTGCTTCTCTAGTTCTTTTAATTGTGATGTTAGGGTGTCAATTTTAGATATTTCCTGCTTTCTCTTGTGGGCATTTAGTGCTATAAATTTTCCTCTACACATTGCTTTAAATGTGTCCCAGAGATTCTGGTACGTTGTGTCTTTGTTCTCATTGGTTTCAAAGAACATCTTTATTTCTGCCTTCATTTTGTTATGTACCCAGTAGTCATTCAGGAGCAGGTTGTTCAGTTTCCATGTAGTTGAGCGGTTTGAGTGCGTTTCTTAATCCTGAGTTCTAATTTGATTTCACTGTTGTCTGAGAGACAGTATAGTGATTTCTGTTCTTTTACATTTGCTGAGGAGTGCTTTACTTCCAACTATGTGGTCAATTTTGGAATAAGTGTGATGTGATGCTGAGAAGAAGATATATTTTGTCGATTTGGGGTGGACAGTTCTGTAGATGTCTGTTAGGTCTGCTTGGTGCAGAGCTGAGTTCAAGTCCTGGATATCCTTGTTAACCTTCTGTCTCATTGATCTGTCTAATATTGACAGTGGGGTGTTAAAGTCTCCCATTATTTAAAAAAAAAAAAAAAAAAAAAAAAAAAAACACTGTTAACAAAGGTGTGAGAAAATTGTTACTCTCTTACATTGCTGGCAAAAATGTAAATCGGTTCAACCTTTACAGAGGAAATTTGGCAGTATCTACCAAAATGACAAATTATATTCTTTGTATAAATGTATGATAACTGATACATTATACTCTTTCATCAAGCAATTAACTCTACTCCTCGGATACATCTAGGATATACAAATACCCTTGTACATATTCCACTCATACATGGTAATTCATTAAATGGTTGTTGGTAACAGCAAAAGATTGAAACAAAAACTAAGTATCTATTAGTAAGGGGCTGGTTAATTACATTTTGATATACACATAAGAGTGAAATACTCTACAGCCAATGTGATGACCAGTGTTCTTTCTATGCTGATGAGGAAAGATAACTAAGTGAAAAACGGAGATACAAAACTGTGTGTATAGTATACTAACATTTGTCTAAATTAATACGGTTTTTTTTTCCTTATATATGCATTATACATCTGAAAGGAAAATTCATGAAAATAAGTACACTGGATGGCTACAGAAACGGAAACTAGGAAACTAGGGGACAGGTAGATGTAAACGGCAAGGGTATCTCATTGTACACTCTATACTTTTTGCATTTTGAACCATGAACATGTATTACCTACTCAAAAATTAAAATGAAAAGTGATAAAGAAATCTTAAAAGCAAGCCCCTAAAAGTGTACATTATATTCAGGGAACCAGATAAAAAGCAGATTTTTCATCAGAAGAAAATGTGGCCAGAAGACAACTGGATGGACTTAAAGTATGGGAAGAAAAAAAAAATTGCCAATGTAAAATTCAGTAATCAGTGGAAATCTCTTTCAAAACAAAGGTCTTTGGGTTCTGGTTAGGTTTGGCTAAAGGAAGTCAGTGGTAGAAATCAGAAGTCAAGAGGAAGGAGAAACGAGGGTCTTTCTCCCCTAACCCCTCTGCTTTAGGATCCTCTATAGCAGTAGTTATATCTCTTCAGAGGTACCCTCTCACACAAATCAGTGCTGATTCCTCTCATCAACCATCTCCTGTCTGTGGGGTCTAGTAATACTTTCTTCTTCCTTTGTCCTTCCATTTCTAGAGCTAACAGCAACTTGCCACAATTGCCATTGTCCAGGTTCACCATCTCCTGTCTATTCTCTCAGATCATCATCTAACACCTTTAAAAGTGATTCTATGAGTAAGTTCCTTCTACTGAATTATCTAGCATGGTTTACATTTACCTAACTGAATCTTGACTGAAATATATCTTAATCAAAAAGAAAATGAAGGTCAGTCTGCCAAGGCCTAGACCCGGGAGGGGAGGCCGCTACTGATAGCCCAGAGGGAAAGAACAAACTGGGGGTATCTGGGATGCAGTGGCCTTAGTCCTTCAGGTGGAACACTGCAACATGGGAAAGAAAACCAAGCACACAGCTGACAGTTCGTCAGAGAATGAAGAGTACACTGTGGAGAAGGTACTAGACAGGCATGTGGTTAAGGGGCAAGTGGAGTATCTACTGATGTGGAAAGGCTTTTCTGAGGAGCACAATACTTGGGAATCTGAGAAAAACTTGGATTGCCTTTAGCTCATTTCTTAGTTTACAAAAAAGTTTAAGATGATGAAGGAGGGTTAAAATAACAAACGTGGGGAGAAGTCAGAAAGTAGCAAGGAAATCCAATTTCTCAAACTGTGCTGACAGTACCAAGTCCAAAAAAGAGAACAGAGCAATGATATCGCTCGGGGCTTTGAGATAAGACTAGAACCAGAAAAGATCATTGGGGCAACAGATTCCTGTGGCGATTTATGTTTTTAATGAAATGGAAAGACAGATGAAGCAGACCTGGTTCTTGCAAAAGAAGCTAATGTGAGATGTCTACAAAACTAGGACAGCATTTTATGAAGAGAGACTGATGTTGCATGCATACCTTGAGGATGCAGAAAACAAAGAGGAAAAAACAGCAAAGGGCTAAAGGAGGGGGTGATCCCTGTCACTTCTCTTAGTACATAATACATTCACATTCCTGTCTCTTCCCTTCTCCCCACCCCTTTCTATCCTAAACACATCGTTGAAAAAATGTGCTTATCACTGTGCTCCACAGGAGAAAAGTTGGTATTGGTTCTCTTTAACATAATTGATAGTCCTATTTATAGGGGGAAAAAATAAAAAAGGAAACAAAAGTGAATTCATTGAAAATCATTCCCTACAAAACAAGGAGCAAATTGTTTCTTAATCTCAATTCCAAAATTAAAAGGGAAAACCTTTTCAAGGTACCATAGCTTAAGAAAATTATAGCTAATAAGTTTCAACCAATAAATTACTAAAAACATATGATTTGCGTAAATATTTTGAATTCTATAATTCTGTTCATTGCTTCTTATAGAGCAAACTTGGAAGAAATTCTTCCAGTGCCTTAATCCTGGGATAGTTTCTCATAAGTTTTCTTTGTAAGAAGCAGTGAGCAAAATTTTGTCAATTTTATAATTACAGAAGCATTTCATGTAATTTTTTTTCTTTTTTCTTCATTCCACAGTAAAAGCTGCCAGTATAATATTGTAGTTCTATAAACCAAAAATATTAGTGGGAAAGAAGTTTTTAAAAAAAAGTTCAGATATATAGTTTTTAAATGATCTGACTTAGCACAAGGTTAAGCCATTCAAAATAAAAAAATTCAAATGTACTTACACCATTCATAATGACTATATACATCCTTTAAAGAATAACTTTTAAAGAATAAAGATCTTCCTAATAGTAGGTTGTAGTCAACTGCTTTTTGCTTTAATTTTTGTATATCCACACTGACCAAGAGAACCATCAAGCTTTCCTTCCTTCAGAATAGGAAAACAATAAATACCATTTTCCAAAACGACACATGTACAGTCCTCTAGATTCTGATATATATAGTAGTGTGGGTGGGAACAGGGTATTTCTTTTGCCCTGATCACTTTCCATCCCTGCCAACACAAATATACCAGTTAGTAATCTATCTCTTTGCCCATAAAACAACTACAGTACCAACCGCTTTACTCCAAAATCAATAAAGGGAGCAATGAAGACCAAAATTACAGGTGAAAAGATGCTCGTCACCACTAAGTCCAAATGCAATACTAAGTTTCTAACGATGGCCAATATAAACAAATGCACTAAGAGTTTTTTAATATTGACTTTAGCTACAACAAATCCTATAAACAAAATATTCTAGTGTAATACGGAAGAACAAAACTATCTCATGAAGTTTAGTAAGAGAAAAGAATTAAGACCACCAACTGCCTCAAATATATATATATATAAAATCATCTCTTCCTCAGAGAGAGAAGACAAAGAGATAGAAGGCTGGATGGCCTAGATTTTTCTTTAAAATGACCAAGTTCACATGTCACAAATGATTAGTAAAGACAGTAGATACAAAATTGGTTAAGGTGCTGAATAAGTGTTCATCAATGTAACGAGTCAGGAAGTAGTAAGAGTGCTATGTGCTGTGGAGATGGGCAATACTTATTGAACCCTACAAGACAAACACCTTTTGTGGGGCCCAGACCCCGCAAAAACCAAATGTACCTTTATAATTAGCCTTTCTTCCTGTATTTCCAAGCCATTTCCTAAATTAGTTGAAAGCCTAGACTTAAATTATAAATGCAATCAAGTAAAACTTGATCATAGAGTAAAGAGTGAAGTTAGGCTAGGCATAAATGCGGTGTTTGAAATACAGTACAATTTAGCAACATAATCAGAAAACATCAGTGATCTAACATTACATGTGTAGTCTAGTCCAAGATGATCTAGCCACTCAAAATAAGAGACTGATTATACCCACTTAGCTCCATGAAGACAAGACCATTTGGTCTTCTCTCTTAGACAACTTGCCACAACACCTTTTAGTCTTTGCCAGTGCACACACCAAATACTACTAGCTGAACTAGTTCCTCCAGTGATTCTTGTGGACCTAGTGGCCGTCAGGCAAATACCTGCTGTCCTATAACTCACCTCTGCCTGGAATGCTGAAATCTATGAACACTTCCTTCCTGTTGGGTAAAAGGAGGTTGTGAAGGCAGCATTAAAATGTGCTTTTCTTTTATGTAAAACTTATAAAGTTTATGTTTACTGCCTGAAAGTCCACTTAGTTTCAGAGTGTTTGACTTTGTTCCACCTGTGAAACTTAACTTAGGAACCAGTATTTAACCAATCTAAAACAAGGCAAGAGGAAAAAAACCAGTAACAACTTAATTAACTCAATTTGCAAAAGTCCCCCAACTTCTCAGGTTTCGGTTTTCTTATCTGCAAAGAATGAATTTGAGGTCCATATGCACAAAGCAAAATCTCTGTTTCTTTAGAAAATACAGCTTAGAAGGACAGTCGACCCAGGTAAAGGTAGACAGAATTATAATCAGCTGATTTAAGACAATTCACCACATGACTTTTTATTTCTGTAACATTGGAAATAACACTCAGGTATAAATAAAAGCAGAATCCACTTTCCTTCCCTGTAGACAACACTAGCAAAACTCTAATTTTTCAAGTCTCCCAGCTGATAGAAGGCAGATCAATACATAAGTATAATTACAAAGTAGATAAAGGCTTTTACTAAGGTGGACATATATACCAGACAATACTGCCAGAGAATATAGTAACTTACAATTTTTCCATATAACATATTTTATTTGTAAATGTTATACATATATAAAAGACAGTCTCCTCATTTTTCATATGTCAAGCAAATAAAAAACTTAAAGTCATTATATAAATCAAAAGAACTGTAAAAACAGGTAATAAATATATTGAAATCTGTTAATATCCAGGTGCCTTAAACATTCGGTTTGCCATCCCTAAGAGGCTCTTCTGCTCCTTCATCTAAGTTATTCCTGTCATTCCTTCAGAGTACAGCAAGTTAGCTCACCCAGCACATTTTCACTGACCTCCAAGACAGGTCAAGTCCCTGTTATGCCCTCTCATTGCACCCTGTAATTCCCTCCTAACTACAATTATATAAAAGTGTAACTGTTTGTTTGATATATCTCTTAGCTCTGTAACATCTTTGAGAACGAGAATTTATCTATCTTATATTCTCTTTTATCCCTAGAAGCAAGCAGAGCTTTACAGAATAAATGAATAATTATGCAGTAATTGTTAGAAAAATTTTTTGATTAAATATTTAAATAAAATATCATACTGTTGTAGATTGACTACTCCTTTAGTAGAACTAACATGCTGCTATTTCCCCATTTTTCTTCTGGTACGGAAAATATAATTAACTTCTCTGTAAAGTAAATACAAGTAATAGAAAAAGTTTTCCTTCTAAGAAATCTTACTATTTAGTAAGTCATCAACATAATGTATTTCTTTTGACTTACATTGAACATCTTAGATAAGATATGCTTCTGCTTAACACATTATTTTTTACATGGGCAGTAGTCGAAAAGCTAGTGTATTCATCCATTTTCATATTGCTATGAAGAAATACCCAAGACTGGATGATTTATGAAGAAAAAGAGGGGTTTAATGGGACTCACAGTTCTACATGGCTGAGGAGGCCTCAATCACAGCAGAAGGCGAAGGAGGAACAAAGGCATGTCTTACATGTCGGCAGGGCAAGAGAGCGTGTGCAGGGGAACTGCCCTTTATAAATCCATCAGATCTCATGAGACTTATTCACTATCATGAGAGCAGCACAGGAAAAACCTGACCCCATGATTCAATTACCTCCCATTGGGTCCCTTCCATGACACATGGAGTTAATGGAAGCTACAACTCAAAATGAGATTTGGGTGGGGACACAGCCAAATCATATCAGCTAGCAGGCAATGCAAGAGAAGTCAATAAATGACATATAACCAAAGAACTTTTGAAAGTTTTGTAAGAATTTTCACATAACAACGCTAAAATTAACAAAGATTATATAGATGAAAGAGGGAAAAAATGCGTGAAACAGTAATACTTCTTGCTTACGAATAATTTCTTTTAATACTTATTTTCCTCAAAAATCAGTAGAGAATAACTGAAACACTTTTGGTAATCTGCAAAATAATGTAAACATTTTCTTTGTAGTGTTATTAATTTTTTGTTTATTATTTTTGTCTACATAACCAATTCTTTAAGGAAATTATTTATCTCTCCAACACTTCTATGGTTCTGATGGGGCACCCAACATAGTACGGCTGGGGATATGTTCTGAGAAATGCATCATTAGGTGATTTTGTCCTTGTGTGAACATCACTGAATGTATTTCCACAAACCTAAATGGTATAGTCTACTATACACCTGGGCTACAAACCTGTATAGCATGTTACTGTACTGAATACCATAGGCAACTGTAACAATAGTATTTGTGTATCTAAACACAGAAAACTAAGTAAAAATACAGTATAAAACAAGCTTGTCCAACCCGCAGCCTGCGTGCAGCCCAGGTGGCTTTCAGTGAGGCCCAACACAAATTCGTAAACTTTCTTAAAACATTACATAATCTTTTGCAATTTTTTTTTTCTTAGCTTACGAGCTGTCATCAGTGTTACTTAGTTTATATATGGGCCAAGACAATCCTTACTCTTCCAGTGTGGCCAGGAAAGCCAAAAGATTGGACACCCCGGTGTAAAATATAAAAGCTGTTTATGTGTATAGGCCACTTACCAGGAATGGAGCTTGCAAGAATGATGTCGCTGTGGGTGAGTCAGTGAGTGAATGGTGAATGAATGTAAAGGCCTATGACATGACTATACACTAATGTAGAAATATAAACACTGTATATGTAGGCTGGAGTGCAATGGCGTGATCTTGGCTCACTGCAACCTCCGCCTCCTGGGTTCAAGTGATTCTCCTGCCTCAGCCTCCCAAGTAGCTGGGATTACAGGCACTTGCCACCACGACCAGCTAATTTTTTGTATTTTTAGTAGAGACAGGGTTTCACCATGTTGGCCAGGATGGTCTCAATCTCTTGACCTCATGACCCACCCGCCTCGGCCTCCCAAAGTGCTGGGATTACAGGCGTGAGCCACCATGCCTGGCCTTTTTTTTTTTTTTTTAATACTTAAACTTGAGTAAGATTTGTCAGGTATAATCAAAAAGTTCAAATATAAATACATTCACATATTCCTTCCAGCATCACAAAGTAAATATAATTTTTTAATACAGTTTTTTTTTTTTTTTTTTTTTTTTTTTTTTTTTTTCTTTTAGGTCAGGTGTGGTAGCTCACGCCTGTAATCCCAGAACTTTGGGAGCCTGGGGTGGGCAGATCATCTGAGGTCAGGAGTTCGAGACCAGCCTGGCCAACATGGTGAAATTCCATCTCTACTAAAAATACAAAAAATTAGCCAGGCATGGTGACGGATGCCTGTAATCCCAGTTACTCAGGAGGCTGACGCAGGAGAATTGCTTAAACCCAGGAGGAGGAGGCTGCAGTGAGCCAAGATCATGCCACTGCACTCTAGCCTGGGCAACAAAGCCAGACTCCATCCATCCATCCATAAATAAAGGTTTTTTTTTAAACTGCCTCACTCTTACAAATCTAAATAATACATTCTAAACTCTCCTTCCGTCCTACAATTTTAACTATATACAAATCAATTTTTAAAGAGGCACAATGTACATGCACATATTTAAATTTCTCTTTGGTTTTGTTTTATATTCTGGATTTCTTCTTCAGCTTTACATATTCCAACCTTCCTACAGAACTTTAAATTTTAACCATCATATTTTCTTAATTTCAAATTCATTTCTCATATCTCATTATTCCTTTCACACAGCATGATATTGATGATTTTAATGTTGTACATAACTTCTCAATTCTCTCTAGAAATGCTAATTATAGATTCTATATTTCATTTTTATTTTCAACATTAACACTGTTTCTTTCAAAATTATTTTTCACTTTTTCATTGCATTTTTTCATATTGAAGGCATTTTTGAATATCTGATGATTCTTAGATATTAATATGTAAAAATCAGGCCATATGTAAATAATTGGGAGCCCTATGAGCATGAGTCTGGAGTTTCTTGGCTGATGAATTTTTCTTGAGAGTAATGAAGGAATTAGCAGCCTCAATGAGGAATCTGTAAATGCTAGAACGCAAAGGTCATTGCTCCAGGGTTAATTTATATAGAGGAAATTAAAAAGTAGTAGAGGCTGAGTATCCCTTATCTGAAATGTTCAGAATTAGAATTGTTTCAGGTTTTGGATTTCATAGTATTTGTATTTATACTTACTGATTGAGCATCCCTAATCCAGAAATCTGAAATCTGTAATGTTCCAATGAGCATTTCCTTTGAGTATCATGTCAGCAGTCAAAGAGTTGTGAATTTTGGAGCATTTCAGATGTCAGATTTTGGATTGTCACATTAGGGATACTCAACCTCTAATGCTGTTTCCCCACCCCAACCTGACCATAAGGCCTGGTGATTGAACTAAATAAAAAAAATTGTAATTAATTTCTTTATCTGCATCCTCCTCAAAATAAATGTTTCACATAATAATACTTATCCTATGAGACATACTCTGACACTTTCTATTGCAATTTGTAATGGTAAGTGATTTTATAAGCCACTGTTGTGGTGTGAGTACAATTTGAGGTATAAATAAATAACGGATGAAACTGTGACTTGTTCTGCTGTGTTTCAATGACCATTCCTCTATCTGCTTTCTGTCCCCCAGAAAACTGTAGAAATCATTCATTCACTGATAATCTTCATTTATTTTCATTCTCTTCTCTCTTTTACTTCTTTACTATAGTTTTAGTGGGTTCTTAGGAGGGCAGAAGGGATAATCACAAATGTTCAGTTTTTAATCTTTAATTTGAAGTTCTCTATAAGCATTTTTTAAAAACCAGGATTTTCAGCCGGGAGTGGTGGCTCACGCCTATAATCCCAGCACTTTGGAAGGCCGAGGTGGGCAGATCACCTCTCAGGAGTTCAAGACCAGCCTGGCCAACATGGTGAAACCCCATCTCCACTAAAAATACAACAATTATCTGGGTGTAGTGGTGCACACCTGTGGTCCCAAGTACTCTGGGGCTGAGGCATAAGAATCACTTGAACCTGGGAGGCAGAGGTTGCAGTGAACCAAGATCACACACCACTGCACTCTGGCCTGGGTGACAGAGAGACTCTGTCTCAAAAAAACAAAACAATGGTCCGGGCACAGTGGTTCACGCCTGTAATCCCAGCACTCTGGGAGGCCGAGGCGAGTGGATCACGAGGTCAGGAGATCGATACTATTCTGGTTAACACAGTGAAACCCCGTCTCTACTAAAAACACAAAAAAGCCGGGCGTGGTGGCGGGCGCCTGTAGTCCCAGCTACTCGGGAGGCTGAGGCAGGAGAATGGCGGGAACTCGGGAGGCGGAGCTTGCAGTGAGCCGAGATCGCGCCACTGCACTCCAGCCTGGGTGACAGAGCGAGACTCCCTCTCAAAAAAAAAAAAAAAAAAAAAAAGAACAACAACAAAACAAACAAACAGGATTTTCCTAACCTCCTTCTGGCCTGATGTAAGCTCTCTCTGCTAACTATCATAGCCTAAACTGCTGTATTCTGGGACTTAACCATTAGAACTTCCCAAGGCAATATGGAGAATTAAAAAGAAAAGTAAAGTGCTTGTAGCAACCAGAGGAATCTGTGTATCAAAATTCCATTTAACTATTAAAACTTAAAGTAAAATTATGGTTACATGTTCAAAATTAAACCTGAATACTTAAGTGAAAAAATAAACATTACTTTTTGCAGGAGTAATTTAGGAAAGTTTTCTTCTTCAGAAGAAATTATCAAAAACAAATTATCAAACACATCAAGAAAAATAATGCATTTATAAGAAGTAAAAAGTACTTACACAGCAAGGCTACTCAAAACATATTGTACGTGCTCACATTCATCTGGGAATGATGCACTGGCTGTTGTAAAACAACAAAGTGCAGTCTGAAGAACCTGAAGCTGTGGCAAAGGGACCTGCCATCTTCCAGCATAATCTTCAACCACCTGACAGGGAAGCAATCCAGATATTACTAGAGAAAATGCTCTCAACATCTCGAGTTTAAAAATTTGCATAAAAGTTACTGGATAAATTAAAATATTAGTTCAGCAGGAACACAGGTGACTGGAGGGAGGGATCTCTATACTGTTTATTTTCATGACATATATCTGAAAATAAAATCAATTATTATCTTTGAAAAGATGTAAAATATAGTGTATGAATGTCTGTACTATTCAACTGCCATTTTTTTTTTAACCAAATTTTGTTAACTCATGCCCTTTATCTCCCATGTCCAGCTTTAGTGAAAATAATATTCAATATTAAAATAGCTAGCGAGTAGAATATAGTAATAAAGAAAATTAGAAATGATCATGCATTATCATTATCATTATTATAAGGCTCTAAGCATTCTGGCAATAAATGAATATTCTGGCAACAAAAGATATATGACATGATACTCTAATTATGAATATTTAACCTGTACCATATTATGGGGAAGAGTCGAGAAGACAGTCAGTCTCGGCTCTGTCACTTAACTAGTTTTATTAATCTGCTTAGGTCAACAGGTCATCTTACTTCTCAATGCATTAGTTTCCTCACTATAAAATGGAGATGACAATGCTCTCTGAAGCCAAATTGGGGTAATTTATGAGAAAACATTTTAGAAACATCAATTGCTATGTTGCAAGAATGCTATATTAAAACAATATATATTAACAAAATTCATCATCTGAAACTACTGTCTGCAGGCGAGATTTGGCCTGCCACCTGCTTTTGTACATCCACGAGGTAAAAGTGATTTTACATTTTTAAGTGGCTGGAAAAACAAATCACTTTGTGATATGTGAAAATTACATGAAATTCAAATTTCAATATCTATAAATAAGGTTTTATTGGAACACAACCAGGTTTATCCATTTATGTTTGTTTATGGCTGCTTTCCTGCTACAACAACTGAGTTCAGTAGTTGTGACAGAAAGAATATGGCTTACAAAGCCTTAAATATTTAATGTCTGTCCTTTTACAGAAAAAAGTTTGCTGACTCCTGATATTCAAGCTAAGAAAACTAGAATACAAAAGGCAAGAACAGAGCCAAAAAGACTTTTCACACTAATCACTTCCTACTGGGAGACAATTTTCCATGGGTCTCTCACATTTCTACAATTTTTCAAAAAGCCCTAGCTGACTTTATCTTTTTGAAGATATTTATAGCAAGCAGCCTTGAAAAACAGAGATGTTGTCTCCCTCCAGAGCAGAGAACCACTTTATATCCAGTATAATAAAGACATTGTCTCCCTCTAGGGCAAAGCTCAGGCAGATATGCTTGCAGACCATTGTAAAAGATTAGGGTTCCTTAAACTTGAGGTTCCTCAACTGTGATGAAAACCTACTAAGTGTAGCATCCACTTGGGCTACCATGTCAACTGTATGAGACTTGAGGTAGCAAGGGGCACCATCATAAACATGAAACTCATGCTGCTTGCTGTGCCATGATTAATAAAGTCCATTATCTCTGACTCAAGAGTTTCGTGTCTTCTGCCAGCACCTGTAAAACTGTGGCAGACAAACTTGAATAAAAGCTCACTCTTCACAGTTCTTGACAATTTCCAATAGCAATACCAGGTACTCATACATCTTTCCAATGTTTCTGGGAACACATACAGATAAAAAAGAAAGCTAAAGGAGATTGTTTCTGAACTTGTATCTCGTCTGGATCTTGCAGTTTTCACTAGCTGGAAAGTAAAAACCACTACTAACTATGCTGTCATCAGTACAGACGAAAAAAGGAGGAATGTTAGAAAAAACATTGGTAACCTGGCTCTAAATTTTCTCTTCCCTGAAGTCTCTAACCAGCTTTATTGCCTTTCCCTGGTTACCAAACCCCTACTCTGGTGCCACATAAAAAATAGGTACCCGACAGCCTCATATTTTTCTTGTTCACAGTCCATGTCTACTTGCAACCTTACCTGCTCCCTATTTATGGGTTGGGTTTATCTCCTTAGAAGAGAAGCTTTCTACTTTCTCAGGTTCTGTTCTCATTATAGCTTCCTTCATTCATTCAGATTCAGCTACCAATCCATTGCCTGGTCTAGCTGAGCCCAAACCTAACGCAATACACGTCCTTGTGGACAACACTTCCATTAGGTTTGCTACAATACCATGAAAGGGACATAAACAAAATCAACTGAAATTTAGATACCATCTTACATTGTTTAATGTCGTGTCAGGCACTGTAATTCATTATAACACTATTTCTCTTTGAAATATTTTCTCTCTCTATATATAAAATAAGTACATTACAGTGCCCTATTAAAATGAATTTTTTTTCCTGTGCTGTGAGTGCTATCATAGGCACTCAGCTAATCTGTGTGTTCTACCAGGCCACAAGGCAGTAAGCACATCTTTCACTTTCTTTCTTTTTTGGTATTCTAGTAGGTTGCCATTAACATAATGGTGGCCAGGATAATGCTGAAGCTGCTGCAAACATACAAGAATACTGTTTTCCAAGATCTTAAAAACCCACTCTTACTACAGTTCTAAACTTTTAAAGAAAATCGTCTAAGAAGCAGAAGATTAAGGCCAGCAATCTTTATGGATTGTGGAAGCCCTTTTCTCATTTTGAAGAGCATAACAAACATTACTATAGTGAATATTTACAGAAATTATAGGAATACTGCTGACAGAAGCAGTAGCCAAGGCCAGATGCATACTATGATATAAAGGGAGTTGAAGAGGACAGAGCTGATGCCAAAGAAAGATGTTAGACTATTCTAATAATCTGGCAGCACTTTCAAGAGCATATACTCTGCTCTAAATGGGATATAGTATATACTATAAAATGTCGTATCTTAATTGACCAAGGTAAATTAATGTGGGAATGAGAGAAGACTTGTCAGTCAAAACTGTCAAAATGTAAACTTAATATAAAACTATTAAGTTAAAATTACATTAAATCATTTAGGAACCCTAAAATATATCACCTAAATTGTTAAGGACTGATTTTTTTCCTCCTAAAATTCATATGTTGAAGCCCTAACCCTCAATGGGACTGTATTTGAAGATAGGGCTTTGAGGAAGTAATTAAGTTTCAATGAGGTCATAAAGGTCAAATCCTATTCCAGTAGAATTGGTGGTGAGGAGGAGGAAGAGTGAAGAAGAAGAGGGAGGAGGAGTGAGGAAGAGGGAGGAGCAGTGAGGAAGAGTGAGAGGCAAGAGGAGGAGTGAGGAGGGGGAGGGAAGAAAAGGAGGAGGCAGAAAGACCTCTCTCTTTCTCTATGCACATTCACCAAAGAATGGCCATGTGAGCACACAGCAAGAACAGGTCATCTACAAGCCATGAAAAGAGCCCTCACCAGAACATGACCATGGTGGCATCCTGATCTGGGAATTCCAGTCTCCAAAACTGTGAGAAAATAAATTTATGTTGTTTAAGCCACCCAGCATTTCCTTATGGCAGCCTAAGTAATACACAACTATTTAAACATATAAAGTGATCAAGTAAAACATTGGTATCTGTTTCTTAATTGACCTCTCCTTTTTTGTAATATAACAAAGAAAACTACCAAACATTAGTTTGTCACTGAGCAAACAATGATCTTCATATCTAAACCCATATTAACAGACTAGATCATTAACACAGTATCAAGCATGTCTTTATTTCTATTAGTTGGCTATTCACATCCCTGTTATTCTCTCCTCCCTGAAGACTCCCATTGTCATCAACTTTCCCTACCTCAAACACCTCACAGTTCATAGGTGTCAATCAAGCTATTCACTAATAAGTTCATCATTTGTTTACAGCGAATCCAGTCACTTTTAAAAACTAATTAACAGGCCAGGCACAGTGGCTCACGCCTGTAATCCCAATACTTTGGGAGGCCGAGGTGGGCGGATCACAAGGTCAAGAGATCGAGACCCTCCTAGCCAACATGGTGAAACCCTGTCTCTACTAAAAATACAAAAATTAGCTGGGCGTGGTGGCACACGCCTGTAGTCCTAGCTACTTGGGAGGCTAAGGCAGGAGAATCGCTTGAACTAGGAGGCAGACGTTGCAGTGAGCCGAGATCGTGCCACTGCACTCCAACCTGGCGACAAAGTGAGACTCTGTCTCAAAAAAAAAAAAATTAACAAACCAGAAGACATGTCACAATGACCTTCCACATTTTAGGAGCGTCAAAGAATGGCTGTGATACACACCTGTATGAATGTGTTGAACATAGACTAATACAATCTGTGCACTGATAAGTTTGCTAATTTTCTAAATACCTAAAATGTTTTAAAACACATTAGGTTAGTCTTACCCCTTGAGTATGCTTATGTTATTCATATGTAATGTAGTTGTATATATAAAAATATTTCCTAGCTATCCATTGAGAGATCCTAGAAGCAATGGCTCTACAGTAATAGTAACACACTTAGTGCCCAAATCTTGGTCTCTAAACACCATTCTCCAATAAAATGAACAAAGCAGTTGATTCCAGAGCTGGGATAGGGAAAACACAAGATGAGCCTGGAACATCTTGTGTTGCCAGAAAGTAGAGAAATGCTGTGAAAAACAACAGGATATGAGAATATGGGAGTCAACCTGAAGGAGCTCCAAAAGGCTAAAGCTGGCACAACTTGAACAACAAAATAATGATAGCATTGGACTTTAATCATACAATAAATTAAATATATGTAAGTCCATACTGATACAAATAATAAATGTTAGCAATGAAACAGCTAGCTGTTTCTTACAGTGAAAGAAGGAAAAAGACAGAGAAGCACCACTAGGCAGACACCACAATGACAAATGTTGCAGACAACGTCCATGCATTGATGTTAATAGTGAGTGAAAGTTTGAGGAGAAGCAGGATTTGCAGTCTCAAAGTATCTCCCCCAAGACATTTATCAACAGATACATAGACAGTAACATTAGAGTGGAAAATCCCCACAAACATAAACTTAAAGCCATCAAGGTAAATATCACCTGTGAACTATATAATAAAATACACTATTATCATGAATCTCTTCATAACAATACATTGAGAAAGACACAATGCCATTTTTGTGGTACTTCTGCCAAAAATGCATAGACTGATTCCAGTCACGAGAAAACATCAGACAAACCCAAACTGAGGGATATTCTAAAAAAATATTAATAACTGATCAGTGTTCTTCAAAAATGGCAAGCAAAGGCAAGGAAAGACTGAGGAACTGTTTGGAAGGGACAAAGGAGAAACAACTAAATACAACATGAGATCATGGATAACATCCTGCAATCGGAAAAGAACATTAGTGGAAAAATTTGAAAAGGTCTACAATTTTGTGACTATTGTACCAATGTTACTTTCCTGTTCTTGATAGCTGTACTGTATTCTGTAAGTCTAAAATTAGTTCAGTTTTAAAAATTTTAAAAACAAATCTATCTGTTCAACCTTTTCCCTCAACAGATTTTCTGGATGTTATTTGATAACATAAGCATATTTCTACATTTACTTTTTCTACTTTATTGCCTATTTGCACCTCAAGATTTGCCCTTGCCTGTAGGTATTATTTTAAGAGTCAGATGGAAAAATAAAGCAGGTAAATTGGCAGCAGAATGGAAAGAGTATAGGCTTTGGAAGCAGACAGACCTAGGTTTGAATTCCAGCTCTGTCACTTATTAGCTGGTAAACTTAGCAAAGTCATTAAACTTCTATTCTAAATTACCTATAAAATGAATTTAATATCATTTTAACCACAGGCCTACTGAAAATTTAAGACATATATTAAAATATAGGATAATTTCTGGCATGTAACAAAGAAGAGCTATCAGATATAAAAATGGTAAAGATATAAAGTGCACCATTACTAGTGCACCTTGTTTTAAGAAAAGAAAATAACAAAATCAAGCTTGCTTTAGTGACAATTTCATTACATCATTAACAACTGGTTCATTATTTGTTTCCAAGTATGATCAATTACAACAAATTTTACTCACTTTTAGCAAGCAAACAGATCACTCCTAAATAAAATCTGAAAACGACTGCTGAGTTTCAGCTATTTAGTTCGATACTCATCTGACAAACGAAGCATATCCTACATACGGCAATATAAATAAAACGCTACATGCCTGAACAGATACCTGAAGACTCACTGTTTTTACAATTCTCCCTGGAGAGTGAAAAAGATAAATTGTTTGGAAAAAAGAGAGTCACTTGTCAATTTGACCTTTTCTATCAGGATAATCATGTAATGGAAATCTAAAAGTCATGTTTAAAAAAAAAAAAAAAAAAACACCAAAATGGTTTAGAAATACATTCCAAGTTAAAAGTTGTTGGAAATATGCAAAGAACATAATCTACAGTAGCAAGCAACTAAAACCTGGTACTTCTGGGGGCTTAGTAAAGCATACTGTTCAACTCACTACTCCTTAAAAGCTGGTATTTATACAACATTAATGTATTTGATAGGTTCTGTAAATGTAATAAGACAGAACCTTTTCAAAATGGAAAATGGAGTAAGCATCTCTCTAAAATATTAATATTCCATGCAATCATACTGTTAAAAGGAATCTTGAAGATTATCTAGTCCAACCTACCAACCAGAGCAAAAATACCCATTACAGTATCACTCCCAGAGAGTTAACCAACATGAATACTGTTACTGATGGGGAATGCAACATCTCAAATGACAATTTACTTAACTTTACAGACAACTTTATTAGAAAATTATTCATTATGAAGCAAAAACAGATAGATGTGACATCCATCTATCAGCTCTAGTTTGAAGTTTTAAAATTATGTAAATAAAACATCCAGCACTTTGGGAGGCCGAGATGGGCGGATCACGAGGTCAGGAGATCGAGACCATCCTGGCTAACACGGTGAAACCCCGTCTCTACTAAAAATACAAATGGCGTAAACCCGGGAGGCGGAGCTTGCAGTGAGCTGAGATCCGGCCACTGCACTCCAGCCTGGGCGACAGAGCGAGACTCCGTCTCAAAAAAAAAAAAAAAAAAAAAAAAAAACATGCAATATCCCATCAAATATTATAAGGCAGCTATCAGATACATCTTTATTATAGTCTCTACTTAGATTAAATATCTGCTATCCTTTCATCATTTTAACTATTTCTCCATAGTCTACAAAATTTTCAGTTCTCATTAGCATATCTGTCTGTGCTCCAAAATGTGCATGTTCCTCTTAAACAAAGCTCCCAAAATGTAACATAAGACTTCCGTCAACTCTAGTCAGAATTAGTTGGACTATCATCTCCCTGTTTTTGACTCTATGATAATATTAATTTAGCTTGAAGTTACTTTAGTTTGACTCAGCAAAAATACTTTTTCATATAGATCCCATAACTTTTTATAGTTGATTTTTTACGGTATAACTGTATGTTAATCCTCTCACTTTTCCCATTCTTAGTTTCAGCCCAAACCTTCAACACTGCCTTTTTAGCCAATACATTAGCATTTCCTCCTACTTTGTGGCACCTATAAATCTGAAAAGTTAGTTTTTTATTTTATCATCAAAGTTGTATACAAAAAAAATTCACACAGAGATATTTATAATAGTACCAAGTTCATTTTCTTAGCTATCCTTAGAACCATTAATCAGTATTCTTTAGGCAAGAGTGTTAAGTCAGTTACTAATACCAATCCATCCCCCATCTCCCTATCTATCTATAAGAATACTATGAGAAGTTTTGTATACAAAACCATGCTGAAATCCATATATGCTGAGTCTGTCATCTCTCTCATAGCCATTACCAGTAATCCATTTTTTTAAAGTAGAAACAAAAATTTGGAATGACCTGATTTAATGAACCCATAGTGATGGCTAGAAATGAAGAGCTCCCTTTCTAACCATCAATAATTTTGCTCAACATTATATTACTTTTAGTGGTCATCTGTTCCCATAACCTACCTTTTTGAAAAACAGAATATTTCCCCATATCTGGACTAACATTATGTCTTCAGTTATTTGTATCTTCAAATCTTAAATAAAGTGTTTCCTGTCCCACCCCTCCCCAGTATCCTGGGATGAGATTTAAACTTATTTAAAATACCCTATCAGCTTTCCCTACCTGTTTTGGGCTTTAATACTTTTAACCACAGTTAGTTACTAATTTGAAAATCATTCACCTTGTTAGAAATTTCAAAAATAAAATGAAGTAGTTTTATTTTTCTATGCAAAGCAGAGGGTCTACCCCCTTCATTCACACCGGCTGATTTAATAGAAGATAATGAACATGCACAAGAAGGAATGAAATTAAATAATGTTATAGGAATTAATTCCATCCAAGAAGAAAGAATATGTATCAAAACCCTACTAACTAGTTTAACAAAGAAATCAGTCAGATACTCACAAAAGTTTCAAATGTAATAAGTATTATACTTGCTAATATAGGGATTCCAGAATTAGCATATTAAGCATGTTTTATATCAAATACAAAGAAATTATACAAAGGAATTCAGCCTATTAAGTAGTTTTATTTACATTCACAATAGTCACCTAAAATTCAACATATATACAAAACAAGGGGCTTTGGTGACTCATGAAATACAGTGAAGCTACAACACAGAGTATACAGAATTACTTCTACACATAAAAAAAAAAAACCTTGGTTTTCAGAAATGATTTCCATTAAACACACAGTAAATAACTCTTTGAACCAAGACATTTGACATTAATATTTAAAATCAGTTGTGACTTCTTCAGTTTTTTAAAATATTCTGTTAAATTGCATTCTGTTAGTTTACATAAAAATAGTATTACAGCATGTTTCATTTATCTTTCCTATGTGTTATTTTGAAAAGGTATCCCTATCTCAGAAGCAGTATAATTTTTCTGACATTCCCACAAATGCAAGTTTTTCATAGATATATTTCATAAATTAAATGAAGAACAATGATTCCCCATACAAATTTAAGTCTGTAACTTTTTCTCTTTTTTGTAGCAACCAACATTTTATAAGCCACGGCAAAGAAATGGAAAACAGACTGCCTATATTGGTGCGTGAAAGAGAGATGAGTAGAGAAGGCTAAACAACAAAAATTCATTCAGAATCCTCCTCCTCTACTCTGATCCTTGTATTTTTATCCTCTTCCTAAATTCTGGACATGGTAAGTTTGGGGCAAACTTTTTCTCTTTTCCTCTACATTCCTGTTTATAAAATAAGAACTTACTCCATCTCAAAAAATACTAGTGAAAGAATGATTTTCCTCCTTCCCTAAAATTCTTTTACTCCATGGAAGTAAAATCAACAATACTAATAAGAGTCTATCAGCTCCTGGCCAAGGTTAATGTATTGGTCTGGTTCTCATATCCCTCTTGAGTTGTCTACTTCCACCACGTTGGAGGCAGGTCAGAGTCCTCCATGTGGCAGCTTAGGTATCTGCCTAAAGATCCAAATGTCCTCTTATAAATAGTAGGTCATTTTAAAGGCTTTTGATGAATTTTGACCCCTGCCAATTTTTCCTTTGATTCCAAAATCAGAGCTGAGAGTAGTATATTAAATGCTTCCTTCATAAATATTAAAATTGGTGCATGGACAAGGGAACCCCAAAATATATGCACAAGAAGTACATGAAGATCAGATTAAAATAAGAGATGAACAAACACCAACTCTAGGATGAGGTTTGCTCAGTTTCAAGAACTAAATTTGTTTAAAAAAAAAAGAAAACAACAGATGATGCACTCACAATTAACAGTGGAAGAATTAAAGAAAAATAAAAGGAGGGCATACTGATTAAGATAGAAGAGGGACTTCCTTAGGAATAAGAGTTTACTCTTAGAGGCTAGACTAGACAGGTATCAAAAAAGAAAAGGAGATACATATCGGAAGTAACTGTACTTAAAGATGAAATTAGAGGGAAAAAAAAGAATAGAGATGTTACTGAAAATAAAGGAAGGGTGACTGGTTACAAAAGTACCTAACTGCGGGACAGAAGGTAACGATGGGATGGAAATGTCAAGAGTGAACCAGACTGGAGATCCAACTATGGCAATATGGCAAAAGCTTGCTTTTTAAAAGGCAGACAGAAAGTCTATAATAAAAGCAACTGAAAAACCACACCTTGAAGACTGAGACTACTATACAAGTAATATAAAATCTGTACAGATTTGATAAAAAGCAGGGAGATTACCTTAAAATATCTGAAGCATTTCAGGTGCATTTCAGGTTACTAGTTACTACAAATGACAACATATGGTATGGCACTATGCCATAAAGAAAAGTGCTCCAGAAAGTCAAAGTTAGGTCTCAGGGGAGTGAATGGGAAAAGCTATGCTGAAAAGAAACAAAGTTAAGAGGTCAGTCTTGGGTTCAATGTTGTGCTGGTAAGATTTTTTTTCTTAAGTCAGAGACGAGAGTGAGCAAAATTTGCTTGATATTGAATGCTTTTTGATGAACTTGGAACTCCTTGACTTTCCTTCTCTAACAATATGGAAGACACTACAAGAGATAACGGAAGGAACAAAAAAACCAAGAGAAAAGAAAAGGAAGATAGGCGAGGCAAATTTAAGAACAGGCTCAAATGTAAACAAACACAAAAACCAGCTGCTTATCTGAAATGACATATCCTACTATTGCTGAAAGAAATGTAACAAAAAGGAATGTTTATTCTACCAATAAAGTAGAACAAATTATGCAAGGCCTAGAATAATTAAAAGCAGAGCAAAGAAAAGGTCTAAAAGAGCAAGCAGCAGAAGAGATATTGTTTTTACTGGGCTCCTAAAAGCACAGACTTCAGAAACGACAAAAGCATTTCCACTTTAGGTACCCATTCAAAGGTTATTATCCAAATAATACAAATATGGGGGCACAAAAAGAGTGTTTTTATGATAGGCCTAAAACTTTCAGGGGGCATGGCAACAGTCTAGGTAGCACAGGACTAAAAATGTCTTGGCACACGTTTGGGGCTAGAGAAATACAGATGCAAGAGCAGAACACAGGTTGTGGAGACTGCAAGGCAATGACTATGCTTGAAGCTTTACAAACTACAAGTAAGTGATATGCTCTTTGTAACAGGCAGTAGAAGTGGTGCCACTAAACAGATTCCATACTTATTTCAGCAGAAGGAGTACTGGGAAAACACAGAAGAAACAGAAATTAAAAGCTTTTAATATGATGGAAATCTAAAGTAGGAAACATCAATTAAGATGAAGTACCTAGGGCTACCATCCATGGAAATTTGTAAACTTTGCAATAAGACAGAAATTCGGATACTACTTTCAGGAAGGAGGAAATAGGGTAAGAGCACCCTCCACAAAATATGGTAAACAGACAGTGGCACAATTAACCACTTGATGAGTTTTCCTAGTAAAATATAAGCACAAGTTATGGCCACTGGCAGTTGGCACAACTAACTGGCACACTGGTGAGCCTGGTGAGATTGAAAACAATATTCACTTGGTATCCTGTTTTCTGTACATCCATCATCCTTCTGATATCACTAATTTTTACTGGCAAAAGTAATTCCCTGAATTTAGTACATAGTATAGTTGACAGAAATATTAGTGTATTTCTAAATTTAATGTGTATTGGTTTGGGTGCAGTAATAAATGTTTGCCCTACTGATCTTCAAGACCCTTATGAAAGTAAGACACAGGCCGGGCGCAGTGGTCACACTTGTAATCCCAGCACTTCGGAAGGCCAAGGCGGGCAGATCATTTGAGGTGAGTTCAAGGCCAGCCTGGCCAACAGGGTGAAACCCCACCTCTACTAAAAATATAAAAAGTAGCCGGGCATGGCAGTGGGTGCCTGTAATCCCAGCTACTTGGGAGGCTGAGGCAGGAGAATCGCTTCAACCTGGGAGGCAGAGGTTGCAGTGAGCCGAGATCAGCCACTGCACTCCAGCCTGGGAGAAAAAATAAGACTCAGTCTCAAACAAAAAAAAAGAAAAAAGTAAGACACAAAAGAGACTGGAAGTTAAAGAATTCTCCTTTAGAAGGCTAAAAGAAGCCACTCCCAATCAGAGGAAGACAAACCAAGTTGCAGCTCCTGAAAAATACCCATCTCTGCATCACAGGGGCACGAGAGACCCACTGGCTCTGATTAAGTAATACTCTAGAAAGGGAAGAATTTGGGATCTTAATATCTTTAGACTCCAGACTTTAATTTTTCTTTGTGAACTCAAAAATGGGAGACAAATGATCAAATCTGGTAGATTCTTATTTTTGTGGACATTTGGTCCCCTGTACCAAAGCTACTTATGTCCTCAAATTAAAACTGGAAATTTTGAACTAAAAAACTATCATAGGTTAATTAGCTTTCTCAAACACAGAAACTGCCTCTCTTAAAAAGCCTTATACTCTAAGTACTGGGATATTACTAAAAGGAGAAAATAAATTATGAGTTTTACATTTTGGTAAACTTTACCATAAGTTACTAGAAAATCCACTGCTTTGTTCTTAAATAGGGATAAATATACTCAAGATTAATAAAAATGTACATTGTAGCGACTGATGAACAATTTTTATTCTTCCTTTTTTAAAAAGAATGCACTAACTCTTCAAACCCAATAGAACCAAAACTATGCTGTTCGTTTAGATATCTTAATTGTTTCTCCCACCACTTATTGTTAATACCATCACTATACTCTCAGATATTTAGATTAGAAACCCAATATAATTTCATAGAATTCTTAGGCGCCTTGTCTCCACTTTTAGCAAAATGCTAAGTACTTTATTGTACATAATATTCCTTGAAACTGTTCCAGCCACTCCATGTTCATTGCCATTATTCAGCCAGGCCCTCAATTTCTTTTCTGGGATACTTCGATAGCTTACTTTTTTTATGTAGACTTTCATTCTTTACCTCCTGTGGTATCTTAAAACAATATTTTAAGATTAATAATGGCATGACTTTGCCCTTAAATGCTACATTATCCCACAGAATTCAAACCCCTAAGCCAAGCCTCAATCCATTTTTCCAATTTATTATCTACCAATACTTTATTTTGAGTCTATGTTCTAGTCCAGTGGCTCTCAAACTTTAGCATGCATCAGAATCATCGGGAAAATGTGACAGTCACATTGCTGAACCCTAGTCCCACAGTTCCAGATTCTGTAGGTCTGGGTGGAGCCAATAATTTGTACTGCTAATAGTTTGCAGGTGATGCTCATACTGCTAGTCTGGAGATCCACACATTAAGAACCATAGTTCTAATCAATTAACTACTGCCATTCATAAATATGCCATGACGGATTAGCTCCTCTACTTAAAATGTCCACCTACCCCATACTATTTCCTTTCTTCATGCGTACATTTTAATACTAACAACTTTTTAAGAGTCAAGTCAAATGCTGTTTCATCCATTAAAATTTTCCAAATTATCTCTATCAGAAATGGTCTCTCTGTGAACTCGCATAGGAATTAAAATAATGGCACTAATCACATTTTCCCTATTTTAGAGTTTATTTATATTTATTCATTAATTTATTCAAACCTTAGAGTGCCTACTGTGTACCAAGTTCACTGATGCTTTCATTTTTTTGTGGAGGAATAAGAGGTAAATGAATGTATATTAGATGGTGTTAAGTACCTTAAAATAATATTAATAAAACACAGGTAAGGAGAAAAAGAATATTAGAGATAGGATGCTACTTTACATGGGGTGTTCAGGGGAAGGCCTCTATCTCTCTAATAAGAGGCTATCTGAGCAGGATCCCACAGCAAACTATATAGATATCCAAATGAAACATGTTCCTGGCAGACAAAACAAAAGCCAAGAAGCAGATGCATACAAGGAGTGGCAAAAACACTAGTGCTGGTGAGTGTATGGTAATAAAAGAAAAAGTCACAATGCTAGATGGGGCAGGATTATGGAGCCCTGTGGTCCACTCTAAGGATTTTGGCTTTGACTCTGAGAAAAGTATGGAAGGTCTGGAAGAGACCTCACTCATATCTTTAAAAGGATCACATTGACTGCTGCATAAAGAATAAACTGAAAGTGAGGAAAGGTAGAAACAAGGAAATAAAATAATCCAGGAGAAAGATAACTACGGTTTGGATCAGGGTCATAACAGACAGAAATAATGGTTAGATATGCCTTTTCCCCCTTACTAGATAATTCAGTTCCTTTAGGGCAAGGATTGTGTGGTTTTTCCTTTAAATTCCCTATAATCACTAAAATGACGCTTTTCACATAGCATCTATTATTTTCTTAAAGGAATACCCTCTGCAATACTCAATTATTGTACTTTATGTATGTAGATTTATGCCTAAGATATCTAAGAATATTCAATTGATTGATATTAAGAAAAAGCAATTTATGTACTGTCTAACAAGACAAATACAGCATTTTATGAGGACTTAAAAGTTATGAGCATTTAATAGTTGTTGAAGTTAACTTCAAAATATGAGAGAGAAGATAAAAAGTCTTAAAAGTTAAGTACAAAATGGCTTCACTTGATACAGAAATTTTTTTGATTTTTTTTTTTTTTTGTGACGGAGTCTCACTCTTGTCGCCCAGGCTGAAGTGCAATAGCGCGATCTCACTTCACTGCAACCTCTGCCTCCCGGATTCAAGTGATTCTCTTGCCTCATCCTCCTGAGTAGCTGAGATTAAAGGAACCCACCAGCAAGTCCAGCTAATTTTTGTGGGGTTTTTTTTTTGTTTGTTTGAGACGGAGTGTCGCTCTGTCGCCCAGGTTGGAGTGTAGTGGCGCGATCTCGGCTCACTGCCAGCTCCGCCTCCTGGGTTCACGCCATTCTCCTGCCTCAGCCTCCCGAGTAGCTGGGACTACAGGCGCCCCCACCACGCCGGGCTAATTTTTTTTTGTATTTTTAGTAGAGACGGGGTTTCACCGAGTTAGCCAGGATAGTCTCCATCTCCTGACCTCGTGATCCGCCTGCCTTGGCAGCGGGATTACAAAGTGCTGGGATTACAGGCGTGAGCCACCGCGCCACGCCAATTTTTGTGTCTTTAGTGGAGACGGAGTTTAACCCTGTTGGCCAGGCAGGTGTCCAACTCCTGACCTCAGGTGATCTGCCCGCCTTGGCCTCCCAAAGGGCTGGGATTACAGCCGTGAGCCAACACACCCGGCCCAATACATAAGTTTTTAAGAAACGAGATAACAATTTCTGTCTTTTTAAATAAAATCAAGAATTGGGGAACTGCATAATACAGTTTTAGGTGCCAGGAAGGAAAGCAAAAATTGTGTATCTACTCTAAGTTTATAAACACAGGATGACAGGATGATATGCAGGAAATCAAAGTAATAAATTGAGAAAAGAATGAGTTTTAACATTCTCACAACTCTCTTCTACCTACGTTTTATATCTTTCCCTCCTCTTGATTATGCTTTATGTTTTATACTCACTACATTAAATTTGGATAATATATGAGAAAAAAGTATCCATCACTGCACTGCCCACATATAACTACTATTAACATCTTGATCCCTTTTCCAGCTGTGTGTCTTAAGGTAGCTGCTTAATCTCTCAGAGTCTCAGCTGCATCATTCACAAAATGATGATAAAAACAGTACTTATGGCTGGGCGCGGTGGCTCAAGCCTGTAATCCCAGCACTTTGGGAGGCCGAGACGAGCAGATCACGAGGTCAGGAGATCTAGACCATCCTGGCTAACACGGTGAAACCCCGTCTCTACTAAAAAATACAAAAAAAAACTAGCCTAGCCGGGCGAGGTGGCGGGCGCCTGTAGTCCCAGCTACTCGGGAGGCTGAGGCAGGAGAATGGCGTGAATCCGGGAGGCGGAGCTTGCAGTGAGCTGAGATCCGGCCACTGCACTCCAGCCCAGGCGACAGAGCGAGACTCCGTCTCAAACAAACAAAACAAAAAACAAAAAACAAAAACAAAAACAAAAAAAACAGTATTTCACAGAGTCGCTGCAAAGGATAAATGAGAATCTAGGACAGGAACTGACATACTTTTTCTTAAGGGGCCAGAAAGTAGCTTATCGGCCATACTTTCTCCAACCCAATTATTCAGCCCTGCTGTTGTATCATGAAAGCAATCACAGAATATATAAAATTAAATGGGCAAACACCAATATGATTTATTTGCAAAAAAAAAAAAACCCCGGCAGTGTTGCCTTTGCCACAGTGGTGTATAGTAAAGGTTCATAACTTTTTTCGGTGTGTCTGGATTATTGTTGGGTTGGACTTGTTTGGCAAGTTTTGAAATTCTTAAAAGAATCTGATTGAAAAAAAAAAAAAGAAATTTAGATCTGCTCACCAAGAAAATGCAAATAAAACTTTACATAGACACTGAAAAGATCATTTTTATGGCTGCATAAAATTTTAATTTATGGGAGATGAAAAGATATTCACCTATTTTAGATGTTCTGGTTTCCTATTTTAATTCATTCATTACATTAATTATAATTAATGCTATGAAGAATAGTATTGTGTCCAAATTTATAACTCCTCATAAATGAATGCTATCAGGAAAATGACTAAGTCAAAAGGTACAAATTAGTTTAAGGTTTCTAACATAGCTTGGTAAATTGTAGTCCAGAAAAGTTGTGGTGATCTGTACTCCCATCAGCTGAAAGAGATCTTCATGCTCTCATAAGAATGGAATATATGTAAATTTTAGACTTTAAAAATAAATTCTGTAATTTGAGAGATTTGTCAAACCACAGTAAGACAGATAAAGGCCAAAAAAGCACATTCATTGTATTTGGGACTGGCAAGATTTCCAGATATTCAAGGTTAAATCTAAATATGGAGAGACAAACTTTAATCATTTATGATAAACATTTAAAACACATCCCATACCCTCCTACTTTCAAAACACAAGATAATAAACATAAAATAACTTCTACTGGTTTGTAGTCACCATAACTTTTGTATTTTGAGAACTGCTATAATTTGTGTAATATATTATATGAGATACTGAAGTCCAGTACATTAACACTCTATAATGTCAACTTTCCAAAGCAATGGTGAATACAAAAATAACTGAAAGACTCTCCATCTAAGTAGTAGGAAAGTCACTGATGTGAATGTTGAAGCTTGTCAATTATATAAGGCACTGGGGATATAGTGGTAAGCAAACATTGTCCTGTTTTGTGTAGTTAAGTGAGATGAAGAAAAGTTATAACTGAGCCATTGTTACTATCTCATCTAAGCATATCCCATTCAAGTGAGTTGGGGGTGGACTAAGAGTTGAGAATCACTTTTTTTTTTTTTTTTTTTAAACAGAGTCTCACTTCGTCACCCAGGTTGAAGTGCAGTGGCACGATCCAGACGCACTGCAACCTCCGCCTCCAGAGTTCAAGTGATTCTCCTGCCTCAGCCTCCCGACTAACTGGGAATACAGACATGCACCATCATGCCCGACTAATTTTTGTATTTTTAATAGACATGGGGTTTCACCATGTTGGCCAGGCTGGCCTTGAACTCCTGGACTCAGGTAATCTACCTGCCTCGGCCTCCCAAAGTACTGGGATTACAGGTGTAAGCCACCGCGCCTGGCCTGAGAATCACCTCTGATGGGGAACTTCTGCTAGATTGAATTTGACTTTTTTCTTCTGTTTCACATTTATGAACATCTTTAATTTCTGCTGCCTGGAGTCTTTTCAAGAGTGTCCATTCCAATGCTTCCACTCAATCAAAATTGCTTTAGTAAGCTACAGTACATATCAAATATATATGCACAGATGATACAATAGATACCAAATGCTTATTCCTAGATACAATACAATGTATATGTATACTGTGGAGGCTGAGTGCACAGGCTGGCTTTTGACTGTCAAACTGGCTAGGTTACAGTCTGATTATCACATAGTAGGTACAGGACTTAGTCAAGCCATCTCTTCTGGTCTTAGTTTCCTGACCTATAAAAATGAGAATAATGGCACATAGCTTGTAGGGTAGTGGATTAAATAAGCTAAAACAGGTAAAGGACTTATCGCAGTCCCTGATTCATGAAAAGCATTCAAAATGAGTTATATACATATATACAGCATATACATATACAAAGCATTCCCATAGTAGCTTTCAGATATTAAAAACATTAACATACACAAATCAAATCACTAGGAATAGTATTTATAATATTTCAACTTTAGAGTAACCAAAACATACTGGTTAATGTCAATAAACTCTAGTTGTAGAAATACATATTAACAAACTGTACATAATTAATTATGACATTATATATGCACACTTATCTTCACAGTACACAGGGCAATTTTGTGCACCTGTCTATTAATATGTACTGATACAACCACTTCTATTCTCCTTTCACTTCTCTGTACTATGTTTGGCCACAAGTGGAGCCCGAAAATGAACCTGTCTGCTGTCTGTCCCTTTCTTTCTCAAAGTTAATTAACTGATTTATCATAGTCTACACCCAATTCTGAATGAATGTAACTCATTTTTTATGCCTTCACCTAGACAAATAAGCTGATGAACAAAGGTATATACTAGTGGTCACTCTGCATTCACAATGATCAAATTCAAATGGTTCAATTCAACATACCTCTCTAATCAGCTACCAACCACTTCCATGTACTCTTAACAAATGAACTTTACTCCTACCACGAAAACTCCTATATAAAGTAACACCCCTCCACTTGTGCTTTCAGTGTTGTCCTTCCTCCCCTTCAGGGGTCTTATAATATAGATAATCCCTTCTTTTGTAGATTTGTAGCTTCCTTTCAAATGGATCATTCTCACTAGATTTTAAGTGTACACAGCTCACACCAATTTACTAAAAGAAAAAAAAGAAAAGAAAATTGTTACCTTCAATCCACAATGCCTCCAGTTACCACCATATCTTTCCTTCTCCTTTATAGGTTATTTATACTTACTGTCTATTCCTTCGCCTCCCACTCTTGGAACTACTCCAGCCTGACTCCTGATCCCATCACTACACCAAAACAGCTCTATTTAGAGTCACCCAAGACTCCATGTTAATTCAACAATTGGATCTCAACAGTTTGCAATGCCAGTTACCATTCACCCCATCTTAAAACATTCTCTTCCCTTGCCTTTTGTGACACCACAGTTCTCTGGATTTTTGAAACCTCTTTAATCCTTCTCAAACTTTATTTGAAGACTCATTCTTTCCTACTGAGACCTTCAATTTTGAGGCTCCTCAAGCTTTAGTTTTAAGGTCCTCTCCTTTTCCTAATCTATTTTCTCTCCCTATGTGAGCTCATTCACACATATGACTTTGAATACCATCCACACAGCTATGATAACCAGACCTCCCTTTTGAGCTCTGGCTTCTGTTAAATCCAGCTATCTTCAAGATCTTCCCTTGGATGAGGCAAAAGCACCTTAAATTGAACATATTAAACCAAACCAAAGGATCTCAGTAGAGCAGAACTTGCCCAGGTATCCAAATATACATAGTCAAGCCTATTAGTTCCCATTTATAGAATTACATGCCTTTTCTTCATAGCACTTACCAAAGTTATAACTGCACACAAGATTGGGCAATGTCTGTTTGCTTACCACTATATCCCCAATGCCTTATAAAATTGACAAGCTTCAACCCTCACATTAATGACTTTTCTACTGTTTAGGTATTTTTGTATTCACCACTGCTTTGAAAAGTTGACAGTATACAGTGTTAATGTACTGGACTCTAGGATTTCATAAATTATACAATTCAACCTCTCTCAAATTTAGTTTGACACAATATCCCACCACTTCCTAATATCTTTAACATTACATATTAATATACAATTAACGTGTCATTCAATGGGCCACATTTAATTGATCTTATTTTATTTCTTCACATATCTTACCAGACAAATATTTTACTACAGGTTTTGTAAAGTTCTTGTTTTTGTTTGTAATTTTTAAGGTATAGTTTAGCACATTTTGGCAGGAAAGCCAGAAAATTCAGTGCCAACAATAACAGTACAAATGGTGTCTTACTTGTGTTTGGCAGAACTGTGAAAAGATGATTATAACTAAAAAACTTAAAAGGAATGACTCCATGTAAATATTATTTCCTCCTGCCATTTTATCTACAAAATTAAAATTGAGGTTTTGTTTTTTGTTTTTTACACAGAGTCTCGCTCTGTCACCCAGGCTGAAGATCTCTGCTCACTGCAAACTCCGCCTCCTGGGCATAAGCAATCTCCCACCTCAGCCTTCCAAGTAGCTGGGACTACAGGTGTGTGCCACCACACCCAGCTAATTTTTTGTTTTTTCGTAGAGATAAGGTTTCACCATGTTGCCCAGGCTGGTCTCAAACTCCTGAGCTCAAGCGATTTGCCTGCCTTGGACTCCCAAAGTGCTGGGATTACAGGTGTGAGCCACCACACCCTGGCCGGGATAGATTTTTTGAAGCAATGTAATGAGTTATTTGGAAAGCAATAATAATCATGTATCTAATGAAAGACTGTGTATAAAAAAGTCACTGAAGTTTAGAACCTCATTGGTCATTCTAAAATGATGTTCACAAGTTTATTTAACCAATTCATTTTTTTTAAAAAAGCATCTCACATGTTTTGGGGAAACAAAGAATTAAAATTTCATCATACTCAAAATAACTTTGCACCTATTTGTACAAAATAACCAATCTAGGGCTAGGCGCGGTGGCTCATGCCTGTAATCCTAGCACCATGGGAGGCTACGGTGGGTGAATCGACCTCAGGAGTTAAGACCAGCCTGCAGCCGGGCCCGGTGGCTCAAGCCTGTAATCCCAGCACTTTGGGAGACCGAGACGGGGAGATCACGAGGTCAGGAGATCGAGACCATCCTGGCTAACCCGGTGAAACCCCGTCTCTACTAAAAAGTACAAAAAACTAGCCGGGCGAGGTGGCGGGCGCCTGTAGTCCCTGCTACTCGGGAGGCTGAGGCAGGAGAATGGCTTAAACCCGGGAGGCAGAGCTTGCAGTGAGCTGAGATCAGGCCACTGCACTCCAGCCTGGGGGACAGAGCGAGACTCCGTCTCAAAAAAAAAAAAAAAAAAAAGGCCAGCCTGCAGATCATGGTAAACGTCATCTCTACTAAAACTACAAAAATTTAGCCAGGCATGGTGGTGCATGCCTGTAGTCCCAGCTACTGGGAGTGGGGGCTGGTGGGTGCTGAGAATCACTTTAGCCTGGGACAGGGAGGCTGCAGTGAGCCTAGATGGCAGACACTGCACTCCAGCCTGAGCGACACAGCCAGCCAGACCCTGTCTCAAAAAAATAGTAATAATAAACAATCTGTGAGGAACAGAAAATGAAATTTATTTTATATACTTTATTTTTTCTTTGATTATAAAGTAGGTTTAATTTTTTAAAATTAAAAAAATAAACAAATGTAAAAAATAAAATAAAATTCAGCCATAAGCATAACACTACAAAGTTAACAACAATTTGGTATATTTCAGTCTTTTTGTTTACAAAAGTGAAACACCTGTGTCCTGTGTCTTTTTAGTTATACTATAAACAGTTTCTTGTATGAATAAATATTCTTTAAATACATGATTGTTTAGGGACAAGGGACATAGGATTACATTATATGTACTAACTCACCTAACAATAGTCATTTAGGTGGTTTTCAATGATTTGCTATTACAAATAATGTCATTATGAACAATCAGTTCAACTCAGCTCTAAAAGTCAACCTATAAAGGCAGTGAGGAGCAACAGTAACAACAACAACAACAAAATTTAGCTCCCCAAATACAGCCATCAACATCTAAGATTCATTTGCTTTGTTTGTTCCTAATTATAATAAACAAGTTAATGTCTTTCCAGGGAATTCACCTTTTATGAAGACTTGAAATATCCCAAATGTGCCAAAATTTGAAAACTTTTTAAAAAGCTAAAATTTTCATTTGCAATTGAGAAATAAAAATAATTTGGCCAAAAGGAACACATAATTATTTCTAGCTCTGGATATTCACTACAGAATAGATCAGCAAATAGGATACTCTTTTTCAAAAGTAAGTGACTGCAAATTATTTTCAATACTTCTCATCTTTCGTACTATTATTTACTGAGCTAGAAAACTAATTTGAGACTTCTAGTTAAATGTGACAGACTGAACCACATTTACATCTGATCCTACTTGAAAACTCCACTAAAATAACAGTAAAAATATTTGTGTTTTAAAAGAGCAAAACCCACAGGACAAAGCAATGAAAAAGGAGAGATATCTACAAATGAGTATTGGAAATTAGATGGATGGGTGGTAAATGACTTAACAGACCCAAGAAACTGAAAGCCAAGCCATCAGTAGAGGGAGTTTGGGAACAAGCTAATGTGTGCTTGAAAAAACCCCAGAACCCCAGAACATCTCAGGAATTTGAGGCACCACATACCACCAAAAGAAGTGAAAACAGAGTCAGAAACAAAAAGATCAGTTCAAAATCTCCCCCAGGTCCCTCCCCTAACAAAACAATGGAAACTAACTCCTAATTCTCTGAAGAGACTGAACATTTGGACACAAAGAGAGTAGGAGGAAGGAAGGGAATAAACAAAAACGGGGTATAATCGAAGTGTACATAGTGAACATGCTCAATAGTGAGATCAATAGTGAGACAGTAAGGTAGTCCCGATCTCCTTCCTGTACTAGGCCAACTGATTCCATCTAAAACAACTAGGGAAAAAATTACTTATAAATATAGAGGTAAACATCAAAACTCAAAGAGTTACCAGTGATAGCCTCTGGAGAATAAGAAGTAGAAAAAGAAGAGGACAGGACATGACTGCTACTTTTTGTTATAAGCTGTGGCAAAAAGAAAGGAAAAGAAGGAAGCTAGTTGTTTCAATAATATCTATTCTTGTTTTCTTCCATACTGACAGAATCATAGGCATGTGTTGATCAAGAAACAAAAATCTAGAAAAATTTCCTAACATTCTTTTCAGATGGGGATAACTCACAAGACGAAAGTGGGTCACTGAGTAGGACTTAGGACAAGTTGTTTTGGTTTACACCATAGAGACAACCAGCTCCTGCCATTGGGAAGTCAGATGTGATAGTTGGGACTCAAGCAACTACCTTGGATCATGTCACAAACTCGGGATGGTAAGACAAGGATGACTGGTAAGAAAGAGCAAATGATAGTATGGCCACTGTACCATCCCTACACTGTCTATTCAAGATTTTTTTACATAAGAAATAAATGCCCACCTTGTTTAAACCAGGTCTCCATTAGCACCAAAATGCAATTCCTGGTATTTAGGCCTTATATGACTTCTTAAAACTATGTACATTAATAAAAATTAAAGATAAAGTAAAAATAATCCCAATTAATAGCAAGAATTAATAAAAACGCATTCTACCCTAGAAAACTACTCATAAAGCTCTAATAAGTATTATGTAAATCCTATACCAAGACCAAGAAATAAGGATTGTTTCTTCCTGAGACAAATTTTAATTTCTCTAAATTAACAGACATTAGAATGTGTTTTATAATACAATGAGACAAACTCTCTTTTCTGTGAATACCATCTCTTAAGGCAGCTAGTCCAGTGCCTGGCCCATAGTCATTACTTAAAAAGTATTTGAGGATCATTAAAAACTTTACTGCTATTTATATCAGCATTACACATATAAGGTATCCACTAACAGTCCCAAAGTAAGGGTACAGCCAAGTTTCCCAACCTCGGCACTATGGATATTCCGGACCAGATAATTCTTTGCTCTTAGAGCTATCCCGTGCATTGTAGGATGTTCAGTAGCATCTCTAGCCTCCACACACTAGATGTCAGCAGCAAACCTCAATCATGACAACCAAAAGTATCTCCTGACATTGCCAAATGTCTCCTAAGGGAAACAAAATCGGAGAACCCCTGCCATAGAGATGTTACAAACCCCTGCCATAATTGTTTTATAAATCATTGTGTTTCACCAGGAGCATTCAGCTTTTCCAGTTAAATAACAGAATTTAAGAATTGTAACATTTCTAAATTTTCTCTCAAGTTTAGTGCAAAACACAAATTATAAGCTACCTACAGATTATCTCTAACATCTCTCCTGAATCCTCAGAGGATTTTACAAGAGAGAAATACTAATAGCATCTACCTATTTAAGTCTGTCTGTGTGCTAGGTACAGTACTAAGTACTTCACATTCTTCTCTCTTTTTATATTCATGACATCCTTGTGGCACGAATATTAACCCCATTGTAGTATGAAATAATTTTAAATTATATTTCAATCAACATATCAAAGTGGTTCCAGAAATCCTTTTTTATTACTCATTACATTCATTCTGGCACCATACTAAGAAGTATCTTAACTTCCTTAGTTTACAATCAATTTATAACAAAAAAAATTCAGTGTATTTGGTGACAAAATAAATTGAATCATTAAAACTTTCAGGAATTAGAAAAGTGTTTACAGCACTTAACAAGTCAGACAATAATAGTCTGCTTCTTGAAATATTGTTTACTACTGTGTCATAATGAAGGAGTACTTTATAAATTTTCATCCATGATAACAAGTTATTTCCAGTAACTTATTTTTCCTTTCACACCACTTGCAAAAAAAAAAAAAATCCCTCTATAATTGAGGATTTACTTATAATTTCAATGTGCTTTTCAGCAGAAACTGAAGACTGAGTTCGAATCCCAGCATGTCTACATAATGGAAACTAAGACACATTAACTTGCTCAGTCCTCAATTTCAGCTATGTTACTTGCTGTCTGAAGCTTAAGAGTTAGTAGGTCTTCCATAACAGTTACTTTCCCCTACTTTTCATCCTCAAAGCAAATTAAGTATCAGTTAAGGGCCAGTTTTATTTAAGCATTTATTGAGTCAGCTAACAAGAGCCAAGGGAGGATGTGATAGGGCCAGTCCAACATTACACTGTATCTTCTGTTTTACTTTTCCTTATGGTAAAAGACACAAAAACCGCTCTGGAAAAGAAGTGTTCCTTCCTCTCTCCCTTTGCCCACACAACTAACTGCCAAGAAATTTTGATTCATATTTCCCTCTAAAAAGAGGAAGATAAACCAGAGCCTTTCTTTGAAACACCACTAGGCTGTCTGTATAATTCATGTATTTAGTTAACTGTCACATACCCCAGCTGCACAATATCCATTTCATTACTCATGAATAAGTCATTCACTAATAAATACAAATTATTATACTTAATATTAGCCACAGTAAGTGTCAGAAAACCAAATTTTTAAAAAGAAATCTTCGACTAGGAATTAGATTAAATAATCCCCTGCTTCCCTTACTGACAAATGAAGCAATTACTATGGCAGAATTTTATTTCTGGTATATACAAGCCAAATTAATAAAGGAATATTTTATTCCATCCAAAAGCTTTAATATGAAAAAGGACTTCACAAAGCTCACCTTCAAAGTAAAATCAGGACAGAACCTCAGAGCATATCTATCAGTAATCCAGAGTATTATAAAATATGTAAAGTTTCAGCAATAAACTGTGTTTCAGGTAAAAGTTGGTAACATGAAAGTATGTCAGTCTAACATAATTTAGCAATATAAAATAAACGTTCATTAAGTTCTTCCTGTTTTATTTCCTTGGATATACAGGAGGAAGGGAAGTCATAAAGTAGTCAACTTCATTTGTTCTTAAAATATTGTACTGTCACTATTCAGTCACTGTGTTTTCAGGCTAAATTTGTCATTTATTTTAAAATTTCAGTTGCTCGTTATTGATATAAAAAGCAAAACAAAAAAATTAAATAGATTTGCAGCCCCTGAATATATTAAAAATATAAATTGTATCCTAATCTTCAGAAGTTTACAATTCCTATAGATACAAAATCTACCAATAGCATGGTTTCTAGATGTAAAAGGTATAGTTAGAAAAACAAGTGCTCTGAAAACAAGACACTGAATGCCAATTTTCAAAAGAAAAGTGAATGCCAATTATCAAAATAAAAATACATTTTCAAGCAAGTCATTAAATAGCAATGCCAAAGAAACTGACACACCCTTCAAACCAACTTCTTTATGACACTGGGGGAAAACATGAATTCAAAAGGCAATTTAAATTAAAGCATTAAAAACTTACCTGAAATATGTCAACTCCATCCTTTTTCTTTCAGTGCTTGTAAGGGAATTCTTACAAGCTTTCCCTTACAAGCATTGAAAGAAATTCCGTACAAGCATTGAAAGAAATGTCAGCAAACATGATGCCCACTTCTCATTAACTTTATTTCCTACTTGTTATCAGAATGAAATGAATAGCTACCTGATTCAAACCCTTCACGTATTTATTTAACTATTACTCCTCTTTGACAGAAGAGGAAACTGAGACACAGAGTAACTTGTTCAAGGTAGTAATTTCTGCCAGGAGATGGTGGAGCCAGAATCTGAACCCTGTACATCCAAAATAATAGACACATTTTAAAAGGGATGGGATGGAAAAGGAGCAGTTAATTTTTTTTTTCCAAAATAGCTTGCAAAAAAAGACTGTTGTGAATGGAAACAAACCATTTAACTTATAAATGCAAATAGATGAGAATTCAGAGTACTCAAACTTTACCCCTAAACAAGTAGGGTATATTTGCCATATTTGATTACAAACACTTTGAACAACATCAAACCCCTGTGACGGTCGACTGAGTAAATAATTTAATGTCACCGTTCAGACACTGTATTTTACAGGCTAAATAAAATAAATTATAAATTGAAGGGTGAGGGAGATTGGTGATGTTAACCGGAGCAAGAGTTTAAGGAAAATTACTTTCATTATGAGCAGTTAATTAGAAAAGAGTGCGTGTGTCAAGGGAAGGAGGTTAAAAAAAAAAAAAAGATGACAATCACACTGCCTTAACGCACCCTCTGTCCGAAAAAAGTAACTAAATCACCGTGGGTCAGCGTCTACGCCAACTGGAGAGCCGGCCCAGCGAGATCTTGCGAGGGGATGACAGGAGACCCTAGAAGAGGGTGAACAGTGGCAGTGACAGGAAAGATGGCATGTCTCCCATCCCGGAAAAAAGGGGAGAACACGGGGGGCAATCGGCGGAGAGGGGAAGGCAGAAAATGTTTCCAGAGGTGCCAAATGAGGTGAGAAAGACCAGGCAGGGTAGGAAACATAAGAAAGGCGGGACTCTGGGGCAGGAAGGTCTGTTTGGGGTAGGGACGGCATGTCAGGACAGAGCTTTCTGGACAGCCGACCTTCCTTCTTTCCAGCCCCTCCATTCCCGACAAACTCTCACTTTCTCAGCAACCCTAAGCCCGTGGGTCACCCTCGCCTTGCTCCCCGCCCCCCACCCCAAGCCGGATAGGTGGAGGAGGGAGCTTCAGCCTCACCCTCCTTGCTGGGGAGGAACGGGCACTGGACGTAGACCAGATTCATGGACGAGAAGGCCAGGAGACGCAGAGAGGCCCAGGACCCGGGTGACAAGTCGGGGCGGCCAACGGGCGCCTCACCTGACAGAAGCGTCGGCAGTAATCCCGACTGCTGATCCCGACGCCGCCGCCGCAGTTGCCGCTGCCAGCGCCGCCTCTGCCGTCGCCCGCAGATCTAAGCCCCACAGGGCCCAGCGGGGACTCCACAATGGCCACAAGCTCTTCTCCGAGGCGTTCGGCCTCTTGATCGCTCTCTTCCTCCGCCATGAGGCTCTCGCCGCCCAGCGCGTACCAGCCCCTGCGCCGCCGCCGCTGTAGCTGCCTAGGCTAACCTCCTCCTCCTCTCTAGTTCCCTCCCCCTTCCCTCCTCCCTAGCCGGACAGGGGCCTCTCGGCTGGGCTCTACTTCCGGCTCCGCCCACCCACGCCCCCAGTTTTCATTGGAAAACGCAAGCTGCCAATCATGCCCATGCCCGCCCTTCTACTACTATTGGTGAAATCAGCAGTCCGTTTGATAGACCGGCCGACTGTTGGTCAATGCTGCTCGGCGGTTGCTGGGGACCGCCTACGGGCTCTGCCATAGGCGGTGCAGGCGGACGGGGCGCGGCGGGGGACACGGCGGCCGCCGCGGGGCTCGATCGGGCAACGGCGGCGACGGCGGCAGCGACGGATCTTCCTTCTCTCTTATTCCCTTGCCCCTCTTTTTTCCTTCTCTTTTCCTTTCCGGCCGGGCCTCGTCCACTTTCCCTAACGGCGGCCTCGATCCTACGGTACCAAGGAGCTAGGGTGGGCCCAGCCGTTGGTGCGGGCTCTGGGCCCGGGGCCTTCCGTCCTGAAGCTGGAACCGGGGGCGGGGCCGGGGCACAGTTGTCGGCGGGAGGAAGAGGGAGGAGACGGGAAGCCTGACAGCGGCCGCCTCCGCCAGGCGCCTGCCGCCGCCTCCCTTGAGACTGCCGCCAACTCGGCTGTCGAGTTCCCGGGCCCACAGCTGGCACCTGGGACTCGGCCCTGCCGGGCTAGCGGGGTCTGGACGGCGGGGCGCCGGCGTGCTGGGCTCGGCGCCCGAGGTAGGAGCCCAGACGTCTGGAACGTCCCGCGCCCCGCCTCTCCCCCGCCCCCGCCCGAACCCCGGGGCCTGGGGAGCGGGAGGAGGTGCCAAGCGGGCAGACCACGGAGGAGGACATGGGAGGGGAAGTGTTAGGGTAAACGCTGGGATCGGGTTTGTGGTGTGGAGTTACCTATAAAGTGATTTTAGAAACACCTTCGTGGTGGCAGTTGTTGACGTTCTTGTTCATCTTTTCAGTCACCCTCCTTCCGTCCCCCATTTTTTCCTTCCATTTGTTTTTCGTGTTTTACAGTAAAGGCATGACTTCCTGGCACCGCAGGGAAAATCGGGTGCAAGCCCAGAAACTATTTCCCCACCACCACTTGTTGAAAAACTGATTTGAAGGCATCTCCGGGGTTGAACAAACGGAAAGTGCCAGGATTTGATGCGTCTCTGGTTTTGCTCTGGAGACCCTTCCCTGCTAAGTATCAAGACGAAAAAAACTGGAAACTAATCCGGTAAACGTTTAAACTTGAAAACTTATGATGAGTTTTATTTTGATCTAGTAAACGATTTGCTTTTTCTCTTTTGTTGGCTAATTCCTGCACTTTTTAATTTCTTCATTTGTTCAAAATGTCTTTATCTTCTACTGAAAACACTTTTGTTCTTTGGGTATGTAAACTCGAGCATCCTCTGCTGGGTGGAAATTTGCCTCTGCAGTAACACAAACAGACTTTTTGAAATTACAAACACATTGGAAAGTATAGGCCTTTCACATTAGCACAAATGTTTGGGCATTTTATGCTACAAAGAATTACATGCTTATTGTTTTTGAAATCCAAATGTTTAAAGATACAAGACTTTTTACATAGAAAGTAAGATTTACGCATTACGGGGCACAAATATTTAATATTTCCCACAACTAGGATAGAACCATTAATCATAATTGGTACTGATTTGTCGGGGGAGTATAAAACACATACCATTTACTTAGAATATAAACATGTAATGGTAAGTATTAGGTAGGAATCATAGCTGCCTTCTCTGCTGTTGCAAACCTGTAGCCTAACACAATATTTGGCAAATGAGAGCTGTGCAATTAAAAAAAAAAAAAAAAGTGGAAAAAATAAAATTAAATCTATTAAAACCTAGACTTTGTCGTACTTTTCAGAATTTCTGTGGAATGTTTAATCCTCTGGATCCATGAATGTCTGATACCTTGGCAATTTAAAGTTCTTTTGAAACAGAGTTCATGTTACCCAGCTATTCTGTAGTATGTGTTCATGGAATACTCCATCGTTTCTGATTACACTTATAAAGCATAATTCTTTAGCGCACACTTAGAATTATTTCTCTAACATATTTATGCAGACAGAATTCCATCTTGAATTTTATCAAATTCACTTTAACTTCTTAAGTCTTGGTTATTTTAAGAGCCCAAAGGTGTGGCCAGGGAACAATTAAGACTTGATGATTTGTCACCCACCAAAATATGTTCATTATCTGAAGGTTTCAATGCCCGTGAGGCTGTGATGTTGGTGTTTAGTGCAGTGCTCATGAAAGTGTGTTACTATTGTAAATCGAGAAATTATTAAGCTGCTTGTAGATGAAATAAATATAAATATTTGGACAAATAGTGAAGGTACTCATTTACTTTTTCCATCAAATTCTAATTGAGGTTCTGCTGTATACTAGACAGTATGTTCTTGATTTTGTTCTTACTAGTTAATAAGTGAAGTAAATGTTAAATGTAATTACTAATTTTAATGGGAAAAGGAAACAAAAAAGTATTAGAGAAATAAGACTGCATATCTTAACACCTTTTGGAAAACAGAAATATACGTGCATTACAAAATAACTTACTTTGAACTGTGTATTTTGGCTTTACAATTTAATGTCATTGTTGCTGTTAATTATACTACATTTTTTGTGTGTGGTTTTTACTCAGAACAGGTTTGGAAATTATATTCATCTTCATATAGAATTATGGCAGTTTTCAGGCCCACCTGTTTGAAAAACTTGGTCCACAGTTGTGTTCCTAAAGTCAGTTGTCCCAGAACAGTGACAGGAAAGAAACTCTTTTGAACTTGAATGCATATCTAAATTGGATGAGATTAATACAATTTATATCCTGAATGTAATTTATATCCTAAATGTTGACCTGTTATTAGGCTTCCCTAAATAATAGTGACATCTGGGATAGTTTGAGTTCTTTCTTTATAGTCTAATTTATTTGAATTTCATAAAAATCAAGGAATAGACCTGATTGCTACTGCTTAGTAATTTGTTCTAGTTTTGCCTTTCCTTATATATTTCAGGTAAGCTAAGATTAATAGACACACAGTCTACTAATTTAAGTTGTTTTGAAGTATTTAATCTCAAAATGTTTATATACTGCCTTTTATTGTTCCAGAATGAACTGCTGTTATAATACTTATCTTTGTTTCTTTGGTCTTGAAAGAACCATATTTATTTAGAGTCAGAATGGAGCGATTTGTGGTAACAGCACCACCTGCTCGAAACCGTTCTAAGACTGCTTTGTATGTGACTCCCCTGGATCGAGTCACTGAGTTTGGAGGTGAGCTGCATGAGGATGGAGGAAAACTCTTCTGCACTTCTTGCAATGTGGTTCTGAATCATGTTCGCAAGTCTGCCATTAGTGACCACCTCAAGTCAAAGACTCATACCAAGAGGAAGGCAGAATTTGAAGAGCAGAATGTGAGAAAGAAGCAGAGGCCCCTAACTGCATCTCTTCAGTGCAACAGTACTGCGCAAACAGAGAAAGTCAGTGTTATCCAGGACTTTGTGAAAATGTGCCTGGAAGCCAACATCCCACTTGAGAAGGCTGATCACCCAGCAGTCCGTGCTTTCCTATCTCGCCATGTGAAGAATGGAGGCTCCATACCTAAGTCAGACCAGCTACGGAGGGCATATCTTCCTGATGGATATGAGAATGAGAATCAACTCCTCAACTCACAAGATTGTTGACTAGGAGGTTACCACCATTGTGATCAAGATAAATGTGGAGTATTAAAGTTATGTGTTGATTGTGTGGTTCATTTTTGTATTTATTTCATTTAAAATCATGTGACGCAGAATAGTTTTGCAATGTGTATATAGTTGCAGGCAAAAACAAAAACAAAACACCTCACTGCAAAACTTATTGTTAATTTTAGTCACCAATGGTATAAAGCAAAACCTAGGTTAGAGTGTGCTAGGATACCTGAAACCTGATGGTTATCTTTAAAATTAATGGTTTTTCTCCTGAAATGTTTGTGCATGGAAGAACTGCCCTGCTTTTTTACTCTGTTGCCGTGTATGATGATCCCGTGTAAGATTACTTAATTACTTGGATTGAAGACTAGCCTATTGAAGCTGCCGCCAGGTAACACCACTTAACAGTAACTTAAAGGAATTATTTTCTTTAGAGGATCCTCTTCAAAAAGGAAGGGATAGTGGAAAAGTGTTCTTGTATCTTCAGATCCCTAGCAGAAATGACTGTTTATTTCAAACTACGTTTTACTTGTATATGATGTAGTTACTTATCTTTCAACTCCACACTTCCCCTGCCCCCATTTTAAAGGCTTATTGTTGTATTTTGTAGCAGCTTCAAGTGACCAAAAGACTAAAATCTTTCGATGTCGATGCCAAAAGCCAAGGGGAATTTTGCAGTGACAAGATTTTAGTCTCTTACTATGAATACTAATTTCAAACCATAGCTTTCATTTTAAGCATCATCTTGCATTTGCAAACTTTTTTCTATGTCTTGCTGTTAAAAGACTTCAATGTTGGCATTTTTATTTAAACATGTTATGGTTGAGTTTTCTCTTTTTTATAGAGAATTAGTAATGATTTTTTTGGCTGACAGATCAGATAAAATTACTTTCTATTCATTTTTCTATATGACTTTATGAGTTTATTTAGATGAATAGTCTAGACTAGAGACAAGTTTACTTTATCTGCTTTGCCTCCGGTGGTACAAGGTTTTTAACATGGATGGTAAGCAATTGTCTAGAAATTCTGGCAGGTTTCTTGTAGTGGAGATCTGGCAGTATCCTGCATAACTGTTTGGGTGAGGAAATTGTTCTCTTAAAGATCAACCATGTTCAGGAAATGATCTCTGTTTGAACCTCACTGTCCTGTAAGGTTATCCAAGTAGCTTAGCCTAGCTAAGTTCTCTCAGAGACCCAAATTATATTTTTTGAAAATTTAACAGCTGGAAACTTGGACTAGAGCTTTAATGATAAATCTTAAATTCTTTGAAATTCAAGTTAAAAATACTTATGAGATATATTTCTATTACAAAGCAGTGACAAATGATGCCCTATGTGACTAGGAGTTATCTTTGACTTTTACCACAAATCTTCATTTATAAAAGAAAAAGCCAAAGTGAAAAAAAGTTAGATTGTGTATTTTTCAGTAACAGCTTTCCATGTCTTAAGATTTTTTTACAGACTTAAGTTTCTAATTCAGGTTGTCAAACTGGCCATTTAACTTCAGAGATTTGCTTTGTTTTCATTAAAAAAATAAGCCTGCCACCAAAACAAATCACTTATCAAAATGTGAACTGTTTTCCTCATGTTCAGTTACGTTAAAGTAGTATAATAAATGCATGCCTAGAGTAGTGCTCTCATTGATGAAGCACATGTATGAGGAGACCAGCAGCAAAACATAACCATATGTGTTTTGCGTTTACTTCCTCTAGAAGAGAATTTGCAGGCAACCATGTTTAATTTGAACTATCCAAGATGGTAGATTTTAGAAGCTAGGAATAATTTAAGTTTTATAGCACTATTTTCAGAATACAAAAAGTTAGATTATACAATCATTCTGTTTTTTGAAATTCCATGTGATTGAAACTGCTCCCTATTATTTGGGTATTAATTTGCACTAATGGCAAAATGTAATGGCAGATCAGCTTTGAGAGTGGTCCTAAGCAGTAAACTGGATGATGTTGCATTAGAAAACCATCAATAATTCATATTTAAGTTTCTAGTAGTTACTACTGATTTGATAATCACTTAAATTTTATATATCTTAATGTGTTTTTCAGACTCCTAATTCCCACATTCACTCTACCTAGGGGCATAGTCCATTCTGTTAGGATTATATCCTCCCCTTAGAAATGTTTTCCATCTTGTTGTGGGGATTTGGTATTAATGTTTCTTCACTGATTATGAAACTTTTGTTCCCTGAAGCTAGTTGACTTTGTCTAAAGTTAAAGAAATAAGGCAGAATGATTGTTGTAGCCTGCTCAAACTGATACTAATCCCTGAAACCATGATTGGCATATGTTAGATAACAAATGAGGATGTCTAAGAGGCATATGCTGCTTTGGAGGTGTAGTGAACGTGTGTACAGAAGTTTTCAATCTTAACTATATAGTGTTAGTGTGATGCTATACTATTGGAAAAATAGCGACTTCTTTCTATTTTATAAGTTGTATGCATAAACATAAGATTTGTAATGTTTCATTTATAAACTGCCTTCTTCAACACATGTTAATAGTGTTTTCTCAAAGTATTGATAGTATGTCTTCCAGAATTTCACGATATGCTTACAGTAAATAGTTCCTAGCTTGTTGAAATGTTAAATTCTTTGTTGGCTTTCTTTTTGATTCTGTGGAGGTGTATAACAAGCCTGAAGGACATTGTAATCATTTCTTACAGGGTGAAAATGTAGAAAGATTGTGTATGAGAGCCTGTATAGTTGTTTTATCCATTATCATCTTTGATTAAGACTTTAAAAAATGCTATTTCCAGTTAATGCGTTTGGCCCTACTGAATTTTTAGGGACCAGAACACATTAAAGAAAAAGTTCTGCATCTTGTAATGGTAACCAATTAAGCTTGAGATTGTTCTGAAAGTATCAGTTGCTTTAAAACTGTTGTAAGTGCAGTTGGCAAGATCTCCAAGCTGAAACTTCCATGTTAAAATTTTGCCTGTAAGAATTTGCACATGAATGTTAATGGAAAACACAAAATAAAACTTAAGATAGCCCAAAACAAAAGCCACAAACAGTTCATCATTTGGTGCTTAGTCTTTGTAAGGGCTCTCTGTTGTTTGACTTACCCCGGCTACCATTAAGTGAGGACAAATCACCTTAAAACATGTTCATTTGATTCATAACAAGGAAGATTGGGTCTATGATTTTATTGCAAATCTTAGCCTAAAATAAATTGTTGTAACTTCTGGTCAGCACTGATTAAAATGTGAATAGTGAAGTGGCTATCCTAAACTGGTTTATCTCAACCCACACTATCATAGATTTCTTAGGTAAATACAATTCTTATCTAGTGGTATTCTACTTGTATTCAGAATACTGTATTAAAATTTTACTATTTCATTTTTGTATTCCGTGCTTATTTTTTGCTCACGCATGTATGCTTAGTATAAACGTGTCACTTCTAAAGTTTTGTCTCTTTTAGAAATAAATTTCAGAAAAATTGTTTCAAAAGATTTTGAAAGCACATTTTGTTTTGTGAGTCAATGACAAATATATTTCCTGATTCCAAAACAGCAGAATCTTACTGAGTTACTTTTCTACTAGTTATAGCTCCCTTTTATAATATTAGTCATTATACTCAGTGTAAAAGTATAAAATCTGTCAAATCAGATTCACATCATAGCTACAGATATCCCTTTTGCTCCCAAATTATATAGAGTATTTAAGCTTAATCATTGCTTTTAATTGGAAATATTTTAGTTTTTTTTTTTTTTTACTTTTGGAAGTATTAGTTATTAAAGGACGTAATTTGTAAGTTTCACTGCTATATCCTCACTACCACTTGTAACAAAAAATGCATACAAATCAAAAATATTTCAATTTTACATAATTTTGAGGGAAAACCTGCTACTAATCACTTCTGTTTGGCAAAAAATCAGGCAGTTTTTATTTTTTTCTGGACTCAAAATGGCAGAAAGGGCCTTAAGTCAATAGTTCTGCTTCCAGTTTATTTGTTTGTTTGTTTATTTATTTATTTTTGAGATGAAGTCTCGCTCTTGTCCCCCAGGCTGGAGTGCAGTGGCGCGATCTCAGCTCACTGCAACTTCCACCTCTCGGGTTCAAGCAATTCTTCTGCCTCAGCCTCCTGAGGAGCTAGGATTACAGCCATGTGCCACCACACCTGGCTAGTTTTTGTATTTTTAGTAGAGACGGGGGTTTCACCATGTTGGCCAGGCTGGTCTCGAACTCCTGACCTCAGGTGATCCACCCACCTTGGCCTCCCAAAGTGCTGGGATTACAAACGTGAGCTGCCGCGCCCGGCCCTGCTTCCAATTTAATGTTACCAAACCATGAGAGTTCTGTCTTCACTTTTCCTAAAGTGTCTCACCACAACCTTTATTAAATGTAAACCTGTTGAATGTGCCTCTGAGTCTCATAAGTTTCTCTTTTTTTTCCCCCATTTATGTGTGAATTACATTGAATTACGTACCTGTGATAGGTCATGATGCAAGGATACTTCTGGGATCAGACTAGCTAACCCTAGCACTGTGGAAAGCTAAAAAGCTTAAAAGTAGGAAGTAGAACAAGACTTTGATGTGATGTGTGATTTGCATCATATGAATAACATCACTTCTAACGAATTACCCTTCCCATATGTTACTTGCTTTCAATTGTTTTTATGTATACTATTTAGAGTGAATGCTTCTTAGCCCTTCCTGCTTAAATGTTAGAATCAGATAATTTTGAAAGCCTGTGTCCTCAAGTTCTTGGCCAAATTTGAATACTATGCAATCAACTGGTGTTTACTGAATTTCTGTCTCTGACACTAGCCACTGGGGGATACAGCAGAAAAAATAATAATCCCAGCCCTTAATGAGCATGCATTCTAGTTAAGAGACATTGTTACCATATAGTGACCCTGGGGGTTGGGGGTGATTAGGGAAGTCTTTGTTTTTTCTAGGCAGCTACTTTAGGCATTCATCACCAAACTTGTTGCCAGTAAATAGTTATCACTGGTTCATCTGGATTCTCATTTTGTACTGGAAGAGCAATAAAAGTTCAAAATTTGCAGATTTTTTAAAAGGTCTCCTTCTCCTTTGAAAATCTGGTAGTCTATATAATCCATAAAATAATAGTTTTCAGAATCTGTTAGGTGATGTAGCTGACCAGTTTAAGTGCCTGTAAAGTAAGAACCTGCCACAGACACTTTACTGAAATACAGTAGGAAAGGCACTTCATTGAATATTTGATATCAAGATAGTCACTGGTGTATCTATTGACACATTAATGATTATCATAATTCAGTCGTCTGGGTTAGTATGTATATTAGATGATGTAGTCTCCAAACTTTTTTTTTTTTTTTTTTTTTGAGACGAAGTCTCGCTCTGTCACCCAGGCTGGAGTGCAGTGACTCTATCTCGGCTCACTGCAAGCTCCGCCCCCCGGGTTCCGGCCATTCTCCTGCCTCAGCCTCTGGAGTAGCTGGGACCACAGGCGCCGCCACCGCGCCCGGCTAATTTTTTGTACTTTTTAGTAGAGACGGGGTTTCACCATGTTGGCTAGGATGGTCTCGATCTCCTGACCTCGTGATCCACCCGGCTTGGCCTCCCAAAGTGCTGGGATAACAGGCGTTGAGCCACCGCGCCCGGCCTCTCCAAACTTTTAAAACATAACAGGAATCGGTGTGTAATAGACTTGGTTTTTATATCCCTTTTTCCTTTTTGAATGTTTTTCTTTTTACTGTGCTTAGGTAGTACCTATTCAACAGTAATAATGATGATAATAATGAAAATTTTATGTATTTTTAATCTAGAAATTCTACTTTTTTGTTTGTTTTTTTTTGAGATGAAGTCTCACTCTGTCGCCCAGGCTGGAGTGCAGTGGTGCGATCTCGGCCCACTGTAACTTCTGCCTGTGCCTCCTGAATAGCTGGGACTACAGGCGTGTGCCACCTCACCCGGCTAATTTTTTGTAGTTTTAGTAGAGATGGGATCTCACTGTGTTAGCCAGGATAGTCTGGATCTCCTGACCTTGTGATCTGCCCACCTCAGCCTCCCAAAGTGCAAATTCTACTTTTATGAATATATCCTACAGAAATAAAATAGCAATATATAAAGATATATGTAAAAGGAAGTTCATTTTAATATAGTAGTAAACAACTACAAATATTCTGAATGTCCCTCAGTAGGGCAGTGGTCAAAACATTGTAACACATCTATGTTATGAGCTGTTAAAGTGACCTAAAAGTATGGATCACAAGAGATGTCTACAGTAATTGCTAGCTTAAAAAATTACAGTGTATTTTCTCACTTTTGAAACAAATAGAACGAGGCTATATAAGTGCAATATATTTGTACCAGATGAGCAGACACACGCCAAATGTTAAAATAACAGACAAGTTGTGACACCAAATGAGGCAGGGGGGAGAATATTCATCTGCCTTTTTATACATTCTTGTATGGTTGACTTATTTAAACCAATTACATATTATTTTTGTCACATACAAAATATAAGGTAGACTTTTATTGAAACCTGTTCACACAATGGTGATATCCAAACTGTAAAGAATAGCAATATGACATAATTCATCTACCTTATTAATGAAAATATGAAATCATTTTAATTCTTTAATTTTCATGTAAGAATTTTAATTGATGAGCAAATATTCATTTTTTTAATTATTATTTTTTTGAGATGGCATCTCACTCTGTCCCCAGGCTGGAGTGTGGTGGTGCGACCTCGGTTCACTGCAACCTCCTCCTCCCGGGTTCAAGTGATTCTCCTGCCTCAGCCTCCTGAGTAGTTGGGATTACAAGCATGCGCCACCATGTCCAGCTAATTTTTGTATTTTTAGTAGAGATGGGGTTTCACCATGTTGGCCAGGATGGTCTCGATCTGACCTCATGATCCGCCCTCCTTGGCCTTCCAAAGTGCTGGGATTACAGACGTGAGCCGCTGCACCCGGCCTAGCAAGTATTTTTAAATATCTTTTTTGAATTCTTTTATAAAATTAAGTTGCACCTTTACAAAGTTAAGGCATCATTATTTTTTCCAAGTCATTCATTACCAAGCAGGTAGTTGGGGAGCAGGGTCAGTTTCAAAGCTATGACTTTATTATCCCTGCATTTTTACTCTAAAAATAGCCTATGCCTTCTAGATGTTTACAGTAATTGTATAAATTACTCCACTCTGCTTTAATAATGCCTATAACAAACATAAATTTAATCACTACTAAAACCCTGTAGATAGGTTTCAAAATCTGCTAGTTAATGGGAATAAGATCAATGGCATGCATATCATCAGGTAATTCTTTACAACTTATAACAATTTCTATATGCCACCTTAATTTTCTTTTTCAGAAAACCGGTATCAGATAAGGATTGGAACTTCATGCCCCGTAATCATTTGTCATCTTCCTCTCCAGGAAGATTGCTAATTCAGAATGTACAGTCCTTTGAGTGTTGTTTCCTGCTGAGGGATCACCTAGCATCTCCTCGCTTAGTGATAAAATACTAGTTCTTTTACTACTTAGTGTAGTAGTAGTATAATACAGTCAAGGTGCCTTCTTTCCTTATACTAATGGCCATCTGTTCTTAATCTTTCTTTCCTATATTACTTTCTTCTTTCTCTCCTAATGTCTCCTCCTCTCCCTTGCAGATTCTAAATGCTGCACCTTTGGCCCAAACTTTTAGGTACATCCACGAAATGAAGCAGATTTTTGTAATTCAGTCTTCAAATACTGCCAGAATGCTGCATCTAGTATCTTCATCAAGACATACATGCTCACGTCTCTGGATTCTACATGTCTATAGAAATATATTTTACAATAAAATTTTTTGCCACTATTGTTAGTCAATTAACCTTTAACTCATAAGGTGAATAGTAATGTCTGCCACCTTGACTTTTGTGTCTGTTAACTGCTATTAACCATGAAGCTAATGCTATATATATATATGTGTGTGTGTGCGATCAATTTATTGTTTCCTTGAGGCTGTATAAAGTATCAGTGTGTTAGCACTAGCTTGTTTTAGTCTGTTTTCACACTGCTATAAAGAACTGCCCGAGACTGGGTAATTTATAAAGAAAAGAGGTTTAATCGACCCAGAGTTCGGCATGGCTGGGGAGGTCTCAAGAAACGTACAATCATGGCAGAAGAGGAAGCAGGCACATCTTACATGGCAGCAGGCAAGAGAGAGCATATGAAGGAGGAACCGTCAAACACTTGTAAAACCATCAGATCTTGTGAGAACTCACTCATTGTCATGAGAAGAGCATGGGAAAAACCACTCCCATGATCCAAGCACCTCCCTCCCTCAACATGTGGAGGTTACAGGTCCCTCCTTTGACATGTTGGGATTATAATTTGACATGAGATTTGGGTGGGGACACAGAGCCAAACCATATCAATGCCACATTTAGGAAAGAACTGACATTTACAAATATGTTTTAAAATTATATTCAGCGTATCGTGGTATCATTTTATTTGCTTCTGTATTCTTTTTAGATTTGATATTTTTGCTAAAACAATACGTACACACAGTTTAAAAAATCAGATAATGCTAAATTTCTTCTGATATTTCTTCTGATACTTACTTTCACTTTTTATTTCCTTCTTTTTAGAGATGGGCCCTTGTGCTCTGTCACCCAAGCTGGAATATAGTGGCACAATGATAGCTCACTGTAGCCTTGAGCCCCTGGGCTCAAGGGATCCTCCCATCTCAGCCTCCTAAGTAGCTGGGGCTACAGGCAGATGCCACCATGCTTAGCTAATTTTTAAAATATTGTGTACATATAGGCAGGCGATTGGGGTGGGGGGTCTTGGTTTGTTGCCCAGGCTTGTCTCAAACTCCTGACTTCAAGCTGTCCTTCTGCCTCTGTCTCCAAAAGTAGTGGGATTACAGGCATGGGCCACTGCACCTGGACTTACTTTCATAGTTTTAAATAATATGCTTATACTACCATTTTTGAATTATCAGTTTTACACATGATGCTTAAAATGAAGATTTTGTTCTCTTTCTATTATCATCCCACATTTTCCTCACTACAGGATTTTTATGTAGTTAAAATCAGTAGGCAGTATTTCAGTTTTTATGGCCATGTAAATGATTGTTCACCATTGAGCCAAATAGTACGCTGTGATTTTTTTTCCCGTCTCCTATAATTTTTCTTAAATCTAATAATTTTATCTTTTTTCCCTTTGTTTTGCATTCTATTTTTTCCAAATACATCAACAGATATGGCAAACACCTATAAATAATCTTTCCAAATGCTAATATATGTCAATTAAACTATAAATTCCTTTTTTTCTTTCCTGAGGCCCCCCTGTCGCCTTCTTTCCTCCTGCTTATAATTCTGAACTTAGTTTCCTCTAGGTGTAATGCAGTGGTTATCCTGGGATGTCTTTGGCTTTACTGCTTTTCTGGCTAGTTCCTTCCTTTTCTGTATCCCAGATCCTATGCCTTGCTTAATCCATTGCTTGGCATAAGCATATCCTCCAAAAGCTTCCTGTGAATATATATATCCTATTGGCTCTATTTGTTTATATAGGATGGTAACACAAATTTTGTCACTAAGAGTGATTCCAGAAGAACAGAATTTTAATGATGAGTTTTAGGAATTAATTCTGGGATTTCTGGAATTGGATCTCTAAGCTGATTAAATTTATAAACACTAATGATTTTATTTTCAGTAGGAAAAGAGCAGTAATAGTTCATGGCATGATCTGACAATGGAGATACACAAAATATCACCATTGGATACTCAACTACTTACAAGAAGCAAGAATCTGTTTATGTATAAGATACTTTGAAATATTTTTGGCAAACTAATGAGTATAATGAGATGGGCTGGTTGCTTCTAATGTCACTGAATAAAGTGAAGAAAAGAAAACGATGAACCCAGGCATTTGAATTTTCAACTCACATGCTGCATGAATGACTTAAAAGCTTCTGTGTGTGCCCTGAAGAAGACCTTTAGCTTTGGTACCTGCAGGGCTGAGATTGCTGAGAATCAAACCCAGATGCTCATTGTGTGATTTGCTAAATTACAATGCAAGTTGAACTCCCAGCCTTGTTAAGTATGAACTGTTAAAGTGAGGATACTGATTGGGAAGGAATGGTATCCTGAAAGTTGGCAAGAGCATGTGTGGGAAGGCCCTGATAAACCTCAGTGCCTTTGAACCCCTAAATGTCAGTGGGGTCCCTCCTGAACCCCAGTAGGAGAAGCCACTCCACCTTGACTGAGAGCTGCCTCTCCATTCCCATGTGAGGAGATTAACCACATTACCTGAGGAAATTGTAATGGCCCTCACTAAAGCAGTTGCAGTTGTCATGCAAGACAACCACGAGTCTTCTCAGGATTCACTCCCAATACCCTTCCTTGCTTCTTGACCCATAAATAGACTTAAGACCCTAGTGGTTCCTAGAGGTGAGATGCAAAGTGTGGTCCATAAGTTGGAGTGCTACACTCCAAAAGAATTACTTGGGCTTTTAATTTACACAAGAAGAAATCCAGGGGCAACATATATGGGAATAGTTACTAAGGGTGTGGGAGAATAGTGGAAGAAATATAAAGTTGGATGAGGCCAAATTTATTGATATGAGCCCACTAAGCAGAGATTTGACATTTAATGTTGCAGCTTAGAGTCGGCCTATGGAGGTCCGGTAATCAATGGAGTTTTAGTTGAGGTCCATCTCACAGTGAGTCTCAGGGACCCCTAAGCCTAGCCTATGGTTATTCCTTCAGTTCCAGAAAATTTCTTCAGTTTCTTCAGTTCCAGAAATTGGCATAAATATACTCAAGAGCTGACAGAATCCCCATATTGGTGCCCTGACCTGTGGCATGAGGGCTACTCTGGTGGCAAAGGCCAAGTAGAATTGCCTCTACCTAAGGATACAATAAAACAATAGCCAGAGCACATTCCTGAAGGGATTGCAGAGATCAGTGCCCCCATTCAAAGACTTGAAAGACGTAGAGGTGGTGATTCCCACCACATCCCCATTCAACTTATTTATTTGGCCTGTGCAGAGGACAGATGGACCTTTCAAAATGACAGTGGATTATTGTAAGCTTCACCAGGTGGTCACTCCAATTGCAACTGCTATACCAGATGTGGTTTAATTTCTTGAGCAAATGAATACATCCCCTGGTACTTGATCTGAAAAGTGCTTTTTCCTTCCTACCTATCAATAAAGACAGCTATGAAGGAAAAAGCAGTTTGAAGCAGTTTGCTTTTAGCTGCCAGAGCCAGAAATATACCTTCATGATCCTACTTCTGGGGTCTATCAGCTCTCCAGCCATATGCCATAATTTTGTTCACAGAGATTTTATTGTCTTTCCCTTTTATAAGGGATCACACTGGTCCATGCTAGTATGTTAATCATGTGAACAAGAAGTAGCCACTACCCTAGTGAACAAGACCTAGTGAACAAGAAGTAGCCACTACCCTAGATGTATTGGTAAGACATTTGCATGGCAGAGAAATACATCTGACACAAACTGAAGGCCCATAAAGTCAAGGAAACAAAAGACAAACGAAATAGGGGAAAAATAGTGATCTTCCACCTCAATGATGCTTCTCAAGGTCTAGTGGTGTGGAACATGCCAAGATATTCCTTCTAAGATGGGGGATAAGTTGCTGCATATGGTCCCTCCAACAAAAACAAACAAACAAACAAACAAAAGAGCCATAATGCTTCATGCACCTCTTTGGATTTTGGAGGCAATACATTCCTTATTTCGATATGTTACTCCAGCCCATCTAGTGAATGATCAGAAAAACGGCTAGTTTTGCCTGAGAACAAAAGAAGGTTCTGCCACAGATCCAGGCTGCCTTGCAACTTCTTTGCCAGGGCCATATGATCCTGCCATCCAGTGGTGTTGGAAGTGTCAGCAGCAGATAGGGATGCCGTTTGGAGCTTTTGGCAGGCCCCTATAGGTGAGTGACAGTGGAGACCCTTAAGATTTAGAGCAAAGCAATGCTATCCTTTGCAGGTAACTACTCTGTTTTTGAGAAACAGCTCTTGGCCTGCTACTAAATTTTAGTAGAGGCTGACTGTTTAGCCATAGGCAACCACTAAGTTACCATATGACCTAAGTGGTCCATGATGAATGGAGTGATATCTGATTTACTTAGCCATAAATTTAGGTGTGTACAGTGGCACTCCATCATCCAATAGAAGTGGTAAACATTTAAATCAAGCACAAGTATCTTACATGAATAAGTGGCCCAAATGCTCATGGTCTCCACACCTGCTACATTACCTTCTCTCTCCCAGCCTGCACCTATGGCCTCATGGGAAGTTCTCTACATTCAGTTGGTGGAGGAAGAGAAGATTCAGGTATGGTTTACAGATAGTTTGGCATAATATGCAGGCACTAGCCCAAAGTGAGCAACTGCAGCAATACAGCCCTTTTCTGGAGGCTGTGAAGTACCAAGATGAAGGGAAGTCTTAATGTGCAGAATGTTGATCTGTGCACCCAGTTGTTCACTTTGATTGGATGGAGAAATAGCCAGACATGCAATTATATGCTGATTCATGGGCTACAGCCTGTGGTTTGGCTAAATGGCAAGGGACTTGGAAGGAACATGATTAGAAAATTGGTGACAAGGAAATCTGAGGAAAGGATATGTGGATAGACTGCTTTAAATAGGCCAAAAAATGTGGAGATATTTGTATCCCATGGGAATGTTCACCAAAATGTGACCCCAGCAGAGAAGGATTTTAGGAGTTAAGTGGACAGGATGGCCTGTTCTGTGGATACTAGTCAGCCTCTTTCCCCAACCATCCCTGTCATTGTCCAGTGGGCTCGTGAACAAAGCGGCCACAGTGGCAGTGATACGGACAGGAGGGAGGACAGGGTCCTTGGCAAGGGCCCCACCCTCAAGCCTAGACCTGTGGCCCTAAATGAGAATGGGCATTCCTGTTTTCGTCCCAGACATTGCCTTTTGGCCCACCACAGTCCCCTATCCTCTGCCCATATAAACTCCAAACCTCAGGATCCATGAGCAGAAAGCAGCAGAGTGGTGTGGGAGAGAAGCAGAGAAGAGAGAAAGCATCTGAACGTCAAGAGAAGTTCAGCTGGGGGCAGTTGGAGAGGGGATTGACGACAAGATGGCCAAGCTCGAAGGGAAGATCATCTTCCCATCCCATTCCCTCTCCAGCTCCCCATCTCGATCACTCAATAAAATTCCCACATTTACCATCCTTCAAGTCTGAGTAATCTGATTCTTCCTGGATGCAAGACAAGAATTTGGGATGCACTGGGTGTGGTAACCCAAAAAGGCTGTCACACTCCCTCTTTACTGAGCTGTTTAACACTTAAACTGTCCACAGTGGGAGGGCTAAAAGAGCATTGTAACACCCCTAGACACTGCTGTGAGGCCAGATACCAAAAGCACTTGCCCTGGCCCCTGCACCTGCTCACCTGCATGCTCCTCTTCCCATAAAGGGTTTGAGTGCATGGTGGCTGAACGAGTGAACCACACCTCTGTTGCACGTCCCATGAGGGAGTCAGGGAACTCTCCTGTTTCAGCAGGATGGAGGTTATGCAGGGGCTCAGTAGTATAAAATCCCACCAACCAAGGCCAACCTGGCTGTAGCCACCACTGAGTTCCCGGTCTGCCAGTGGGAGAGACTAACACTAATAGGCACAATTGCCTGAGGTGGTCACCCAGCATCTAGTGGCAGGTTACATCGAACCTCTTCCATCATAGAAGGGGCAGCATCTTGTTCTTACTGGAATAGACACTCTTGATATGGATTTGCCTTCCCCCTACACACTATTTCTACCCAATCTATCACCTGTGAACTTACGGTATGGCTTATACACCATAATAGTATTCCATATAGCATTTGTTTTCATCAAGGAACTCAACTTATAGCAAATAAAGTATGGCAATGGGCCCATTCTCATGCATTCCCTAGTCTTATCATATTTTGCATCATCTGCAAGAAGCTGTCTTAACAGAGGAGTGGAATGACCTTCTAAAGACAGGGTTCCAGAACCAGCTAGGTGGCATTACCTTTCAGGGCTAGGACAAGGCTCTTCAGAGGGCTTTATATGCTTTGGATCAGCGTCCAATACATGGTGCTGCTTCTCCCATGGCCAGGATTCATGAGTCCCAGAATCAAGGACTGAAAATGGGCGAAGCACCATTCACTAGTACCCCTAATGACCCACTAGCAAAATGCTTGCTTCGTGATTCCTCAGTCTTATGTTCTGCTGGTCTAGAAGTCTTAGTTCCAAAGAGAGGAATGCTTCCACCGCAAGACACAATGAGTCCATTTAACTGGAAGTTAAGACTGCCACTTGGGCACTTTGGGCTCCTCATGCCTATGAATCACCAGTCAAAGAAGGGAGTTAGTGTTCTGATGGGGGTGACTGATCCTGACTACCAAGGGGAATAGAACCAATACACAACAATGGTGGTAAGGATGAGTATGTCTAGACTACAAGAGGTCCCTTAGGATGTCTGTTATTACTGCCATGCTCTGTGATTAAGGCCAATGTAAAACTGCAACAATCCAATTCAGGCAGGGCTATACATAGCTCAGACTTTTCAGGAAGGAAAACTTGGGCTACCCACTATGTAAAGAACTACGGCCTGCTGAAGTTTTTGCTGAAGGCAAAGGGAATACAGGTTGGGTGGTGGAAGAAGGTAGTTAAAAATACCAGCTATGGCCAAACGACCAGCTACAGAAATGAGAAATGAGGACTGTAATTGTCATGAATATTTTCTCCTTATTTTGTTACAAATGTGTGCGTGTGCGTGTGTGTGTGTTTGTGTGTGCACATAGATGGATAAAGCAAATATTTTTGTTTTCTTCCCTCGTACCCCCTTATCATAAAAAATAAGGTGTGTTGACTTTACATCATTGTGTGTAAATTACCAGACATCAAGGAGAAGAGTTAACATCATTTCAGGACTTTATCTCCTCTTCTAAAATGTTAATGTGTTTCTGGTTGTACACAGAATAGTTTTATTATGGTAGGAGGAAATATGACCTTGTTGTCTTTTTTGAGATTAAATATGGTTTAAGGACATGTATATGGGTACCAGGTTGACAAGGGGTAGGTTTATGATAGTTTTATGTGTGAATTGAGTGGGCCATGGGGTGGCCAGCTATTTGGTCAAACTTTATTCTGGGTGTGTCTCTGAAGGTGTTTTAGGATGAAATTAACACTTGAATTGGTGGTCTGAGGAAAGAAGATTGCCCTCTCTAATGCAGGTGAGCCTTGAATAAACCCTGACTAATGCACCACTCAAGTAAAGCCTTCCTTCTGGAGGATGGGGAGGCATAGCCTTGTTTCCTTGGTTTGTTTTGGTTTGTTTGCTCTTCACCTACATAGGCTTTCGAGTACTGCCTCCCTTACAAAGTTCTTCCATTCAGGGGAGAAGATTGGGAGGAAAAGGACTCACACAGCAGCTGCAAATGAAACCCAGGAAATCCACTTGTATCAGTTTCCCAGGGCTGCTGTAACAGGGCACTATAAACTCAGTGGCTTAAAGTAACGCAAATATGTTTTCCCACTGTTCTAAAGATTATAAGTTTGAAATCAAGGTGTCAGCAGGGTCATTCTTCTCTGAAGCCTGCAGGGGAGAATCCTTCCTTGCCTCTTCCTAGCTTCTGGTGGTTTGTGGGCAATCTTTGATGTGTCTTGATTTCTAGTTGCATGAATTCAATCTTGGCATCTGTTGGTACATGGCATTCTCCCTCTGTATGTGGATCCAAATCTCCCTTTTTATAGGGGATCCCAGTCATATAGAATTAGGGCCACCCTCATGACTTCATCTTAACTTGATTACATTTGCAAAGACTATATTTCCAAATAAAGTCACTTTCTCTGGGATGAGGTCTAGGATTTCAAAGTATCTTTTTGGGTAACACAATTCAATGCATAACAGAACCTTCACCCATCAACTTAGAGCATCAGTCAAATAGTTTACCACATATTGGACAAAACCAAAGGCATTCACCAACATGGCCAATTAGATGATCCAAGTAACCATAAGAGAACATTGAAAAAAATGAATTGACTATCTTCAGAGAAGGTGTCATACAGCAGGATAAAGTATCCACAAAATAAGAACAGACAGCAATGACAAGGTGGCAATCAGAGGAAAACATAGTTCTTACAAATTAAAAAAATTAAAGTTTAAGAAACAGTAAATACCAGTGGAAGATTTGGAAAATAAGGTTACAGAACTCCCCCAAACTATGGAGCAAATGACAAAGAGATGATTACCGAAGAAAAAAAAAATTTTTTAAAAAAGGAACAATTCACCGTACATAATGCTGTCAGTTAATAGTACCAAGAAGACAAAAACGGAGAAAATGAGGGGGATGAATAAACAAATATGCAACTGAGAAAATTTTCCCATAATCTGCTAAACCACAGGTATTGAGATTTCAGAGTGCTCTAAATGTTAAGACAAAAACAAACAAAGAAACTCTTTGCCTTAGACAATTACTTGTGAAATTTCAGAACTATTAGGACTCAAATAAATTTCTAAAAGCTTCCAGAAAGAAAGAACGCTGTCTGCACAGGAACTGGCTGTTGCAAACTCTAGGCAGCCCCATGTGCATGATATTCCCTGGCTTTGTGTCTCAGGGTCCAGAAAATGTTCCCTAAAGCTGAGCAGTGATGTAGCATTGGATGGGTATTACACTGTAGAAGTCAATAGATTAATGCTTGATGGCTGAGTATGAATTATTTTGAAACTACAAGTATATAAAGTATATACTTATCCAAACTAGAATTTAGATGTGAGATCAAAATAAATAAATATTCTGACCTACAAAGTCTCCAAAGGTTATCACCTACAGAACCCCTCTGAAATAATAGAGAATACATAATAGAAATAAAAAAATAGGCAGGGCATGGTGGCTCATGCCTGTAATCCTAGCACTTTCAGAGGCCGAGGAGGGTGGATTAAGTCAGGAGTTCGAAACCAGCCTGGTGAAACTCCGCCTCTACTGAAAATACAAAAATTAGCCGGGCGTGGCGGCGGGCACCTATAGTCCCAGTTACTTGGGAGGCTGAAGCAGGAGAATCACTTGAACCCAGAAGGCGGAGGTTGCAGTGAGCCAAGATTGTGCCACTGCACTTCAGCTTGGGTGACAGAGTGAGACTCCATCCAAAAAAAAAAAAAAAAAGGGAAAAGAAAGGAGCCACGTTAAAAAAATTCAAAATTAAGGATTTTTACTGATTTACATTGATCTTTCACCAACTAGTCCCAAATAAAGTTCTGTTTTTATATTTATGAGAGAATAAATTTCTTCTTAGCGTTATTTACGTGTGAATTGTTCTGTTGTATATTTGTGCATATATGTGTGTGTAAGAAATTCCTTGTTATGGGTGACCCACTGTCACTATCTATTATATTTCTGATGTGATTTTTTTCTGATGCCATCTTTGTGTCTTTCTAGGAATTTTTCCAATTTCATCTACGTTTTCTTATCTGTTGGCATAAAGTTGTTCATCATTTCCCTGTATAATGTTAAGTTTTGTAGAGTCTGGGTGATATCCTTATTTCTGACTTTAATAAATTATGTCTTATCTGTTTTGTTCTTGGCAGGGCTTGCTAAAAATTTATTAATTTGTTAATATTTTCAAAGAACCAACTTTTCACTTTATTGATATTCTCTATTGTCTTTCTTTGTTTTCTGTTTTCTATTACTTATTTTTAAATTGACAGGTAAAATTTTTATACATTTATGGTGCACAAAAACAGAAGGAGCAGCAAGGTCAGCTGAGGAAGGAAAGTTAGTTTAAAAAAGTAAGAGTTGGCCGGGCATAGTGGCTCACGCCCGTAAATCCTAGCACACTGAGAGGCCGAGGCAGGCAGATCATGAGGTCAAGAGATCGAGACCATCCTGGCCAATATGGTGAAACCCCATCTCTATTAAAAATACAAAAACTAGCTGGGTGTGGTGGTGCATGCCTGAGTCCCAGCTACTTGAGAGGGAGGCTAAGGCAGGAGAATTGCTTGAACTCAGGAGGAGGAGGTTGCAGTGAGCTGACATCACGCCATTGCACTTCAGCCTGGCAACAGAGCGAGACTCTGTCTCAAAACAAAATGAACAAACAAAAAAAAAGAGTCATGGATACCAATCAGACTGAGCCAAGAGACAGGCATTGACTGATGATTAATAGTTTTGATTAAGTTTTTTTTTTTTAAACTTGCTTTCAGGAAATTTAATAGTTTCTATGATTTGATGTTCTGGATTTAGTTAATTTGTCATTTTTTGATAGTTTTTCATTCTTAGTTTCCTAATAAAATTTCTTTTGAAAAAATACCAACACAAAATACATATGCTGTAAATACAACTGAAGATGTTCAACAAGCCCTGGATGTTAGTTCTGACTTGTGCGTACACTACTTGCATAATTTGGATGAGTTCGTATCAACTCTGAATCTGTTTTGTTTTTTTTTTTTTATTGAGACGAAGTCTCGCTCTGTCACCCAGGCTGGAGTGCAGTGGCCGGATCTCAGCTCACTGCAAGCTCCGCCTCCTGGGTTTACGCCATTCTCCTGCCTCAGCCTCCCGAGTAGCTGGGACTACAGGCGCCCGCCACCTCGCCCGGCTAGTTTTTTTGTATTTTTAGTAGAGACGGGGTTTCACCATATTAGCCAGGATGGTCTCGATCTCCTGACCTCGTGATCCGCCCGTCTCGGCCTCCCAAAGTGCTGGGATTACAGGCTTGAGCCACCGCGCCCGGCCGAATCTGTTTTAACTTCTGTGAAATGGCAAGTTTGGTCTATCTGGTCCCCAAAGTACTTTTTGGTTTAACAACGATGAGAGAAGTTCTGGTATGTGTTGAGGTGCTGATATGGTAGAACACTCAGCCTGCTCTTCGAAGAGCAGAGTCTGGAGGTATTTAAATGGTCAGAAGCCAAGAAGGAAAGAGTCCAGACAGCTGTAGGTCTTGTGAAATTTCTTCCTGAACTACTCATTTATATTGGTGTATAAGTAAGTTAAGCATAAATGTAAAAATATCTTAGCGTCAACTTTAGTTGTGGTGACAAAATATATACAGTGGCGATAATATAAGGTAGAATGGTATACAGCTGTAAGAGTAGTACTCTGAGAACAGAGAGGAACAAAAAGCTTTCTTTCTTCATTTTTGGTTTTGCACAAAAAAAATGTTGAAAAATATCATCTACAAGCAAGGAGCGTTAAAAGTTAATTGGGCTGTGTGGTAGATTAAATATGACCCCGAATTCCTTGACATTCCTCCCATCCTAACATGAAGATCTATGTTCCCTCACTTTAAATCATAGTGGGCTCAATGACTACTTTGACAAATAGAGGACAGCAGAAATAATGCTATGCCAGTCTCTAGGACTTAAGAAACTCACAGCTTTTACTAACTGTTACTTACAAAACTCTTTCTGGGTGCTGTAACTTGTCATGTAAGAAATATTATCTTGCAACTGCCATGATGGTAAGGTCACATATTGGTGCTCTGTTTAATTGCTTCAACTGAAGTCAGCCTTTTAGACTTTTTAACAAAGGTGCCAGTGATTATCTCAATCAATCCCACACGGAGCAGTAGAGTCTCTCAGCTCAGATCTGTTCAACTTCTTTATCCACAAAATTGTGAGATATAATGTAATGAAAATTGTTGTTTGACACGGCGAAATCTTGGGGTAATTTGTTATGTAGCAATAAATAACCAAATAAAATGATAAAATGCAATAGATAACCAGAAAGTAGATCCTTTTTTCCCTGAAGTTTTATTGGATTTGTGGTATACTGGAAAGACAGTTTATAAAATCAGACCTTCTCATCTTGGGTCTTTTTTGATAACTTCTTGAATGTTAAATATAGACAGAATTGCCTATGTTCTCTTTTGCTCCTTCTCCTTTCTATTTCTGGGTAGCTGGGTTGGCATAGAATTCCTTTAGGTCTTTTCGAATGGTAATCCAAGCCCTATTAGGTAAGATCCAACACCCTCTTATTTATTTTTTAAAACTTTGTTTATTTATTATTCCTTTGATTTTTTTTTTTTTTTTTTTTTTTGTAGATATGAGGTCTGATGGTTTGGCTCTTTGTCCCCACCCAAATCTCTTATCTAATTGTAATCTCCACATCTCTAGGAAGGGACCTCTAATACCCATGTGTGAGGGAGAAGGTGATTGGATCATGGGGGTGGTTTCCTTATGCTGTTCTCATGAGAGCGACTGAGTTCTCACGAGATCTGTTGGTTTTGTAAGTGTTTGGAAGTTCCTCCTCCACTTCTCTCTCTCCTGCCACCTTGTGAAGAAGATGCCTGCTTCCTCTTCTGCCATGATTGTAAGTTTCCTGAGGCCTCCCCAGCCAAGCGGAACTGTGAGACAATTAAATCTCTTTCCTTTATAAATTACCCACTCTCAGGGAAGTTATTTTTAGCAGTATGAAAATGAACTAATACTAGGTCTTACTAAGTTGCCCAGGCTGATCTCAAATTCCTGGCCTTGAGTGAGCCTCCCGCCTCAGTCTCCCAAAATGCTGATGTTAGAAATGTGAGACATCTTGCCCAGGCAACCTCCTATTCGAAACAGGCAATTTCCTCCCATATATTTCTGCTTCCGTGGTTGATAACATGTTGGAATTGGGAGAAATTCTATATCTATTTTTTAATCAGCTGAATTGGGATAGAAGAGCTAAGACTTTTATTTTTATTTTATTTTATTTTTTTTTTTGAGACAGAGTCTCGCTCTGTCGCCCAGGCTGGAGTGCAGTGGCCGGATCTCAGCTCACTGCAAGCTCTGCCTCCCGGGTTCACGCCATTCTCCTGCCTCAGCCTCCCGAGTAGCTGGGACTACAGGCGCCTGCCACCACGCCCGGCTAGTTTTTTGTATTTTTTTAGTAGAGACGGGGTTTCACCGTGTTAGCCAGGATGGTCTCGATCTCCTGACCTCGTGATCCGCCCGTCTCGGCCTCCCAAAGTGCTGGGATTACAGGCTTGAGCCACCGCGCCCAGCCGAAGAGCTAAGATTTTTAAAACAGAATTAAATTTTTCTACTTAAACTAATCCTGTTTCACCACAGGCAAACTACTAGATTTACTATTTTGTTTTATTTTTTAATAAAATGAGGATAGTAATTTCTACTTTGTTGTGAGGCTGGTAGCAAGTGTATACATGAAAAGAAAGTGCTATAAAACAACTTGGTAATAAATATGACATACAGTATGAAAATAATTTGACCATTAGAATAAATTTCTTCCAAGTTCAAGTCCCATTCTGCTTCTCTTTCTGTTCATTTCAGTTATTACTGAATGCCTGACATATTTCAGGTTGTAATCTAGATACTGGACATACAAAGATGGATAAGTCACAGCTCTGGCCTTGAGGAGCTCACAGATCAAAGAGGGATTTGGAAATTAAGTCATATATGTAAAATCATATAGCTCCACAACTGAGGCATTGGAATGGCTTGTTTATACATCACGGCAGCCCTAAGAACAAAACACAAAATCTAAGGAAGTTATTAAGATGTAGAACTCAACAGGAGAGATTCCCCACAAGCACCGAGTGTGGCAGGAGACAAATCATGTTCTGAAAATCACAGTGAGAGGAGATATTGAGAACAAGAAAATTATTGTCAAATAAACTCTGGGCAAAAAAACCCAGGTGAATTAAACATGCAGAATGAGCAAAAGCTTCTGATAGGCACAGATCAGAAAAAGGTTTGGTAAAAGGTTGTAAAAGGTTTAGTATAGGATGCTAGTCCTTTGTTAAAGAGGTTTAAAGGGAGCTCAGTTGAACACTTGATGCCAGTAAGGCAGCAGTGCCCGTAAGGCAACACTGCCAAACTAGACCCTTTCACTCTGAGAAACTGAAAGTGAAACGAATTGCAATAACATCTAAGTAGCCCACCAAATAACATGAATGCATGCGTATGTATGTTTACATCTGATCCACAACTGTTCTAAAAGTCACCTAGTCTCATGTTCAAGGACATATAACACCTCCCCACCCATACTCAGCCAGAGGCCTTTTATAGACAAAACTCACACTCAGCCCCATCTGCACCATCTTCCAGGCCCTACCTGCTGTGTCTCCTGAACTTTCCTGTTACTCTTCCAGACAGAAGAGTTCAATGAAGGCTATTTAAATAAAAATGGTATGCTGTAATTGTATTGGCTCTTCATTCCTTCAAAAGTATTACTTGAGTACCAGCTATATTCCCAGTATACCAAATCATGTAAATTTTATTTTCAACACAAATGATTCATTTAGCAAATGGTTTTTATGGACTATCTATCATAAGCCCTTTGACAGCCTTGATAACTTGAGATCCTGAAGCCAAGATTTCTTTGGGACAATTATTTTTGCATAAAGGAGAGTTCTGTTCTCTCTGGATTCCAAAATTAATCACCAAATTTAAGTATGTCAGTTTCTGTACAAAACTATGTTTGGCTTAAGACAGAGCTATCACCAGTTTCAATACAATGGAAAATGCATGAATAGATAATTTGGTTGTTAGGTTCTGTAAGTATCTAAAACAGAGATCAACAATATCTCCATTAAGGATAGCCAATTGTTGGAGCATAAGTAAATAAGCATTTAGATACTAATCTAAAAATGCCTTAAGGTACTTAAGCTACTTTAAAGATCATTAAAATATTTTAAAGTAAAAAAGAGAATTAAAACATTAAAATGTGATAAAAGCTAAGACTTTAGGATTAGATAATGTAATGAATTATTTTTAGAATAGTTTGATGTTTGGCTAACTATATTTTTCCATGATTGCCAGCTTTCCTATTTAAATATAAAATTTTAAAAATTATAATTATAAAACTGATTATGATGCAATTAAATGTTTTATTCTGCCAAATATCTGTTTTTAGAATTTTATTTTGCTGTTTACTAGAAAAACACTTCTTATTGGATTATGAGAATTACAAAATCTAGAACTATCAGCCTAGTACATTTTATACATAAGAATAAATATATTTCGTTTAGATAACTTTAAGTACAAGATGCTTTCTGTATTTTCTATTTACAAATAAACTAGTGACTTTTTTTCATTGTATGTTATTATTCTAATTGACTCATTTGGAATGATAATAATCTAAAGGTTTAAATTGGATAAATACTTATTCAATTTAAATTGATAATATTGGATTATCAAATAGGGGATTGAGAACTTTATGGCTAAAGTTTGCTGAGAGATAAAGCAAAATGAAACCCAAGAGGAAACCTGATTCAGAAAGCAAAACCCAAAATCTTTCAAAGAGAGATGTCCATTAACTTGGCTGTATGAAAGAGTGTGATCTTTATTTTATGTGAAATACAATTTCCATTTTACATGATTAATAGTCAACAGTAATATGACACTATTTTTTTAACCTCTGGCAAAACTAGTTGCTAGTCTCACTTTTGGATCATGTTATGCTGTGATTATTTGTACAACCTTCTCTTGTTTGATTTTTGTCTCATTTAACTTTATTATATTTCCTCTTCAGATTCTATTCCCTTTCATATCTAGTCCCTTCTCCCCAGGGTATATTCTAGGAGATTTTTTGTATCTTTAAAAATTTCATAATATTTCTTTTGTATTCACTCGTTTTTAATTTACACAAATGATATTACACTAGGGTTTTCTTGTTTGTTTGTTTTTACTTAACAGCATGTTTCCAAGATCTACCCATTGGCTTTTATTATGTCTAATTCACTTTTTCTGACTACTTCATAACATTCTGCAACGTGCATCATCACAGTTAACCTATCTGTTATCTAGGTGATGAACAACTAAGGTGTCTTCAAGTCCTCACTTCCATAAGTAATAATGTGAGAAACTTGTATCTGTTGCTTTATGGGCATGTGTAAGATTGTCTCTGGGCATATTCCCTAGAAGAGGTTCTAAGTCATCAATATTTATATGTCCATCTTATATGTCTTCTCAAAGAACCAGGTTTTGTTTTGTTGATTTTTAAAATTTTTTATTTTGCTTTGTTGCTGTTCTCTAATTTATTATGTCTTTATCTTTTTTATTTCTGTCCTTTCTAACTTTTTGAACCTTAGCTCATTTATTTTTAATTGTTCCAGTTCTGTGATATATTCAAAACTATACTGCTTCTGTGAAGCATTACTTTAGTAATGTTCCATAGATTTGATGTATAGTATTTCATAAGTTCCCCTCCACATTGTTTTGTTAACCAAAGGGTAATTTAGTAGTGTGCTATTTTAAATCCCCAAACATACAGGATTATTAAAGGCATTCTTTTATGCCTAGTTCTATAGATGAGCTGGATTAATATGTTGGAATAAGCTAAAAATGAACTGCTGCTGTACTATAGACCTACTCAGGTGTGGCCCTGAAAAACAATGATGAAGGAAAATCCTCCAGGGCTGGGGTTCAAGCAGCACACTAGGTCAGCACCTTTGTGGATAAAGAAGTGATTTGAAAGAAGACTATACATAATGTTTTAGAAAGTGCCATGAAGGTTGTCTGGTGGGTCAGGAGCTCAGAATGAGATTGGAAGATCAGATTCAAAAAAGATTGGGGAAGAGGCTTGTAGATACATCTTTGGTATGAGCATAAAATAAAGGGAAGGATTCAAACAATCAAGTGTACATCTAAGTTAGCTAGCCTCTGTTATCTTGGCCATTCCAGTGTCCACAATGAACCCACAAAGAGTGGTCATGGTGGTGGAGATGGAGGTTATACATGGGCTCAACAGTACAGATTCCTCCTACTAACATTAATCTAACTACTGCAGCTATTGATTAAATCAAATCTGCCAGCAGCAGAGACGGATGCTGAGTCCTCAAATAGAGATCAACCTTTTGGTAAGTTGGTTGCACTGGCCCCCTTATGTCAAAGGAGGGATGAAAATAGCAGGTGACCAGGATCCACTGGTCCTACCATATACCACATTACCCTAATCTGTAAGTCTGATAGTGAAATGGAATTGTTCCCTTGATCCCTTTGCAGGACTTGCAAAGGAGTTGGCTTGTTTACTCAGTCCACAGTGCTCAACCCCTCATGGAATGGGGAGCACACAGGTGAGCAGGTGCAAGGGCCTAGGACGAGTGCTTTTGGGCGCCGGCAGGAGCAGAAGTCTGTGTGGTCCTGCGGCAGCGTCTGGGGGGTACCGATGACTCCTGGAGCCCCAGAGGGCATATGTTACAGTGCGATTTTAGCTTTGCCATCCACAGATGGCTGAAGTGTTTAACAACTCAGTTTGACAGCCCTCTGTATCCTGAGCTCTTGTTGGGCGTCCAGGAAGAATCAGGACACATGAACAAATTGAAGATGGTAAATGTGGGGGATTTTATTGCTGACGAAAGTGGCTCTCAGCAGGATGGAGAGTTGGAAAGGGAGAGTTGGAAAGGGGACAGAGTGGGAAGGTGGTCTTCCCCTGGAGTTCAACCATTACCAGCTGAATTCTTCTCTAATGTCTAGCCATCAAGCTGTCCCTCTGAAGTCAAGCTGCTTCTTGCTGATGTCAAGCTGCTGCTTCTCTTCTCTGCTTCTCTGCCACTCTGCTGCTCTGCTAGTGGGGCCTAGGGGTTTTTATGGATACAGGATGGTGGGCCAGGGTGGTTTTGGAAAAGGTAACATTTGGGTGGGAAAACAGGAATGCATGTTTCTCACTTTGGGCCATGGGTCCAGGCTTGAGGGTGGGGCTTTGCTAGGGACCCTGCCCCTTTCTGGCTAGTATTTCTCTGCCTCTTGTCTGTTTCAACAGAATGTTAAAACGGCCTCTTAACAATAAGCCTTGTGGATGGCACTGTGGCTTTTGAGTGCTGTTTTTTAGGATATGGTATATATTTTGAACGAATGGCCATTATATGTCCTATCACTGTGACAGCTAGAACATATGGTTTCAGGAATAAAGGATAGAAGTAGCAGTGGGTCTTATTATTACTCACAATGCACCACTTTGGAGGTTTGTGCTTTCATCTGCAAAGCTTGTGTTATACTGGACTATAGGGGATCAGTAAGGTTCTACTAAATTTGAAGCTCTGGCGGCCACTGGCTATTTTTGGCTCCTCAGGCCAATAGACCAGCAAACAAAGAATGGAATTGCTATGCAGAAAGTGTAATCGATCCTTAAGGTGGTAGAGAGATAAAGTTACTACCACTTAATGGCAGCAAGGAGAATTATGCCTTGAATTTAGGGGACTCACTAGGTTCCTCTAGGTGCTTCTATGTCTAATGATCACAGTGAACAGGCAATTGCAGCAACCATGAACTGATTAGAGAACAATAAAAAGGGGATCAGATCCAAGGGATATGGGTCTGAGGTTCATTAAAGTGAACCGATCTAGACTAGAAGTGGTGGCCAAGGTTGAGTGAAATGTAAAATGTCTGCTAAAAAGGTGAGATGATGAATAGCAGTCATAGCCTCAGGCCAACTGCAGTAGCAGAGGCTGCAGTTTGTCCCACTGGCCTCCTATGGTTAGTATTTAATTTCATTTTATTTTAAAATTGTGACTAGCCACTACATTGAAGAATAGTTGCTAGGTGGAGGGAATTTGATTCAAAGCATGAGTGAGTCTGCACAGTACAGTGAGTACAGTATAGCAGTTACAGCCATATCCCCTATGCAATTATGTTTCCCACACATGCCAATAACTTCTTTACTTGAGGTAACTTCTTTACTTGAGGTAATCCCTTAGCCAGAGGGTTTCCTGGTTGGAGGGTGCTTGGCCTCTGTAATCTCCAGGGAGTTATTAACCATGAGCACAGCTTTTAAACAATGAAGAGTAGAAATTGATCTTCTCCTGGAGTTTGGCCATCCAGCAGCTGATTTCCACCTTTCTTGCCCCTTGAATGGAACAACTCTGAGGCAAATTCTACATCTACTAAAGGGCTCCAGTGAGACCCCATCCAATTGCCCCAAGTGACAACCTGCTTGTTAAGGTATTCTGAATTCAGATTAGTTCTCTGTTATTCTCTATCTTACTTCTGCAGTCCCCTGTTGGTGCTTTTTGAGATCACCACACGCATGCAAACATTTGCACTAAAATCCTTGACTCAGGGTCTGATTCTGGGAAAATCCAGCCTTGCACAATATGGATATGCTCCCTTCCAAGAAGATCAGTATGTTAGCCCTCTTTTAACACCCACCAATCTTTTTATCATCCTTCAACTACATTGACATTATTATTAGTTTAATCGCAGATCCTTATGAGACAAATAAGGGACAAGGAAATACCAGATAGAAAAGGACAGTTCCCTGGCAAAGGTCCCACCCTCAAGTCTGGAAACCTAAGGACCTAAATGGGAACAGGCGGTACTGTGGTAGTGCCCCAAAGCTGCCTTTTGGCCTGCCACACCCCTCTATCCTGTACACATAAACACCATAAACCACAGGCACCATGAGCAGATGAGCAGATAAGCAGACAAACAGAAGAGCAGAAGAGTGACAGAACGGCATGGCAGAGAAGGAGAGAAGAGAAGGAGTGCCTGAATATCAAGAGGAGTTTGGCTGGGGATGGTCAGAGGGGAGATCGATGCTGGATGGCCAAACTCCAGGGGAAGATCATCTTCCCACTCCATCCCCTTTCCAGCTCCCTGTCCATCCCACTGAGAGCCACCTCCATCACCCAGTAAAATCCCTGCATTCACATCCATGCATAACCTGATTCTTCCTGGATGCCAGACAAGAACATGGGTACCAAGAGGGCACTAAGCTGGTTATCACTTAAGCTGTCTGTGGATGGCAGAGCTAAAAGAGCACTGTAGCACACCTATGGGGGCTTTGAGAGTCACAGGCACACATCCCTAGACATCACTGTCGGGCCAAAGCCCAAAAGCACATACCTGGCTCCTGCACCTGCCCGTCTGTGTGCTCTCCCTCCCATGAAAGGTTTGAGCAGTGGCAGCAGCCAAACAGGTGAGTCACATCCCTGTCACACATCCTGTGAGGAGGGTCAGAGAACTCTCCCATTTCACTTATTGATGCATTGTTTTCATTTCTTTCTGTTTTTATTTTTTTTTCTATTTTTGACAGTGGTTATATAAAAACAGTCTTATTCATTATTTCCAAAAGTGTTTTCAATAATGGTTTTAGTTTTAGTGTGATGAAATCTCTGAGACTATCAGGGAAACCCACCCCCAAAAATTCAATGTATTTCACGTAGGTTCTTTTCTGTTTCCCTAAGTGTCGGCCGGTCTGAGAAATTAAGGGAAAGAGTACAAAAGAGTGAAATTTTAAAGCTGGGTGTCCAGGGGAGGCATCACATGTCAGCAGGTTCCATGATGCCCACTAAGGCGCAAAACCAGCAAGTTTGTATTAGTGATTTTCAAAGGGGAGGGAGTGTATGAATAGGGTGTGGGTCAGAGAGAGCACATGCTTCACAATGTAATAAAATGCCACAAGGCAAATGGAGGCAGAGAGAGATCACAGGACCAGGGCAAAATTAAAATTGCTAATGAAGTTTTGTGCACGCATTGTCATTGATAACATCTTATCGGAAGACAGGGTTTGAGAGCAGACAACTGGTCTGACTAAAATTTACTAGGCGGGAATTTCCCCATCCTAATAGGCCTGGGAGTGCTATGGGAGACCAGGGCTTATTTCATCCCTTATGTGCAATCATAAAACGCAGACATTCCCAGAGCTGCCATTTTAGAGACCTCCCTATAGGAACACATTCTCTTTCTCAGGGCTGTTACTTGCTGAGAAAAAGAATTCAGCGATATTTCTCCTATTTGCTTTTGAAAGAAGAGAAATATGGCTCTGTTCTGCCTGGCTCTCAGGCAACCAGACCTAATGGTTATCTCCCTTGCACCTTGAACATGGCTATTATCCTGTTTTTTTTTCAAGGTACCCAGATTTCGTATTGTTTAAACAATTTGTGCAGTTAACACAATCATTACAGGGTCCTGAGGTGACATACATCCTCATCTTACAAAGATGATGGGATTAAGAGATTAAAGTAAAGACAGGCATGGGAAATCACAAGAGTATTAATTGGGGAAGTGATAAATGTCCATGAAATCTTAACAATTTATGTTCAGAGATTGCAGTAAAGACAGGAGTAAGGAATTATAAAAGTATTAATTTGGGGAACAAATAAATGTCCATGAAATCTTCACAATTTGTGTTCTTCTGCCATGGCTTCAGCCAGTCCCTCTGTTTGGGGTCCCTGACTTCCCACAGCAGGCAACAGGGTGAGACTCTGTCTCAAAAAAAAAAAAAAGAAAAGAAAAGAAAAGAAAAAAAGAAAGAAAGAAAAGGAAGAAGGAGTTAAATTTAGGCTGAAGTTCTCACATAGCACCAAGAGATTTAATCATTAATAATAACTAACAATTTTTAAATTGCTTGAAAAGTATTCATTTTTTGCTTCTATTTTCAACTTTTAACAGGTGTGCTTGTAAATCATGTATTATTTAACTTCTAAGTATTATGGAATATTAAAATGCACATTGAAAACAAAGATACCAGGCCTTGCACTCAAAGAATTTCAGATGAATTTAAGATGACTGAGACACACACACACACACACACACACACACACACACACACATATAACAAGAATATAGGATAATATAGATTATTTTTCTTGCAGGAAAAGTCTTGAAAAATTTTGGAATACATATAGTAAGAATGCACTTCACTGCAGCAAAAGTAAGTGTGGCTTTGAACAAAAGTTTGCTTCAGTATAGCTGTTGTGTGACACATAGTAGCTCTGTGGTTTTTGTGGACCCGTAAAATAAACTGAACTCTGAAGAGCATTTCCACAGTAGTCTATTTTACATAAGTACACTGGTGCCAAACATTTAAGGCTAACCACAGAGTGAAAAAGGCAGGATGCATATAAATAAATAAATAAAAATTGAGATGTAAATATCATAATCACATCACTATAAACCACATGTTTTTTATGAAATATCTTAGTTTTCATATTGGCAGGCTGAGCACCTGTAATTGGAGAAAGCCTTCAAACTAAATAAATATAATCTATTATAAACATAAATAATTTGAATTGATTGGGATAGGGGAGTAGCTATAAATTATTTGATATTTTATCAAATCCCAATTACCACAGCTAAGGCCGGGCATGGTGGCTCATACCTGTAATCCCAGCACTTTGGGAGGCTGAGGTGGGCAAATCACTTGAGGTCAGGAGTTTGAGACCAGCCTGGCCAACATGGTAAAGCCCCATCTCTACTAAAAATACAAAAATAAGCTGGGCATGGTGGTGTGCTCCTGTAATCCCAGCTACTCAGGAGGCTGAGGCAGGACAATCACTTGAAGCTGGGAGGCAGAGGTTGCAGTGAGCCGAGATGGCGCCACTGCACTCCAGCCTGGGTGGTAGAACAAGTCTCCATCTCAAAAAATGAAAAAAAAAAAAATTACCACAGCTAAATTTAAAAAGTATAGTCAGGGAAATCCTTTATGCTTTACTGAATCAATATGCTTTAATATAAAAATACGATTATTGAATGAAACTGGAGGACACTATGCAAAGTGAAAAAAGCTAGGCACAAAAAGATGAATACTATATAATCTTAATTACATGATGAATCTAAGAAAGATGATCTCATGGTAACAGAGACTAGGAGGAAGAAGAGCGATTGGGAAAAGGAAGATGTTAAACAAAAGCTACAAAGTTTCAGTTAGACTGAAGAAATAAGTTTTAGTAATCTATTGCACTATATGGTGACCACAGTTAATAATAATGTATTGTATACTTCAAAATTGCTGAAATAATAGAGTTCTAACTTTCTCATCACACAGACAAAAAATGCTAAGTTGGTCAGGTAGTGGATATGTTAATCTTTCTATAATGTATACATAGATGAAAAGATCACATTATATCCTATAAATACACATAATTACCATTAATCAATTAAAAGTAAATTTTATTTATTTATTTATTTATTTATTTATTTATTTATGTTTTGGGATGGAGTTTCACTCTTGTTACCCAGGCTAGAGTACAATGGAGCGATCTCAGATCACCGCAACCTCTGCCTCCCGGGTTCAAGCTATTCTTCTCCTCAGCCTCCCCAGTAACTGCAGTTACAGGCATGTGCCAGCACACCCAGCCAATTTTGTATTTTTAGTAGAGATGGGGTTTCTTCATGTTGATCAGGCTGGGCTTGAACTCTAGACCTCAGGTGATCTGCCAGCCTCAGCCTTCCAAAGTGCTGGGATTACAGGTGTTAGCCACTGCACCTGGCTTAAAAGTAAATTTTAAAAATAAACAGTTTAGAAATTAGAATTAATAAACAAACATTGAAATTGTATTTAAAAGAATGTTTCCAAATACAAATGGTTTAAAAAACCAGTTCTCTATGTGATAAAAACCCTCAACAAATTGGATATAGAAGGAACATATCTTAGCACAATAATGGCCATATATGACAAGCCCACAGCTAATACCATTCTGAAGGTGGAAAAATTGAAATCTTATCCACTGAGATCTGGAACAAGACAAGGATGCCCACTTTCACCACTTTTATTCAGCATAACACTAAATGTTCTAACCAGAGCAATTAGACAACAGAGAAAAGTTAAGTGCATCCACATTGAAAAGAAAGAAGTCAAATTATCTTTGTTTGCAGATAACAAGATCTTATATTTAGGAAAACCTAAAGACTCCACCAAACTACTCTTAGAGCTGATCAGCCAATTTATTTAAATCGCAGGATATAAAACCAACATACAAACATCATCTGAAAGGGAAATCAAGAAATTCCATTTACAATAGCTACCCAAAAATAATAAAATGCTTGGGAATAAATTTAAACAAGACATGAAAGATCTCTACAAAGAAATCAACAAAACACTGATGAAAGACAGTGAAGAGACCAAAAAAACCAAAAATAGACCATACACCTGAAATAGTTTGGACATGTGTCTCCTATAAATCTCATGATGAGTTGTAATCCCCGGTGTTGGAGGTGGGGCCTGGTGGGAGGTGATTGTATCACGGAGGCAGATTTCTCAGGAGTGATTTAGCTCCTTCCTAATTAGTGCTGTCCTCTCAATAGTGAGTTCTTGCAAGATCTGATTTTTTTCAAAGTGTCGCCACTTCCTCCACCTTGCACCACCATGCTTTCACCATGTGAGATGCTTGCGCCTGTTTCACCTTCTGTCATGAGTAAAAGCTCCCTGAGGCCTCCCCAGAAGCTGAACAAATGTCAGTGCCAAGCTTGTATAGTCTGCAGAAGCATGAGCCAATTAAGCTTCTTTTCTTCATAAGTTACCCAGTCTCAGGTATTTCTTTATAGTGTTAATTAAAAAAATGATGAGACAAGTCTCAATCATTTTAGGAGGTTTGTTTGCCAAAGCTAAGGACAGGAACTCATGACACAGCCTCGGGAGGTGCTGACAACATGTGCCCAAGGTGGTCGGGGCACAGGTTGGTTTTATACATTTTAGGGAGACATGAGACATCAATCAATATATGTAAGAAGTGCATTGTTTTCGTCCAGAAGGGTGGGACCAACTCGAAGCAGGGAGGGGGCTTCCAGGTCACAGGTAGGTGAGAGATAAATGGTTGCATTCTTTGAGTTTCTGATAAACCTTTCCAAAGGAGGCAATCAGAATGTGCCTGTATCTCAGTGAGCAGACTTTGAATAGAATGGGAGGCAGGTTTGTCCTGAGCAGTTTCCAGCTTGACTTTTCCCTTAGCTTAGTAATTTTGGGGCCCCAAGATTTTCCTTTCACAATAGTAACACAAGAAAAGGCTAACACAATATCTCATCCTCATGGATTAGAATAATTAGTATTGCTAAAATGTCTATACTACTTGTATTAGTTCTCATACTGCTATGAAGAAATACCTGAGACTGGGTAATTTATAAAAGAAAGAGTTTAATTGACTCACAGTTCTGCATGGCTGTGGAAGCCTCAGGAAACTCACAATCATGGCGGAAGGCACCTCTTCACAGGGCAGCAGGAGAGAGAATGAATGCCGAGCAAAGGGGGAACAGCCCCTTATAAAACCATCAGATATCATGAGAATTCACTTACTGTCACAAGAACAGCATGGGGGTAGCTGCCCCCATGATTCAATTAGCTCCCACCGAGTCCTTCCCACAACATGTGGGTATTATGGGAACTGCAGTTCAAGATGAGATTTGGGTAGGGACACAACCAAACCATATCACTACCTAAACCAATCTACAGATTCAATACAATTTCTATCAAAATAGAAATGACATTTGACACAGAAATAGAAAAAAACAATTATAAAATGTATATGAAACCAAAAAGAAACACAAACGGCTAAAGTAATCCTAAGCATAAAAAGTAATCCTAAGCAAAGAAAGAATAAAACTGGAGGTATCACACTACCTAATTTCAAATTACACTACAAATGTATAGTAACCAAAACAGCATACTACTGTCCTAAAAACAGACATCGACCAATGGAATAGAAGAGAGAACCTAGAAACAAATCCACACACTTATAGCCAGTTCATTCTTGACAAAGATGACTAGAACACACACGGGGAGAAGGACAGTCTCTTTAATAAATGGTATGGGAAAACTGGACATCCTAATGCGGAAGAATGAAACTATATCCCCATCTTTCAGTATATACAAAAATCAACACAAAAAGGATTAAAGATTGAAGTGGAAAACCTGAAATTATGAAACTACTGGGAGAAAACATAGAGTAAATGCTGTGGGACTTTGATCTGGGCAAAGATTTTGGAGGTAAGACCTCTAAAGCATAGGCAATAAAAATAAAAGTAGACAAATGATATTACATCAAGCTAAAACATTTCTGCACAGCAAAATAAACAATTTTAAAAATTGAATATATATCCTACAGAATGAGAGAAAATATTTGCAAACTATCCCTCTGACAAGAGACTGGTAACCAGAATATATAAGGAATTCAAACAACTCAATAGCAAAAAACAAAAATCCATTTAAAAATGGGCAAAGGATCTGAATAAACATCTCCTAAAGGAAGACATACAAATGGCCAACAGGTATACAAAAAGATGCTCAACATCAATAATTATCAGGGATGTGAAAATCAAAACCACAATTAGGTATCATCTTACCCAGTTAAAATGGCTATTACCAAAAAGACAAAAATAATAAATACTGGCAAGGATGTAAAGAAAAAAGGAAAACTTATACACTATTGGTAAGGATGTAAAATAATACAACTAGTATGGAAAATGGTATGGAAATCCTCACAAAACTAACAATAGGCCTACCACACAATCCAGCAATCTCACTGATGGATATATGCCACCCCCACCACCAAGAAAAGGAAATCCGTGTATCAAACAGACATCTGCACTCTTGAGTTTATTGCAGTACTATTTACAATAGCCAAGATATGGAATCAACCTACATTTCCATCAACAGATGATAGGATAAAGAAAATGGGGCACATATACACAATGAACTAGTATTCAGCCATAAAAAAGAATGAAATCCTGTCGTTTGCAGCAACTGGATGGAACTAGAGGTCATTGTGTTGCTTGAAATAAGCCAGGCACAGAAATACCAATCATCACATGTTCTCAGTCGTACGTGAGAAATAGAAAAGTTGATCTCATGGAGGTAGAAGATAATAATGGTAATTATCAGAGACTGTAAAGGTAAGTGACAGTAGGGGAGGAGAAAGATAAGTTGGTTAATGTTTGAAAACATACCATTAGATAAAAGGAATAAGTTCTAGTATTCAATAGTACAATAGGAAAAGTATAGTTAAGAATAGTGTATTGTATATTTCAAAATAGCTAGAACTTTAATGTTTTCAACATAAAAGAATGGTAATTTTTTGAGGTATCCCAATTACCCTGACTTGATCACTACACATTGCATGCTTGTATCGAAATATCACATATACCCCATAAATTTGCATAACAATTATATAACTATAAACATATTTTAAATGGGTGAAAACAATTATGTTTTGAACTGAATTATTCTGTCTTTATGAACTTTCTTATATAATTTACAAAAATATTCTGAGTTATTGATGTCTAAATTCTTAAATTTTAGTGTTTTGTAAAGCATAACACACTAAAGGTAGAAAATGTTAACTCTGAGTCAGAAACCACTCACAGATTTCTTAAAGCCAAGAAAGTAAACAGGAACAATGTAATCAGTACCACCAAATCTATATCCAAATTGTAATCTACTGCGGTAAAATTGGTTGGTTTGGTAAACTGTGAATGGGTTAAAGAGGTAATGGTGAGCATTTGCATTCTTGTTATACTATAAATACAAAATATGTCATGTCAATCCAGCAAAGGCTATAGTAAAAATAGTCTATAATAAAAACATATCTATTTTTGATAGCCCCAAATTCATTTCACTGCAAGCCCTGATGGGGCTGAGAATAGGAAAAGTAGAGGATGCTGGATGATGGTAGTGCAACTCCATGGAATCACGTGGAAAATTATCAGATTTCTCTGGGCTGGGCTTTCTACATAAATACACAACATACACTCATTTATTCTTGTTAGTCCTGGTGCCCCAGAAGCAGACACCAAGATATAGTCAGAAACTCAAGAGGTACAATGAGAGTAACACTTGTGCAAGATAAGGAGTAGAGGGAGAAAGAGTAGGCAGAGATAGCCTACAGTCCACCATGCAAGTCCGACACCTGAGAAAGAAAAGGTGTAAGGAAGAAAGATGGAGGGGGAAGAGCCTCAAACTCTCTGTGGTGCAGAAAATCTCAGTGAGCCCAATGGGGAGCTCTAGTGCACAGATTGCTAACAGAAGAGTTTCAAATTGAGAGGAAATTGCCATGACCTAATACCCCTGCTTTGTTTAGTTATCTAGCACCCCTGATGTGCTTAGTGTCACTAGGGAGCTGACTGAAGAGAGTTGGAGGCTGTCAGCTCACTACACTCTTTGGGGCAGGCTCTCTCTTGAGGAAAGATCTAATACACCTTCATGACTGTCACATTTCCTGTTCAAATTATAGTGGCCCTTGAAGTTTTCTTTCCCCATAATGATAACACAGCTTTTGAATGCCAAATGTAATATATATTATCTTAGCAATATGTCATATGGACAATTTGATCTTGCACTCACTGTGAAAATAAATTATATACAAGAAAAGTTTCCAAGAAGATGCAAAAAGATCATATATAATGGAGAAAGAATTAAAATGATATCAGGCTTCTTAACAGCAACAGCAGAAGCAAGGGGAAAACAAAGCAGTATTTTTTAAGTGCTGAAGAAACTTTAAATTAGGATTTTATGTCTAGATAATCATTTAAATGTAAGGTAAGTTGAAGATGTTCTCAAGCATACAAAGTCTCATATTGCGGGAAGTTAGGGACCCCAAATGGAGGGACCAACTGAAGCCATGGCAGAAGAACATAAATTGTGAAGATTTCATGGATATTTATTAGTTCCCCAAATTAATACTTTTATAATTTCTTACTCCTGTCTTTACTGCAATCTCTGAACATAAATTGTGAAGATTTCATGGACATTTATCACTTCCCCAATTAATACTCTTGTGATTTCCTATGCCTATCCTTAATCTCTTAATCTCATCATCTCTGTAAGCTGAGGATGTATGTCACCTCAGGACCTTGTGATGATTGAGTTAACTGAGCAAATTGTTTAAACAATATGAAATCTGGACACCTTGAAAAAAGAACAGGATAACAGCAATGTTCAGGGAACAAGGGAGATAACCATTAGGTCTGGTTGCCTGAGAGCCAGGCAGAACAGAGCCATATTTCTCTTCTTTCAAAAGCAAATAGGAGAAATATCGCTGAATTCTTTTTCTCAGCAAGTAACAGCCTTGAGAAAGAGAATGTGTTCCTAGGGGAAGGTCTCTAAAATGGCCATTCTGGGAATGTCTGTCTTTTACAGCTGCAGATAAGGGATGAAATAAACCCTGGTCTCCCATAGCACTCCCAGGCCTATTAGGATGGGGAAATTCCCACCTAGTAAATTTTAGTCAGACCAGTTGTCTGCTCTCAAACCCTGTCTCTGGATAAGATGTTATCAATGATAATGCGTGCCCAAAACTTCATTAGCAATTTTAATTTTGCCCCGGTCCTGAGATCTTGCCCTGCCTCCATTTGCCTTGTAATATTTTATTACCTTGTGAAGCATGTGATCTCTGTGACCCACACCCTATTCTTACACTCCCTCCCCTTTGAAAATCACTAATAAAAACTTGCTAGTTTTGCAGCTTGCGGGTCATCACAGAACCTGCCAACATGTGACGTCTCCCCCAAACACCCAGCTTTAAAATTTCTCTCTTTTGTGCTCTTTCCCTTTATTTCTCAGACCACCTGACACTTAGGGAAATAGAAAACAAACTACGTGAAATACGTTGAATTATCAGGGGTGGGCTCCCCCAGTAGTCGCCCAGGCTGGAGTGGAGTGCAGTGGTACCATCTCAGCTCACTGAAACCTCTGCCTCCCAGGTTCAGGTGATTCTCATGCCTCAGCCTCCTGAGTAGCTGGGACTAAAGGTGTGCACCACCTCACCTGGCTAATTTTTGTATTTTTAGTAGAGATGAGGTTTCACTATGTTGGCCAGGCTGGTCTTAAACTCCTGACCTCAGGTGACCTGCCTGATTTGGCCTCCCAAAATGCTGGGATTACAGGCATAAGCCACCACACTTGGTGGTGTTCATTCGTTCTTCCATTCTTCCTTCCTTCTTTCCTTCCTTCTTTCCTTCCTTCCTTCCTTCCTTCCTTCCTTCCTTCCT